>NW_028270171.1:29060463-29429213 GCF_037043375.1 Chiloscyllium plagiosum
GTTGGACTGAAGATATTGTTTCCATGCAGTCCATCTCTATGACTCTAATAGAAAAGCAGCTTATCTAAACACTCAGGTGCAGTAAGTGATTAATACCTTTATTGGAGGTGGAATGGAGCCTCAGAATAGGAAACCATGGCTATAACTGAAGTTCAGGCTAACCTGATGTTCACAGTGTACAGGTTTGGTCTCCTGACTTAAGGAGGGATATAGTTACATTGAAAGTAGCTCAGAAAAGCTTCACTAGATTGAATACATCTGTGCTCTGTCACCTCAGTGTGTCTTTGAATTGGTGCTCCAAAGAGGAGGGTGAGGAGGGCTGCTTCATCAGCAGACAGAGTGCAGCAGAGTGGTCATCAGCAACAAGATTCCTCTTCCATGTCTGACCTGAAGGCTTCATTGGGTCTAGAGTCAATCACACAATCAGAACCATATAACCCCGAGGCTGTTTGTATGTTGAGGTGTCTCAAGGTGATTCCTTCCTGGCTGTTTTCCACTGCCAGTGGGGTAGGGCCTTGGTGATGGGGGAGTCAGGGACATTGGCTGGAAGGCTTGTGAGAGTCTACCTGACTACGTCAGATTGCTGTTGTGACTACTCAATGGGACATCAGTGAGGAGGACATTGTGGGGTCAAATATGTGAACAGTTCTAGAAAGAGAATATTCAATCATCATCCTGAGCATGGTGGACAGATGAAGCTCAGTAGGTATGAGGTTGGGAGATTGAGAGCGTGAAGATTGTGAGATGGGATGAAGCGTTGTAAAATAGGCCCCATCATGAACTCTGTGGGCAAATTTGGTAGCTCGGCATTTCAATAGGGAGAAAGCACTTTGGCAGGAGGTAAGATATAGTGATTATGTCACTGGACTCATAATGCAGAGAGTCAGAGAAATGCTATGAGGACATGGTTCAAATCCCAGCTCAGTAGCTGGTGGATTTTAAATTCAACAGATAATCACGTTTAGAATTTGGTCTACTTCCTAGCTGGCCTACATGTGACAACAAATCCACAGCAATATGATTAGCTTCCCTCTAAAATGGCCCTAATAAATCCTGAAATAATAAAGAGAACAAGTTTGATAGTTGTGAGACGTGCTTTATAAATGTAAGTCTTTCTTTATTCTTTCACTGATTGGGCAGAAGCATCAAGTTTAAGCCTAACTACCAAGCAAGTATGGTGAGCCCTCAGTGAAGGCCATAAAACAACACACACAAAAAAAATTTCAGTGGGTAAACATAAAGTTTGCATAATTAATGATTTAATGCGTGTTTTAATTCAAGTCATTCCCAGCAGTTTCTTCTTGAGATCTGTTTCTCTGAGGGGTCTATCTAACCATTAATCCAGAGAAGAGACTAACTGCTTGAAGGTGCTGTGAAGTTTACTACACCGGATACATCTGAACACTTACTTGTTGGTCGTGGCCGGAACCTTTCTCGTACGTATGCATCTCCGGCACGACAACTCTCTGCAGGTCTCAGGTGTGGCTTGGAGGAGGGCTGTACCCGGACACAGGGGGCTGGTGGGAGTGGAGGGGCTGCTGAAACCTTGCTGGAGCTGGGATGGCAGCTCACAGGAAATGCTTCCCCCTCTATAATGAAATGATAGAGCGTCAAATACGATCAGGTTTAAACATCCAACAAATGTAAGACTAGTTTCATAAAGCAGGAAGCCAGCTAGTCTGTCCTGCCTGAACAGGCTCTTTGTTAGACCTTTCTAATTAGTTGCATCCCCCCAGCCAATTCCCCATTGCCCTGAAATTCTCTCCCTCTATTCCCTAAAACAAATTCTGTTCATTTCTTGCTTTATCAATAATGTTATTCCGTGCCCTCTAGTTTTACTATTGGAAATAGTTTATTCTTAACTGCTCTATCAAAACCCTTCATGAATTTGAACAGCACAATCAAATCTTGTCTTAACCAGCTTAGCTTTAAAGAGGATAATTCCAGCTTCTTCACATTTAGTGAATTCCCTCATCCCTTGTTTAGTTTTTCAGTAAATCTCCTCTGAACTCTCTCCAAGGCGTTCACATTGAAGTGTGGTCCTAAGAATTTGATGCACCCCTCCAGCAAGGGTCAAGCCTGTCACTAGAATGGCTCATCCTTGCTTTTGGACTCACAGGTTCTCTATATAAAGCCATGGAAACCTTTTCTGAAAAAACAACCTTGTCAACTTGTCATGTCAATTTAAAGATTTCGGTATGTAAACAATCCCTCAACAATCCCCTCAAGTTCCTGCATCTTCATTATAATTACACCCTTTATTTCCAGGATTTCCAACCAGAGATCTGCAGCCCCAAAGGAATCTAACAAGAATAACCACAGAAAATGTTTCTTCCCAGCTACAGGAAGTGTCTTTGTATAAACCATACCAAACCACTAGCTTTCCCGTGGCGAACGCCTCCAAACTGTGACATCCTCAGGAAAACTATGCCCATTAAGGTGGCACAGTGGTTAGCACTGATATCTCATAGTGCCAGGGACCTGGGTTCAATTCCACCCTCTGGTGTCTGACTGTCTGTGTGGAGTTTGTACATGTCTCCCCGTGTCTGCACAAGTTTCCTCTGGGTGTTCTTGTTTTCTCCCACAGTCCAAAGAATAGAGTGAGCTTTAATGGGAAATGTAGAGTAGATCTGGGTGGGGTGCTCTTCAGAGGGTCAGTGTGGGTTGAACGGCCTGCTCTAACATGGTCGGGATTCTGTGATTCATTTTTTTGAATCTCAAACATAAACCCTGTGCCAATTCCCCTCCCAGTTTGTGTGTGTGTTGTAGGCTATTGTGGGCGGCACTGTGGCTCAGTGGTGAGCACTGCTTCCTCACAGCACCAGGGACCCAGGTTCGATTCCAGCCTCAGGTGACTGTCTGTGTGGAGTTTGCACATTCTCCCCGTGTCTGCGTGGGTTTCCTCCGGGTGCTCCGGTTTCCTCCCACAGTCCAAAGGTGTGCAGGTCAGGTGAATTGGCCATGCTAAATTGCCCATAGCGTTAGGTGTTTTAGTCAGAGGGAAATGGGTCTGGGTGGATTACTCTTCGGAGGTTTGTTGTGGACCTGTTGGGCTGAATGGCCTATTCCCACACTGTAGGGAAATCTAATCAAAAAGCTGCTGGGCCCAATTTGCTAGATACATTCAAGAGGAAGCTAGATGTGGCTAAGGGAACCAAGGGGTACGGAGAGAAAGTGGGAGTGGGATACTGAAGTTGCATGATTAGCCATGATCGTATTGGACAGTGGTGCAGACTCGAAGGGCCAAATGGCCTATTCCTATGCCTATCTTCTCTGTAAGTGATGTTTGCTGGGCTCCCGAATCAGCTTTCGGAAAACATTCTGCTTGATCTTTGAAGCTTCAAAGCAGGTAATCTCACAATCGTCCAATTTGAGGTTCATCTGCCACAGCGCTTCCTATTCATCGGCTGTCAGTGGAGGGTTGGTGTGGACTGGTGAGGCCGAATGGCCTGTTTCCACACTGGAGGGAATCTATTCTAAAAAAAACCCATCCAGCTTTCCTTTGAACACATTTATAAACATTTCTGAGTTGTAAAAGAATCTTGTAAATAAAGATGGGGCTACAGGATGGAAAACAAAAGCCCAATGTGAAAGCAGAGAGTGTGGCCAAAGGGTAAAGTGTTCCAAAGCAGGAGGTAGTGACGATGTGAACAGGTAAAGTGCAGTACACAGTAGAGAAGTCACCTGAAGATGGGCAGATCCAACGTTACAGAAGGAAGAAAGGACTGGAATTGGAAGCTGCGGTCACAGTCACCAGCCCTGCTTCAATATTAGATTGGTGCCTGAGGACAGCAGGAGGGCTGGGTATGGGGTAATTACAGTGTTCAGACCCCTGCTCAAAATACAAACAGGTAACTCCAGCCCAGTCAGTCTAACACTGGGAGGATGCTCAAGATAATAGTCATGATGATTTGGGGAAATATGGGCGAATAAATAAACCGGGCACGAGCTGGTTAAAGGCAGATTGTGTTTCACTGGCCTTTTGGAGTTCATTGAACGAATGGATAGAGTGGATAACAGCATTGCAGCTGGTGTTGGTTAGAGAATGGATAACAGCAGTGCAGCTGGGGTTGGTTCGAGAGTGGGTGACAGCAGTGCAGCTGGGGTTGGTTAGAGAGTGGGTGACAGCAGTGCAGCTGGGGGTGGTTAGAGAGTGGGTGACAGCAGTGCAGCTGGGGTTGGTTAGAGAGTGGGTGACAGCAGTGCAGCTGGGCTTGGTTAGAGAGTGGGTGACAGCAGGGCAGCTGGGATTGGTTAGAGAGTGGGTGACAGCAGTGCAGTTGGGCTTGGTTAGAGAGTGGGTGACAGCAGTGCAGCTGGGCTTGGTGAGACAGTGGGTGACAGCAGTGCAGCTGGGATTGGTTAGAGAGTGGGTGACAGCAGTGCAGCAGGGGTTGGTTAGAGAGTGGGTGACAGCAGTGCAGCAGTGGTTGGTTAGAGAGTGGGTGACAGCAGTGCAGCTGGGGTTGGTTTGAGAATGGATAATAGCAGTGCAGCTGGGGTTGGTTAGAGAATGGGTGACAGCAGTGCAGCTGGTGTTGGTTAGAGAGTGGGTGACAGCAGTGCAGCCTGGGTTGGTTAGAGAGTGGGTGACAGCAGTGCAGCTGGGGTTGGTTAGAGAGTGTGTGACAGCAGTGCAGCTGGGGTTGGTTAGAGAGTGTGTGACAGCAGTGCAGCTGGGGTTAGTTAGAGAGTGGGTGACAGCAGTGCAGCTGGAGTTGGTTAGAGAGTGGGTGACCGCAGTGCAGCTGGTGTTGGTTAGAGTGTGTGTGACAGCAGTGCAGCTGGGGTTAGTTAGAGAGTGGGTGACAGCAGTGCAGCTGGGGTTGGTTAGAGAGTGTGTGACAGCAGTGCAGCTGGGGTTGGTTAGAGAGTGTGTGACAGCAGTGCAGCTGGGGTTAGTTAGAGAGTGGGTGACAGCAGTGCAGCCTGGGTTGGTTAGAGAGTGGGTGACAGCAGTGCAGCAGGGGTTGGTTAGAGAGTGAGTGATAGCAGTGCAGCTGGTGTTGGTTAGAGAATGGATGACAGCAGTGCAGCTGGGGTTGGTTAGAGAGTGGGTGACAGCAGTGCAGCTGGGGTTGGTTAGAGACTGAGTGACAGCAGTGCAGCTGGGGTTGGTTAGAGAGTGAGTGACAGCAGTGCAGCTGGGGTTGGTTAGAGAGTGGGTGACAGCAGTGCAGCTGGGGTTGGTTAGAGACTGAGTGACAGCAGTGCAGCTGGGGTTGGTTAGAGAGTGGGTGACAGCAGTGCAGCTGGGTTGGTTAGAGAGCGGGAGGCAGGTGTGCAGCTGGGGTTGGTTAGAGAGTGGGTGACAGCAGTGCAGCTGGGGCTGGTTAGAGAGTGGGTGACAGCTGTGCAGCTGGGGTTGGTGAGAGAGTGGGTGACAGCAGTGCAGCTGGGGTTGGTTAGAGGGTGGGTAACAGCAGTGCAGCTGGGGTTGGTTAGAGAGTGGGTGACCGCAGTGCAGCTGGTGTTGGTTAGAGAATGGGTGACAGCAGTGCAGCTGGGGTTGGTTAGAGAGTGGGTGACAGCAGTGCAGCTGGGGTTGGTTAGAGAATGGGTGACAGCAGTGCAGCTGGGGTTAGTTAGAGAGTGTGTGACAGCAGTGCAGCTGGGGTTAGTTAGAGAGTGGGTGACAGCAGTGCAGCTGGGGTTGGTTCGAGAGTGGGTGACCGCAGTGCAGCTGGGGTTGGTTCGAGAGTGGGTGACCGCAGTGCAGCTGGTGTTGGTTCGAGAGTGGGTGACCGCAGTGCAGCTGGGGTTGGTTAGAGAGTGAGTGACAGCAGTGCAGCTGGGGTTGGTTAGAGAGTGAGTGACAGCAGTGCAGCTGGGGTTGGTTAGAGAGAGGGTGACAGCAGTGCAGCTGGTGTTGGTTAGAGAGTGGGTGACAGCAGTGCAGTTGGGGTTGGTTCAAGAGTGGGTAACAGCAGTGCAGCTGGGATTGGTTAGAGAGTGGGTGACATCAGTGCAGCTGGGGTTAGTTAGAGAGTGGGTGACAGCAGTGCAGCTGGGGTTGGTTAGAGAGTGGGTGACAGCAGTGCAGCTGGGGTTAGTTAGAGAGTGGGTGACAGCTGTGCAGCTGGGGTTGGTTAGAGAGTGGGTGACAGCAGTGCAGCTGGGATTGGTTGGAGAGTGGGTGACAGCAGTGCAGCTGGGGTTGGTTAGAGAGTGGGTGACAGCAGTGCAGCTGGGTTGGTTAGAGAGCGGGAGGCAGGTGTGCAGCTGGGGTTGGTTAGAGAGTGGGTGACAGCAGTGCAGCTGGGATTGGTTAGAGAATGGGTGACAGCAGTGCAGCTGGGGTTGGTTAGAGAGTGGGTGACAGCTGTGCAGCTGGGGTTGGTTAGAGAGTGGGTGACAGCAGTGCAGCTGGGGTTAGTTAGAGAGTGGGTGACAGCTGTGCAGCTGGGGTTGGTTAGAGAGTGGGTGACAGCAGTGCAGCTGGGGTTAGTTAGAGAGTGGGTGACAGCTGTGCAGCTGGGGTTGGTTAGAGAGTGGGTGACAGCAGTGCAGCTGGGATTGGTTGGAGAGTGGGTGACAGCAGTGCAGCTGGGGTTGGTTAGAGAGTGGGTGACAGCAGTGCAGCTGGGTTGGTTAGAGAGCGGGAGGCAGGTGTGCAGCTGGGGTTGGTTAGAGAGTGGGTGACAGCAGTGCAGCTGGGATTGGTTAGAGAATGGGTGACAGCAGTGCAGCTGGGGTTGGTTAGAGAGTGGGTGACAGCTGTGCAGCTGGGGTTGGTTAGAGAGTGGGTGACAGCAGTGCAGCTGGGGTTGGTTCGAGAGTGGGTAACAGCAGTGCAGCTGGGATTGGTTAGAGAGTGGGTGACAGCAGTGCAGCTGGGGTTAGTTAGAGAGTGGGTGACAGCTGTGCAGCTGGGGTTGGTTAGAGAGTGGGTGACAGCAGTGCAGCTGGGATTGGTTGGAGAGTGGGTGACAGCAGTGCAGCTGGGGTTGGTTAGAGAGTGGGTGACAGCAGTGCAGCTGGGGTTAGTTAGAGAGTGGGTGACAGCTGTGCAGCTGGGGTTGGTTAGAGAGTGGGTGACAGCAGTGCAGCTGGGATTGGTTAGAGAGTGGGTGACAGCAGTGCAGCTGGGTTGGTTAGAGAGCGGGAGGCAGGTGTGCAGCTGGGGTTGGTTAGAGAGTGGGTGACAGCAGTGCAGCTGGGGCTGTTTAGAGAGTGGGTGACAGCAGTGCAGCTGGGATTGGTTGGAGAGTGGGTGACAGCAGTGCAGCTGGGATTGGTTGGAGAGTGGGTGACAGCAGTGCAGCTGGGGTTGGTTAGAGAGTGGGTGACCGCAGTGCAGCTGGGTTGGTTAGAGAGTGGGTGACAGCAGTGCAGCTGGGGTTGGTTGGAGAATGGGTGACAGCAGTGCAGCTGGGGTTGGTTAGAGAGTGGGTGACAGCAGTGCAGCTGGGGTTGGTTAGAGAATGGGTGACAGCAGTGCAGCTGGTGTTGGTTAGAGAATGGGTGACAGCAGTGCAGCTGGGGTTGGTTAGAGAGTCAGTGACAGCAGTGCAGCTGGGGTTGGTTAGAGAGAGGGTGACAGCAGTGCAGCTGGTGTTGGTTAGAGAGTGGGTGACAGCAGTGCAGTTGGGGTTGGTTCAAGAGTGGGTAACAGCAGTGCAGCTGGGATTGGTTAGAGAGTGGGTGACATCAGTGCAGCTGGGGTTAGTTAGAGAGTGGGTGACAGCAGTGCAGCTGGGGTTGGTTAGAGAGTGGGTGACAGCAGTGCAGCTGGGGTTAGTTAGAGAGTGGGTGACAGCTGTGCAGCTGGGGTTGGTTAGAGAGTGGGTGACAGCAGTGCAGCTGGGATTGGTTGGAGAGTGGGTGACAGCAGTGCAGCTGGGGTTGGTTAGAGAGTGGGTGACAGCAGTGCAGCTGGGTTGGTTAGAGAGCGGGAGGCAGGTGTGCAGCTGGGGTTGGTTAGAGAGTGGGTGACAGCAGTGCAGCTGGGATTGGTTAGAGAATGGGTGACAGCAGTGCAGCTGGGGTTAGTTAGAGAGTGGGTGACAGCTGTGCAGCTGGGGTTGGTTAGAGAGTGGGTGACAGCAGTGCAGCTGGGATTGGTTGGAGAGTGGGTGACAGCAGTGCAGCTGGGGTTGGTTAGAGAGTGGGTGACAGCAGTGCAGCTGGGTTGGTTAGAGAGCGGGAGGCAGGTGTGCAGCTGGGGTTGGTTAGAGAGTGGGTGACAGCAGTGCAGCTGGGATTGGTTAGAGAATGGGTGACAGCAGTGCAGCTGGGGTTGGTTAGAGAGTGGGTGACAGCTGTGCAGCTGGGGTTGGTTAGAGAGTGGGTGACAGCAGTGCAGCTGGGGTTGGTTCGAGAGTGGGTAACAGCAGTGCAGCTGGGATTGGTTAGAGAGTGGGTGACAGCAGTGCAGCTGGGGTTAGTTAGAGAGTGGGTGACAGCTGTGCAGCTGGGGTTGGTTAGAGAGTGGGTGACAGCAGTGCAGCTGGGATTGGTTGGAGAGTGGGTGACAGCAGTGCAGCTGGGGTTGGTTAGAGAGTGGGTGACAGCAGTGCAGCTGGGTTGGTTAGAGAGCGGGAGGCAGGTGTGCAGCTGGGGTTGGTTAGAGAGTGGGTGACAGCAGTGCAGCTGGGGCTGGTTAGAGAGTGGGTGACAGCAGTGCAGCTGGGATTGGTTGGAGAGTGGGTGACAGCAGTGCAGCTGGGGTTGGTTAGAGAGTGGGTGACCGCAGTGCAGCTGGGTTGGTTAGAGAGTGGGTGACAGCAGTGCAGCTGGGGTTGGTTGGAGAATGGGTGACAGCAGTGCAGCTGGGGTTGGTTAGAGAGTGGGTGACAGCAGTGCAGCTGGGGTTGGTTAGAGAATGGGTGACAGCAGTGCAGCTGGTGTTGGTTAGAGAATGGGTGACAGCTGTGCAGTTGGGGTTGGTTAGAGAGTGGGTGACAGCAGTGCAGCTGGTGTTGGTTAGAGAATGGGTGACAGCAGTGCAGCTGGGGTTGGTTAGAGAGTGGGTGACAGCAGTGCAGCCTGGGTTGGTTAGAGAGTGGGTGACAGCAGTGCAGCTGGGGTTGGTGAGAGAGTGTGTGACAGCAGTGCAGCTGGGGTTGGTTAGAGAGTGTGTGACAGCAGTGCAGCTGGGGTTAGTTAGAGAGTGGGTAACAGCAGTGCAGCTGGGGTTGGTTAGAGAGTGGGTGACCGCAGTGCAGCTGGGGTTGGTTAGAGAGTGGGTGACAGCAGTGCAGCTGGGGTTGTTTAGAGAGTGAGTGATAGCAGTGCAGCTGGGGTTGGTTAGAGAGTAGGTGACAGCAGGGCAGCTGGGGTTGGTTAGAGAATGGGTGACAGCAGTGCAGCTGGGATTGCTTAGAGAGTGGGTGACCGCAGTGCAGCTGGGGTTGGTAAGAGAGTGAGTGACAGCAGTGCAGCTGGGGTTGGTTAGAGAGTGAGTGACAGCAGTGCAGCTGGGGTTGGTTAGAGAGTGGGTGACCGCAGTGCAGCTGCGGTTGGTTAAAGAGTGGGTAACAGCAGTGCAGCTGGGGTTGGTTAGAGAGTAGGTGACAGCAGGGCAGCTGGGGTTGTTTAGAGAATGGATGACAGCAGTGCAGCTGGGGTTGGTTAGAGAGTGGGTGACAGCATTGCAGCTGGGGTTGGTTAGAGAGTGAGTGACAGCAGTGCAGCTGGGGTTGGTTAGAGAGTGGGTGACCGCAGTGCAGCTGGGGTTGGTTAAAGAGTGGGTAACAGCAGTGCAGCTGGGGTTGGTTAGAGAGTAGGTGACAGCAGTGCAGCTGGGGTTGGTTAGAGAGTGGGTGACAGCAGTGCAGCTGGGGTTGGTAAGAGAGTGAGTGACAGCAGTGCAGCTGGGGTTGGTTAGAGAGTGAGTGACAGCAGTGCAGCTGGGGTTGGTTAGAGAGTGGGTGACCGCAGTGCAGCTGGGGTTGGTTAGAGAGTGAGTGACAGCAGAGCAGCTGGGGTTGGTTAGAGAGTGAGTGACAGAAGTGCAGTTGGGGTTGGGTAGAGAGTGGGTGACCGTAGTGCAGCTGGGGTTGGTTAGAGAGTGGGTAACAGCAGTGCAGCTGGGGTTGGTTAGAGAGTGGGTGACCGCAGTGCAGCTGGTGTTGGTTAGAGAATGGGTGACAGCAGTGCAGCTGGGGTTGGTTAGAGAGTGGGTGACAGCAGTGCAGCTGGGGTTGGTTAGAGAATGGGTGACAGCAGTGCAGCTGGGGTTAGTTAGAGAGTGTGTGACAGCAGTGCAGCTGGGGTTAGTTAGAGAGTGGGTGACAGCAGTGCAGCTGGGGTTGGTTCGAGAGTGGGTGACCGCAGTGCAGCTGGGGTTGGTTCGAGAGTGGGTGACCGCAGTGCAGCTGGTGTTGGTTAGAGAGTGAGTGATAGCAGTGCAGCTGGTGTTGGTTGGAGAATGGATGACAGCAGTGCAGCTGGGGTTGGTTAGAGAGTGAGTGACAGCAGTGCAGCTGGGGTTGGTTAGAGAGTGAGTGACAGCAGTGCAGCTGGGGTTGGTTAGAGAGTGAGTGACAGCAGTGCAGCTGGGGTTGGTTAGAGAGTGGGTGACAGCAGTGCAGCTGGGGTTGGTTAGAGAGTGGGTGACCGCAGTGCAGCTGGGGTTGGTTAGAGAGTGGGTGACAGCAGTGCAGCTGGTGTTGGTTAGAGAATGGATGACAGCAGTGCAGCTGGGGTTGGTTAGAGAGTGGGTGACAGCATTGCAGCTGGGGTTGGTTAGAGAGTGAGTGACAGCAGTGCAGCTGGGGTTGGTTAGAGAGTGTGTGACCGCAGTGCAGCTGGGGTTGGTTAAAGAGTGGGTAACAGCAGTGCAGCTGGGGTTGGTTAGAGAGTAGGTGACAGCAGTGCAGCTGGGGTTGGTTAGAGAGTGGGTGACAGCAGTGCAGCTGGGGTTGGTAAGAGAGTGAGTGACAGCAGTGCAGCTGGGGTTGGTTAGAGAGTGGGTGACCGTAGTGCAGCTGGGGTTGGTTAGAGAGTGGGTGACAGCAGTGCAGCTGGGGTTGTTTAGAGAGTGGGTGACCGCAGTGCAGCTGGGGTTGGTTAGAGAGTGGGTGACAGCAGTGCAGCTGGGGTTGTTTAGAGAGTGAGTGATAGCAGTGCAGCTGGGGTTGGTTAGAGAGTAGGTGACAGCAGGGCAGCTGGGGTTGGTTAGAGAATGGGTGACAGCAGTGCAGCTGGGATTGCTTAGAGAGTGGGTGACCGCAGTGCAGCTGGGGTTGGTAAGAGAGTGAGTGACAGCAGTGCAGCTGGGGTTGGTTAGAGAGTGAGTGACAGCAGTGCAGCTGGGGTTGGTTAGAGAGTGGGTGACCGCAGTGCAGCTGCGGTTGGTTAAAGAGTGGGTAACAGCAGTGCAGCTGGGGTTGGTTAGAGAGTAGGTGACAGCAGGGCAGCTGGGGTTGTTTCGAGAATGGATGACAGCAGTGCAGCTGGGGTTGGTTAGAGAGTGGGTGACAGCATTGCAGCTGGGGTTGGTTAGAGAGTGAGTGACAGCAGTGCAGCTGGGGTTGGTTAGAGAGTGGGTGACCGCAGTGCAGCTGGGGTTGGTTAAAGAGTGGGTAACAGCAGTGCAGCTGGGGTTGGTTAGAGAGTAGGTGACAGCAGTGCAGCTGGGGTTGGTTAGAGAGTGGGTGACAGCAGTGCAGCTGGGGTTGGTAAGAGAGTGAGTGACAGCAGTGCAGCTGGGGTTGGTTAGAGAGTGAGTGACAGCAGTGCAGCTGGGGTTGGTTAGAGAGTGGGTGACCGCAGTGCAGCTGGGGTTGGTTAGAGAGTGAGTGACAGCAGAGCAGCTGGGGTTGGTTAGAGAGTGAGTGACAGAAGTGCAGTTGGGGTTGGGTAGAGAGTGGGTGACCGTAGTGCAGCTGGGGTTGGTTAGAGAGTGGGTAACAGCAGTGCAGCTGGGGTTGGTTAGAGAGTGGGTGACCGCAGTGCAGCTGGTGTTGGTTAGAGAATGGGTGACAGCAGTGCAGCTGGGGTTGGTTAGAGAGTGGGTGACAGCAGTGCAGCTGGGGTTGGTTAGAGAATGGGTGACAGCAGTGCAGCTGGGGTTAGTTAGAGAGTGTGTGACAGCAGTGCAGCTGGGGTTAGTTAGAGAGTGGGTGACAGCAGTGCAGCTGGGGTTGGTTCGAGAGTGGGTGACCGCAGTGCAGCTGGGGTTGGTTCGAGAGTGGGTGACCGCAGTGCAGCTGGTGTTGGTTAGAGAGTGAGTGATAGCAGTGCAGCTGGTGTTGGTTGGAGAATGGATGACAGCAGTGCAGCTGGGGTTGGTTAGAGAGTGAGTGACAGCAGTGCAGCTGGGGTTGGTTAGAGAGTGAGTGACAGCAGTGCAGCTGGGGTTGGTTAGAGAGTGAGTGACAGCAGTGCAGCTGGGGTTGGTTAGAGAGTGGGTGACAGCAGTGCAGCTGGGGTTGGTTAGAGAGTGGGTGACAGCAGTGCAGCTGGTGTTGGTTAGAGAGTGGGTGACAGCAGTGCAGCTGGTGTTGTTTAGAGAGTGGGTGACAGCAGTGCAGCTGGGGTTGGTTCGAGAGTGGGTAACAGCATTGCAGCTGGGGTTGGTTAGAGAGTGGGTGACAGCAGTGCAGCTGGGATTGGTTAGAGAGTGGGTGACAGCATTGCAGCTGGGATTGGTTAGAGAGTGGGTGACCGCAGTGCAGCTGGGGTTGGTTCGAGAGCGGGAGGCAGGTGTGCAGCTGGGGTTGGTTAGAGAGTGGGTGACAGCAGTGCAGCTGGGATTGGTTAGAGAATGGGTGACAGCAGTGCAGCTGGAGTTGGTTAGAGTGTGGGTGACAGCAGTGCAGCTGGGGTTGGTTAGAGAGTGGGTGACCGCAGTCCAGCTGGGTTGGTTAGAGAGCGGGAGGCAGGTGTGCAGCTGGGGTTGGTTAGAGAGTGGGTGACAGCAGTGCAGCTGGGATTGGTTAGAGAATGGGTGACAGCAGTGCAGCTGGGGTTGGTGAGAGAGTGGGTGACAGCAGTGCAGCTGGGGTTGGTTAGAGAGTGGGTGACCGCAGTGCAGCTGGGTTGGTTAGAGAGCGGGAGGCAGGTGTGCAGCTGGGGTTGGTTAGAGAGTGGGTGACAGCAGTGCAGCTGGGATTGGTTAGAGAGTGGGTGACAGCAGTGCAGCAGGGGTTGATTAGAGAGTGGGTGACAGCAGTGCAGCAGGGGTTGGTTAGAGAGTGGGTGACAGCAGTGCAGCTGGGGTTGGTTAGAGAATGGGTGACAGCAGTGCAGCTGGGGTTGGTTAGAGAGTGGGTGACAGCAGTGCAGCTAGGGTGGTTAGAGAGTGGGTGACAGCAGTGCAGCTGGGGTTGGTTAGAGAATGGGTGACAGCAGTGCAGCTGGGGTTGGTTAGAGAGTGGGTGACAGCAGTGCAGCTGGGGTTGGTTAGAGAATGGGTGACAGCAGTGCAGCCGGTGATGGTTAGAGAATGGGTGACAGCAGTGCAGCTGGGGTTGGTTAGAGAGTGGGTGACAGCAGTGCAGCTAGGGTGGTTAGAGAGTGAGTGATAGCAGTGCAGCTGGGGTTGGTTAGAGAGTAGGTGACAGCAGGGCAGCTGGGGTTGGTTAGAGAATGGGTGACAGCAGTGCAGCTGGGATTGCTTAGAGAGTGGGTGACCGCAGTGCAGCTGGGGTTGGTAAGAGAGTGAGTGACAGCAGTGCAGCTGGGGTTGGTTAGAGAGTGAGTGACAGCAGTGCAGCTGGGGTTGGTTAGAGAGTGGGTGACCGCAGTGCAGCTGCGGTTGGTTAAAGAGTGGGTAACAGCAGTGCAGCTGGGGTTGGTTAGAGAGTAGGTGACAGCAGGGCAGCTGGGGTTGTTTCGAGAATGGATGACAGCAGTGCAGCTGGGGTTGGTTAGAGAGTGGGTGACAGCATTGCAGCTGGGGTTGGTTAGAGAGTGAGTGACAGCAGTGCAGCTGGGGTTGGTTAGAGAGTGGGTGACCGCAGTGCAGCTGGGGTTGGTTAAAGAGTGGGTAACAGCAGTGCAGCTGGGGTTGGTTAGAGAGTAGGTGACAGCAGTGCAGCTGGGGTTGGTTAGAGAGTGGGTGACAGCAGTGCAGCTGGGGTTGGTAAGAGAGTGAGTGACAGCAGTGCAGCTGGGGTTGGTTAGAGAGTGAGTGACAGCAGTGCAGCTGGGGTTGGTTAGAGAGTGGGTGACCGCAGTGCAGCTGGGGTTGGTTAGAGAGTGAGTGACAG
This sequence comes from Chiloscyllium plagiosum, assembly GCF_037043375.1. Classification (NCBI taxonomy): domain Eukaryota; kingdom Metazoa; phylum Chordata; class Chondrichthyes; order Orectolobiformes; family Hemiscylliidae; genus Chiloscyllium; species Chiloscyllium plagiosum. The sequence goes on from NW_028270171.1 coordinate 29,074,623, forward strand.
CAGAGCAGCTGGGGTTGGTTAGAGAGTGAGTGACAGAAGTGCAGTTGGGGTTGGGTAGAGAGTGGGTGACCGTAGTGCAGCTGGGGTTGGTTAGAGAGTGGGTAACAGCAGTGCAGCTGGGGTTGGTTAGAGAGTGGGTGACCGCAGTGCAGCTGGTGTTGGTTAGAGAATGGGTGACAGCAGTGCAGCTGGGGTTGGTTAGAGAGTGGGTGACAGCAGTGCAGCTGGGGTTGGTTAGAGAATGGGTGACAGCAGTGCAGCTGGGGTTAGTTAGAGAGTGTGTGACAGCAGTGCAGCTGGGGTTAGTTAGAGAGTGGGTGACAGCAGTGCAGCTGGGGTTGGTTCGAGAGTGGGTGACCGCAGTGCAGCTGGGGTTGGTTCGAGAGTGGGTGACCGCAGTGCAGCTGGTGTTGGTTAGAGAGTGAGTGATAGCAGTGCAGCTGGTGTTGGTTGGAGAATGGATGACAGTAGTGCAGCTGGGGTTGGTTAGAGAGTGAGTGACAGCAGTGCAGCTGGGGTTGGTTAGAGAGTGAGTGACAGCAGTGCAGCTGGGGTTGGTTAGAGAGTGAGTGACAGCAGTGCAGCTGGGGTTGGTTAGAGAGTGGGTGACAGCAGTGCAGCTGGGGTTGGTTAGAGAGTGGGTGACAGCAGTGCAGCTGGTGTTGGTTAGAGAGTGGGTGACAGCAGTGCAGCTGGTGTTGTTTAGAGAGTGGGTGACAGCAGTGCAGCTGGGGTTGGTTCGAGAGTGGGTAACAGCATTGCAGCTGGGGTTGGTTAGAGAGTGGGTGACAGCAGTGCAGCTGGGATTGGTTAGAGAGTGGGTGACAGCATTGCAGCTGGGATTGGTTAGAGAGTGGGTGACCGCAGTGCAGCTGGGGTTGGTTCGAGAGCGGGAGGCAGGTGTGCAGCTGGGGTTGGTTAGAGAGTGGGTGACAGCAGTGCAGCTGGGATTGGTTAGAGAATGGGTGACAGCAGTGCAGCTGGAGTTGGTTAGAGTGTGGGTGACAGCAGTGCAGCTGGGGTTGGTTAGAGAGTGGGTGACCGCAGTCCAGCTGGGTTGGTTAGAGAGCGGGAGGCAGGTGTGCAGCTGGGGTTGGTTAGAGAGTGGGTGACAGCAGTGCAGCTGGGATTGGTTAGAGAATGGGTGACAGCAGTGCAGCTGGGGTTGGTGAGAGAGTGGGTGACAGCAGTGCAGCTGGGGTTGGTTAGAGAGTGGGTGACCGCAGTGCAGCTGGGTTGGTTAGAGAGCGGGAGGCAGGTGTGCAGCTGGGGTTGGTTAGAGAGTGGGTGACAGCAGTGCAGCTGGGATTGGTTAGAGAGTGGGTGACAGCAGTGCAGCAGGGGTTGATTAGAGAGTGGGTGACAGCAGTGCAGCAGGGGTTGGTTAGAGAGTGGGTGACAGCAGTGCAGCTGGGGTTGGTTAGAGAATGGGTGACAGCAGTGCAGCTGGGGTTGGTTAGAGAGTGGGTGACAGCAGTGCAGCTAGGGTGGTTAGAGAGTGGGTGACAGCAGTGCAGCTGGGGTTGGTTAGAGAATGGGTGACAGCAGTGCAGCTGGGGTTGGTTAGAGAGTGGGTGACAGCAGTGCAGCTGGGGTTGGTTAGAGAATGGGTGACAGCAGTGCAGCCGGTGATGGTTAGAGAATGGGTGACAGCTGTGCAGCTGGGGTTGGTTAGAGAGTGGGTGACAGCAGTGCAGCTGGGATTAGTTAGAAAGTGGGTGACAGCAGTGCAGCTGGGGTTGGTTAGAGAGTGGGTGACAGCAGTGCAGCCTGGGTTGGTTAGAGAGTGGGTGACTGCAGTGCAGCTGGGGTTGGTTAGAGAGGGTGTGACAGCAGTGCAGCTGGGGCTGGTTAGAGAGTGGGTGACAGCAGTGCAGCTGGGGTTGGTTAGAGAGTGGGTGACCGCAGTGCAGCTGGGGTTGGTTAGAGAGTGGGTGACCGCAGTGCAGCTGGGGTTGGTTAGAGAGTGGGTGACAGCAGTGCAGCTGGGGTTGGTTAGAGAATGGATGACAGCAGTGCAGCTGGGGTTGGTTAGAGAGTGGGTGACAGCAGTGCAGCTGGGGTTGGTTAGAGAGTGAGTGACAGCAGTGCAGCTGGGGTTGGTTAGAGAGTGAGTGACAGCAGTGCAGCTGGGGTTGGTTAGAGAGTGAGTGACAGCACGGCAGCTGGGGTTGGTTTGAGAGTGGGTGACCGCAGTGCAGCTGGGGTTGGTTAGAGAGTGGGTGACAGCAGTGCAGCTGGGGTTGGTTAGAGAGTGGGTGACAGCAGTGCAGCTGGTGTTGGTTAGAGAGTGGGTGACAGCAGTGCAGCTGGGGTTGGTTCGAGAGTGGGTAACAGCAGTGCAGCTGGGATTGGTAAGAGAGTGGGTGACAGCAGTGCAGCTGGGCTTGGTTAGAGAGTGGGTGACAGCTGTGCAGCTGGGGTTGGTTCGAGAGTGGGTAACAGCAGTGCAGCTGGGATTGGTTAGAGAGTGGGTGACAGCAGTGCAGCTGGGCTTGGTTAGAGAGTGGGTGACAGCAGTGCTGCTGGGGTTAGTTAGAGAGTGGGTGACAGCTGTGCAGCTGGGATTGGTTAGAGAGTGGGTGACAGCAGTGCAGCTGGGATTGGTTAGAGAGTGGGTGACAGCAGTGCAGCTGGGGTTGGTTAGAGAGTGGGTGACCGCAGTGCAGCTGGGTTGGTTAGAGAGCGGGAGGCAGGTGTGCAGCTGGGGTTGGTTAGAGAGTGGGTGACAGCAGTGCAGCTGGGATTGGTTAGAGAATGGGTGACAGCAGTGCAGCAGGGGTTGGTTAGAGAGTGGGTGAAAGCAGTGCAGCTGGGGTTGGTTAGAGAATGGGTGACAGCAGTGCAGCTGGGGTTGGTTAGAGAGTTGGTGACAGCAGTGCAGCTGGGGTTGGGTAGAGAGTGGGTGACAGCAGTGCAGCTGGGGTTGGTCAGAGAATGGGTGACAGCAGTGCAGCTGGGGTTGGTTCGAGAGTGGGTGACAGCAGTGCAGCTGGGGTTGGTTAGAGAATGGGTGACAGCAGTGCTGCTGGTGTTGGTTAGAGAATGGGTGACAGCAGTGCAGCTGGGGTTGGTTAGAGAGTGGGTGACAGCAGTGCAGCAGGGTTTGATTAGAGAGTGAGTGACAGCAGTGCAGCTGGGGTTGGTTCGAGAATGGATAACAGCAGTGCAGCAGGGGTTGGTTAGAGAGTGTGTGACAGCAGTGCAGCTGAGATTGGTTAGAGAGTGTGTGATAGCAGTGCAGCAGGGGTTGGTTAGAGAGTGGGAGACAGCAGTGCAGCTGGGGTTGGTTAGAGAGTGGGTAACAGCAGTGCAGCTGGGGTTGGTTAGAGAGTGGGTGACAGCAGTGCTGCTGGGGTTGGTTAGAGAGTGGGTGACAGCATTGCAGCTGGGGTTGGTTAGAGAGTGGGTGACAGCAGTGCAGCTGGGATTGGTTAGAGAGTGGGTGACAGCAGTGCAGCTGGTGTTGGTTAGAGAGTGGGTGACAGCAGTGCAGCTGGGGTTGGTTCGAGAGTGGGTAACAGCAGTGCAGCTGGGGTTGGTTAGTGAGTGGGTGACAGCAGTGCAGCTGGGCTTGGTTAGAGAGTGGGTGACAGCAGTGCAGCTGGGGTTAGTTAGAGAGTGGGTGACAGCTGTGCAGCTGGGGTTGGTTAGAGAGTGGGTGACAGCAGTGCAGCTGGGATTGGTTAGAGAGTGGGTCACAGCAGTGCAGCTGGGGTTGGTCAGAGAGTGGGTGACAGCAGTGCAGCTGGGGTTGGTTAGAGAGTGGGTGACAGCAGTGCAGCTGGGTTGGTTAGAGAGTGGGAGGCAGGTGTGCAGCTGGGATTGGTTAGAGAGTGGGTGACAGCAGTGCAGCTGGGATTGGTTAGAGAATGGGTGACAGCAGTGCAGTTGGGGTTGGTTAGAGAGTGGGTGACAGCAGTGCAGCTGGGATTGGTTAGAGAGTGGGTGACAGCAGTGCAGCAGGGGTTGGTAAGAGAGTGGGTGACAGCAGTGCAGCTGGGGTTGGTTAGAGAATGGGTGACAGCTGTGCAGCTGGGGTTGGTTAGAGAGTGGGTGACAGCAGTGCAGCTGGGATTGGTTCAAAGTGGGTGACAGCAGTGCAGCTGGGGTTGGTTAGAGAGTGGGTGACAGCAGTGCAGCCTGGGTTGGTTAGAGAGTGGGTGACAGCAGTGCAGCTGGGGTTGGTTAGAGAGTGGGTGACAGCAGTGCAGCTGGGGTTGGTTAGAGAGTGGGTGACAGCATTGCAGCTGGGGTTGGTTAGAGAGTGGGTGGCAGCAGTGCAGCTGGGGTTGGTTAGAGAGTGGGTGACAGCAGTGCAGCTGGGCTTGGTTAGAGAGTGGGTGACAGCAGTGCAGCTGGGGTTGGTTAGAGAGTGGGTGACAGCAGTGCAGCTGGGGTTGGTTAGAGAGTGGGTGACAGCTGTGCAGCTGGGGTTGGTCAGAGAGTGGGTGACAGTAGTGCAGCTGGGATTGGTTAGAGAGTGGGTGACAGCAGTGCAGCTGGGCTTGGTTAGAGAGTGGGTGACAGCAGTGCAGCTGGGGTTAGTTAGAGAGTGGGTGACAGCTGTGCAGCTGGGGTTGGTTGGAGAGTGGGTGACAGCAGTGCAGCTGGGATTGGTTGGAGAGTGGGTGACAGCAGTGCAGCTGGGGTTGGTTAGAGAGTGGGTGACCGCAGTGCAGCTGGGTTGGTTAGAGAGCGGGAGGCTGGTGTGCAGCTGGGGTTGGTTAGAGAGTGGGTGACAGCAGTGCAGCTGGGATTGGTTAGAGAATGGGTGACAGCAGTGCAGCTGGGGTTGGTTGGAGAGTGGGTGACAGCTGTGCAGCTGGGGTTGGTTAGAGAGTGGGTGACAGCAGTGCAGCTGGTGTTGGTTAGAGAGTGGGTGACAGCAGTGCAGCTGGGGTAGGTTCGAGAATGGGTGACAGCAGTGCAGCTGGGGTTAGTTAGAGAGTGGGTGACAGCTGTGCAGCTGGGGTTGGTTAGAGAGTGGGTGACAGCAGTGCAGCTGGGATTGGTTGAAGAGTGGGTGACAGCAGTGCAGCTGTGGTTGGTTAGAGAGTGGGTGACCGCAGTGCAGCTGGGTTGGTTAGAGAGTGGGTGACAGCAGTGCAGCTGGGATTGGTTAGAGAATGGGTGACAGCAGTGCAGCTGGGGTTGGTCAGAGAGTGGGTGACAGCTGTGCAGCTGGGGTTGGTCAGAGAGTGGGTGACAGTAGTGCAGCTGGGATTGGTTGGAGAGTGGGGGACAGCAGTGCAGCAGGGGTTGGTTAGAGAGTGGGTGAAAGCAGTGCAGCTGGGATTGTTTAGAGAATGGGTGACAGCAGTGCAGCTGGGGTTGGTTAGAGAGTGGGTGACAGCTGTGCAGCTGGGGTTGGTTAGAGAGTGGGTGACAGCAGTGCAGCTGGGATTGGTTAGAGAGTGGGTGACAGCAGTGCAGCAGGGGTTGGTCAGAGAGTGGGTGAAAGCAGTGCAGCCGGGGTTGGTTGGAGAATGGGTGACCGCAGTGCAGCTGGGGTTGGTTGGAGAATGGGTGACAGCAGTGCAGCTGGGGTTGGTTAGAGAGTGGGTGACAGCAGTGCAGCTGGGGTTGGTTAGAGAATGGGTGACAGCAGTGCAGCTGGTGTTGGTTAGAGAATGGGTGACAGCTGTGCAGTTGGGGTTGGTTAGAGAGTGGGTGACAGCAGTGCAGCTGGGATTGGTTAGAAAGTGGGTGACAGCAGTGCAGCTGGGGTTGGTTAGAGAGTGGGTGACAGCAGTGCAGCCTGGGTTGGTTAGAGAGTGGGTGACAGCAGTGCAGCTGGTGTTGGTTAGAGAGTGGGTGACAGCAGTGCAGCTGGGGTTGGTTAGAGAGTGGGTGACAGCAGTGCAGCTGGAGTTGGTTAGAGAGTGGGTGACCGCAGTGCAGCTGGGTTGGTTAGAGAGCGGGAGGCAGGTGTGCAGCTGGGGTTGGTTAGAGAGTGGGTGACAGCAGTGCAGCTGGGATTGGTTAGAGAATGGGTGACAGCAGGTCAGCTGGGGTTGGTTGGAGAGTGGGTGACAGCAGTGCAGCTGGGCTTGGTTCGAGAGTGGGTGACAGCAGTGCAGCTGGGCTTGGTTAGAGAGTGGGTGACAGCAGTGCAGCTGGGATTGGTTGGAGAGTGGGTGACAGCAGTGCAGCTGGGCTTGGTTAGAGAGTGGGTGACAGCAGTGCAGCTGGGGTTAGTTAGAGAGTGGGTGACAGCTGTGCAGCTGGGGTTGGTTAGAGAGTGGGTGACAGCAGTGCAGCTGGGATTGGTTGGAGAGTGGGTGACAGCAGTGCAGCTGGGGTTGGTTAGAGAGTGGGTGACCGCAGTGCAGCTGGGTTGGTTAGAGAGCGGGAGGCAGGTGTGCAGCTGGGGTTGGTTAGAGAGTGGGTGACAGCAGTGCAGCTGGGATTGGTTAGAGAATGGGTGACAGCAGTGCAGCTGGGGTTGGTTGGAGAGTGGGTGACAGCTGTGCAGCTGGGGTTGGTTAGAGAGTGGGTGACAGCAGTGCAGCTGGTGTTGGTTAGAGAGTGGGTGACAGCAGTGCAGCTGGGGTAGGTTCGAGAGTGGGTAACAGCAGTGCAGCTGGGATTGGTTAGAGAGTGGGTGACAGCAGTGCAGCTGGGGTTAGTTAGAGAGTGGGTGACAGCTGTGCAGCTGGGGTTGGTTAGAGAGTGGGTGACAGCAGTGCAGCTGGGGTTGGTTAGAGAGTGGGTGACCGCAGTGCAGCTGGGTTGGTTAGAGAGCGGGAGGCAGGTATGCAGCTGGGGTTGGTTAGAGAGTGGGTGACAGCAGTGCAGCTGGGATTGGTTAGAGAATGGGTGACAGCAGTGCAGCTGGGGTTGGTCAGAGAGTGGGTGACAGCTGTGCAGCTGGGGTTGGTCAGAGAGTGGGTGACAGTAGTGCAGCTGGGATTGGTTAGAGAGTGGGGGACAGCAATGCAGCAGGGGTTGGTGAGAGAGTGGGTGAAAGCAGTGCAGCTGGGATTGTTTAGAGAATGGGTGACAGCAGTGCAGCTGGGGTTGGTTAGAGAGTGGGTGACAGCTGTGCAGCTGGGGTTGGTTAGAGAGTGGGTGACAGCAGTGCAGCTGGGATTGGTTAGAGAGTGGGTGACAGCAGTGCAGCAGGGGTTGGTTAGAGAGTGGGTGAAAGCAGTGCAGCCGGGGTTGGTTAGAGAATGGGTGACCGCAGTGCAGCTGGGGTTGGTTGGAGAATGGGTGACAGCAGTGCAGCTGGGGTTGGTTAGAGAGTGGGTGACAGCAGTGCAGCTGGGGTTGGTCAGAGAATGGGTGACAGCAGTGCAGCTGGTGTTGGTTAGAGAATGGGTGACAGCTGTGCAGTTGGGGTTGGTTAGAGAGTGGGTGACAGCAGTGCAGCTGGGATTGGTTAGAAAGTGGGTGACAGCAGTGCAGCTGGGGTTGGTTAGAGAGTGGGTGACAGCAGTGCAGCCTGGGTTGGTTAGAGAGTGGGTGACAGCAGTGCAGCTGGGGTTGGTTAGAGAGTGTGTGACAGCAGTGCAGCTGGGGTTAGTTAGAGAGTGGGTGACAGCAGTGCAGCTGGGGTTGGTTAGAGAGTGGGTGACCGCAGTGCAGCTGGGGTTGGTGAGAGAGTGGGTGACAGCAGTGCAGGTGGGGTTGGTTAGAGAGTGAGTGATAGCAGTGCAGCTGGGGTTGGTTAGAGAGTGGGTGACAGCAGTGCAGCTGGTGTTGGTTAGAGAATGGGTGACAGCAGTGCAGCTGGGGTTGGTTAGAGAGTGAGTGACAGCAGTGCAGCTGGGGTTGGTTAGAGAATGGGTGACAGCAGTGCAGCTGGGGTTGGTTAGAGAGTGGGTGACCGCAGTGCAGCTGGGGTTGGTTAGAGAGTGGGTGACAGCAGTGCAGCTGGGATTGCTTAGAGAGTGGGTGACCGCAGTGCAGCTGGGGTTGGTAAGAGAGTGAGTGACAGCAGTGCAGCTGGGGTTGGTTAGAGAGTGAGTGACAGCAGTGCAGCTGGGGTTGGTTAGAGAGTGGGTGACCGCAGTGCAGCTGCGGTTGGTTAAAGAGTGGGTAACAGCAGTGCAGCTGGGGTTGGTTAGAGAGTAGGTGACAGCAGGGCAGCTGGGGTTGTTTAGAGAATGGATGACAGCAGTGCAGCTGGGGTTGGTTAGAGAGTGGGTGACAGCATTGCAGCTGGGGTTGGTTAGAGAGTGAGTGACAGCAGTGCAGCTGTGGTTGGTTAGAGAGTGGGTGTCCGCAGTGCAGCTGGGGTTGTTTAAAGAGTGGGTAACAGCAGTGCAGCTGGGGTTGGTTAGAGAGCAGGTGACAGCAGGGCAGCTGGGGTTGGTTAGAGAATGGATGACAGCAGTGCAGCTGGTGTTGGTTAGAGAGTGGGTGACAGCAGTGCAGCTGGGGTTGGTAAGAGAGTGAGTGACAGCAGTGCAGCTGGGGTTGGTTAGAGAGTGAGTGACAGCAGTGCAGCTGGGGTTGGTTAGAGAGTGGGTGACCGCAGTGCAGCTGGGGTAGGTCAGAGAGTGAGTGACAGCAGAGCAGCTGGGGTTGGTTAGAGAGTGTGTGACAGCAGTGCAGCTGGGGTTAGTTATGGAGTGGGTAACAGCAGTGCAGCTGGGATTGGTTAGAGAGAGTGACAGAAGTGCAGCTGGGGTTGGGTAGAGAGTGGGTGACTGTAGTGCAGCTGGGGTTGGTTAGAGAGTGGGTAACAGCAGTGCAGCTGGGGTTGGTTAGAGAGTGGGTGACCGCAGTGCAGCTGGTGTTGGTTAGAGAATGGGTGACAGCAGTGCAGCTGGGGTTGGTTAGAGAGTGGGTGACAGCAGTGCATCTGGGGTTGGTTAGAGAGTGTGTGACAGCAGTGCAGCTGGGGTTAGTTATGGAGTGGGTAACAGCAGTGCAGCTGGGGTTGGTTAGAGAATGAGTGACAGCAGTGCAGCTGGGGTTGGGGAGAGAGTGAGTGACAGTAGTGCAGCTGGGGTTGGTTCGAGAGTGGGTGACAACAGTGCAGCTGGGGCTGGTTAGAGAGTGGGTAACAGCAGTGCAGCTGGGGTTGGTTAGAGAGTAGGTGACAGCAGGGCAGCTGGGGTTGGTTAGAGAATGGATGACAGCAGTGCAGCTGGGGTTGGTTCGAGAGTGGGTGACAGCAGTGCAGCTGGGGCTGGTTAGAGAGTGGGTGACAACAGTGCATTTGGGGTTGGTTAGAGAGTGGATAACAGCAGTGCAGCTGGGGCTGGTTAGAGAGTGGGTGACAGCAGTGCAGCAGGGGTTGATTAGAGAGTGAGTGACAGCAGTGCAGCTGGGGTTGGTTCGAGAATGGATAACAGCAGTGCAGCAGGGGTTGGTTAGAGAGTGTGTGACAGCAGTGCAGCTGAGGTTGGTTAGAGAGTGTGTGATAGCAGTGCAGCAGGGGTTGGTTAGAGAGTGGGAGACAGCAGTGCAGCTGGGGTTGGTTAGAGAGTGGGTGACAGCAGTGCAGCTGGGGTTGGTTAGAGAGTGGGTGACAGCAGTGCTGCTGGGGTTGGTTAGAGAGTGGGTGACAGCAGTGCAGCTGGGGTTGGTTAGAGAGTGGGTGACAGCAGTGCAGCTGGAGTTGGTTAGAGAGAGGGTGACAGCAGTGCAGCTGGGGTTAGTTAGAGAGTGGGTAACAGCAGTGCAGTTGGTGTTGGTTAGAGAGTGGTTGACAGCATTGCAGCTGGAGTTGGTTAGAGAGTGGGTGACAGTAATGCAGCTGGAGTTGGTTAGAGAGTGGGTGACAGCAGTGCAGCTGGGGTTGGTTAGAGAGTGGGTGACAGCAGTGCAGCTGGAGTTGGTTAGAGAGTGGGTGACAGCAGTGCAGCTGGGGTTGGTTAGAGAGTGGGTGACAGCAGTGCAGCTGGGGTTAGTTAGAGAGTGGGTGACAGCAGTGCAGCTGGGGTTGGTTAGAGAGTGGGTGACAGCATTGCAGCTGGGGTTGGTTAGAGAGTGGGTGACAGCAGTGCAGCTGGGATTGGTTAGAGAGTGGGTGACAGCAGTGCAGCTGGTGTTGGTTAGAGAGTGGGTGACAGCAGTGCAGCTGGGGTTGGTTCGAGAGTGGGTAACAGCAGTGCAGCTGGGGTTGGTTAGTGAGTGGGTGACAGCAGTGCAGCTGGGCTTGGTTAGAGAGTGGGTGACAGCAGTGCAGCTGGGATTGGTTAGAGAGTGGGTGACAGCAGTGCAGCTGGGGTTGGTTCGAGAGTGTGTGACAGCAGTGCAGCTGGGGTTAGTTATAGAGTGGGTAACAGCAGTGCAGCTGGGGTTGGTTAGAGAGTGTGTGACAGCAGTGCAGCTGGGGTTAGCTATAGAGTGGGTAACAGCAGTGCAGCTGGGATTGGTTAGAGAGTGGATGACAGCAGTGCAGCTGGGGTTGGTTAGAGAGTGGGTGACAGCAGTGCAGCTGGGGTTGGTTAGAGAGTGGGTGACAGCAGTGCAGCTGGGGCTGGTTAGAGCGTGGGTGACAGCAGTGCAGCTGGGTTTGGTTAGAGAGTGGGTGACCGCAGTGTAGCTGGTGTTGGTTAGAGAATGGTTGACAGCAGTGCAGCTGGGGTTGGTTAGAGAGTGGGTGACAGCAGTGCAGCTGGGGTTCGTTAGAGAGTGGGTGACAGCAGTGCAGCTGGGGCTGGTTAGAGAGTGGGTGACAGCAGTGCAGCTGGAGTTGGTTAGAGAGTGGGTAACAGCAGTGCAGCTGGGGTTGGTTCGAGAATGGGTGACAGCAGTGCAGCTGGGGTTGGTTAGAGAGTGGGTGACAGCAGTGCAGCTGGGGTTGGTTAGAGAGTGGGTGACAGCAGTGCAGCTGGGATTGGTTAGAGAGTGGGTGACAGCAGTGCAGCTGGGATTGGTTAGAGAGTGGGTAACAGCAGTGCAGCTGGTGTTAGTTAGAGAATGGGTGACAGCTGTGCAGCTGGGGTTGGTTAGAGAGTGGGTGACAGCAGTGCAGCTGGGGTTGGTTAGAGAGTGGGTGACAGCAGTGCAGCTGGGATTGGTTAGAGAGTGGGTGACAGCAGTGCAGCTGGGTTTGGTGAGAGAGTGGGTGACCGCAGTGTAGCTGGGGCTGGGTAGAGAGTGGGATACAGCAGTGCAGCTGGTGTTAGTTAGAGAATGGGTGACAGCTGTGCAGCTGGGGTTGGTTAGAGAGTGGGTGACAACAGTGCAGCTGGGGCTGGTTAGAGAGTGGGTGACAACAGTGCATTTGGGGTTTGTTAGAGAGTGGATAACAGCAATGCAGCTGGGGCTGGTTAGAGAGTGGGTGACAGCAGTGCAGCTGGGGTTGGTTAGAGAATGGGTGACAGCAGTGCAGCTGGTGTTAGTTAGAGAATGGGTGACAGCTGTGCAGCTGGGGTTGGTTAGAGAGTGGGTGACAGCAGTGCAGCTGGGGTTGGTTAGAGAGTGTGTGACAGCAGTGCAGCTGGGGTTAGTTATAGAGTGGGTAACAGCAGTGCAGCTGGGGTTGGTTAGAGAGTGTGTGACAGCAGTGCAGCTGGGGTTAGCTATAGAGTGGGTAACAGCAGTGCAGCTGGGATTGGTTAGAGAGTGGATGACAGCAGTGCAGCTGGGGTTGGTTAGAGAGTGGGTGACAGCAGTGCAGCTGGGGTTGGTTAGAGAGTGGGTGACAGTGCAGCTGGGATTAGTTAGAGAGTGGGTGACAGCAGTGCAGCTGGGATTGGTTAGAGAATGGGTGACAGCATTGCAGCTGGGGTTGGTTAGAGAGTGGGTGACAGCAGTGCAGCAGGGGTTGGTTCGAGAGTGAGTGACAGCAATGCAGCTGGTGTTGTTTAGATAATGGGTGACAGCAGTGCAGCTGGGGTTGGTTAGAGAGTGGGTGACAGCAGTGCAGCAGGGGTTGGTTAGAGAGTGGGTGACAGCAGTGCAGCAGGGGTTGGTTAGAGAGTGAGTGACAGCAGTGCAGCTGGGGTTGGTTCGATCATGGAAAACAGCAGTGCTGCTTGGGTTGGTTAGAGAGTGGGTGACAGCATTGCAGCTGGGGTTGGTTAGAGAGTGGGTGACAGCTGTGCAGCGGGGGTTGGTTAGAGAGTGAGTGACAGCAGTGCTGCTGGTGTTGGTTAGAGAATGGGTGACAGCAGTGCAGCTGGGGCTGGTTAGAGAGTGTGTGACAGCAGTGCAGCTGAGGTTGGTTAGAGAGTGTGTGATAGCAGTGCAGCTGGGGTTGGTTAGAGAGTGGGTGACAGCAGTGCAGCTGGAGTTGGTTAGAGAGTGGGTGACAGCAGTGCAGCTGGGGTTGGTTAGAGAGTGGGTGACAGCAGTGCTGCTGGGGTTGGTTAGAGAGTGGGTGACAGCAGTGCAGCTGGGGTTGGTTAGAGAGTGGGTGACAGCAGTGCTGCTGGAGTTGGTTAGAGAGAGGGTGACAGCAGTGCAGCTGGGGTTAGTTAGAGAGTGGGTGACAGCAGTGCAGTTGGAGTGGGTGAGAGAGTGGGTGACAGCAGTGCAGCTGGAGTTGGTAAGAGAGTGGGTGAAAGCATTGCAGCTGGAGTTGGTTAGAGAGTGGGTGACCGTAGTGCAGCTGGAGTTGGTTAGAGAGTGGGTGACAGCAGTGCAGCTGGGGTTGGTTAGAGAGTGGGTGACAGCAGTGCAGCTGGGGTTGGTTAAAGAGTGGGTAACAGCAGTGCAGCTGGGGTTGGTTAGAGAGTAGGTGACAGCAGGGCAGCTGGGGTTGGTTAGAGAATTGATGACAGCAGTGCAGCAGGGGTTGGTTAGAGACTGAGTGACAGCAGTGCTGCTGGTGTTGGTTAGAGAATGGGTGACAGCAGTGCAGCTGGGTTTGGTTTGAGAGTGGGTGACCGCAGTGTAGCTGGGGCTGGTTAGAGAGTGGGATACAGCAGTGCAGCTGGGGTTGGTTAGAGAGTGGGTGACAGCAGTGCAGCTGGGGTTGGTTAGAGAGTGGGTGACAGCAGTGCAGCTGGGGTTGGTTAGAGAGTGGGTGACAGCAGTGCAGCTGGGTTTGGTTAGAGAGTGGGTGACCGCAGTGTAGCTGGTGTTGGTTAGAGAATGGGTGACAGCAGTGCAACTGGGGTTGGTTAGAGAGTGGGTGACAGCAGTGCAGCTGGGGTTCGTTAGAGAGTGGGTGACAGCAGTGCTGCTGGGGTTGGTTAGAGAGTGGGTGACAGCAGTGCAGCTGGGGTTGGTTAGAGAATGGGTGACAGCAGTGCAGCTGGGGTTGGTTAGAGAGTGAGTGACAGCAATGCAGCTGGTGTTGGTGAGATAATGGGTGACAGCAGTGCAGCTGGGGTTGGTCAGAGAGTGGGTGACAGCAGTGCAGCAGGGGTTGGTTAGAGAGTGAGTGACAGCAGTGCAGCTGGTGTTGGTTCGATAATGGATAACAGCAGTGCAGCTAGGGTTGGTTAGAGAGTGTGTGACAGCATTGCAGCTCGGGTTGGTTAGAGTGTGGGTGACAGCAGTGCAGCTGGGGTTGGTTAGAGCGTGAGTGACAGCAGTGCTGCTGGTGTTGGTTAGAGAATGGGTGACAGCAGTGCAGCTGGGGTTGGTTAGAGAGTGGGTGACAGCAGTGCAGCAGGGGTTGGTTAGAGAGTGAGTGACAACAGTGCAGCTGGGGTTGGTTCGAGAATGGATAACAGCAGTGCAGCTAGGGTTGGTTCGAGAGTGTGTGACAGCAGTGCAGCGGGGGTTGGTTAGAGAGTGGGTGACAGCAGTGCAGCTGGGGTTGGTTAGAGAGTGGATGACAGTGCAGCTAGGATTAGTTAGAGAGTGGGTGGCAGCAGTGCAGCTGGGATTGGTTAGAGAATGGGTGACAGCATTGCAGCTGGGGTTGGTTAGAGAGTGGGTGACAGCAGTGCAGCAGGGGTTGGTTAGAGAGTGAGTGACAGTAATGCAGCTGGTGTTGGTTAGATAATGGGTGACAGCAGTGCAGCTGGGGTTGGTTAGAGAGTGGGTGACAGCAGTGCAGCAGGGGTTGGTTAGAGAGTGAGTGACAGCAGTGCAGCTGGGGTTGGTTCGATAATGGATAACAGCAGTGCAGCTAGGGTTGGTTAGAGAGTGGGTGACAGCAGTGCAGCAGGGGTTGGTTAGAGAGTGAGTGACAGCAGTGCAGCTGGGGTTGGTTCGAGAATGGATAACAGCAGTGCAGCTAGGGTTGGTTCGAGAGTGTGTGACAGCAGTGCAGCTGGGGTTGGTTAGAGAGTGGGTGACAGCAGTGCAGCTGGGGTTGGTTAGAGAGTGGATGACAGTGCAGCTGGGATTAGTTGGAGAGTGGGTGACAGCAGTGCAGCTGGGATTGGTTAGAGAATGGGTGACAGCATTGCAGCTGGGGTTGGTTAGAGAGTGGGTGACAGCAGTGCAGCAGGGGTTGGTTAGAGAGTGAGTGACAGCAATGCAGCTGGTGTTGGTTAGATAATGGGTGACAGCAGTGCAGCTGGGGTTGGTTAGAGAGTGAGTGACAGCAGTGCAGCTGGGGTTGGTTCGAGAATGGATAACAGCAGTGCAGCTAGGGTTGGTTCGAGAGTGTGTGACAGCAGTGCAGCTGAGGTTGGTTAGAGAGTGTGTGATAGCAGTGCAGCAGGGGTTGGTTAGAGAGTGGGAGACAGCAGTGCAGCTGGGGTTAGTTAGAGAGTGGGTGACAGCAGTGCAGCTGGCGTTGGTTAGTGAGTGGGTGACAGCAGTGCAGCTGGAGTTGGTTAGAGAGTGGGTGACCGTAGTGCAGCTGGAGTTGGTTAGAGTGTGGGTGACAGCAGTGCAGCTGGGGTTGGTTAAAGAGTGGGTAACAGTAGTGCAGCTGGGGTTGGTTAGAGAGTGAGTGACAGCAATGCAGCTGGTGTTGGTTGGATAATGGGTGACAGCAGTGCAGCTGGGGTTGGTTAGAGAGTGAGTGACAGCAGTGCAGCTGGTGTTGGTTAGATAATGGGTGACAGCAGTGCAGCTGGGGTTGGTTAGAGAGTGAGTGACAGCAGTGCAGCTGGGGTTGGTTCGAGAATGGATCACAGCAGTGCAGCTAGGGTTGGTTCGAGAGTGTGTGACAGCAGTGCAGCTGAGGTTGGTTAGAGAGTGTGTGATAGCAGTGCAGCAGGGGTTGGCTAGAGAGTGGGAGACAGCAGTGCAGCTGGGGTTAGTTAGAGAGTGGGTGACAGCAGTGCAGCTGGCGTTGGTTAGTGAGTGGGTGACAGCAGTGCAGCTGGAGTTGGTTAGAGAGTGGGTGACCGTAGTGCAGCTGGAGTTGGTTAGAGAGTGGGTGACAGCAGTGCAGCTGGGGTTGGTTAAAGAGTGGGTAACAGTAGTGCAGCTGGGGTTGGTTAGAGAGTAGGTGACAGCAGGGCAGCTGGGGTTGGTTAGAGAATGGATGACAGCAGTGCAGCAGGGGTTGGTTAGAGAGTGAGTGACAGCAGTGCTGCTGGTGTTGGTTAGAGAATGGGTGACAGCAGTGCAGCTGGGGTTGGTTAGAGAGTGGGTGACAGCAGTGCAGCAGGGGTTGGTTAGAGAGTGAGTGACAGCAGTGCAGCTGGGGTTGGTTCGAGAATGGATAACAGCAGTGCAGCTAGGGTTGGTTAGAGAGTGTGTGACAGCAGTGCAGCTGAGGTTGGTTAGAGAGTGTGTGATAGCAGTGCAGCAGGGGTTGGATAGAGAGTGGGAGACAGCAGTGCTGCTGGGTTTGGTTAGTGAGTGGGTGACAGCAGTGCAGCTGGAGTTGGTTCGAGAGAGGGTGACAGCAGTGCAGGTGGGGTTAGTTAGAGAGTGGGTGACAGCAGTGCAGCTGGAGTTGGTTAGAGAGTGGGTGACAGCATTGCAGCTGGAGTTGGTTAGAGAGTGGGTGACCGGAGTGCAGCTGGGGTTGGTTAGAGAGTGGGTAACAGCAGTGCAGCGGGGGTTGGTTGGAGAGTGGGTGAGAGTAGTGCAGCTGGGGTTGCTTAGAGAGTGGGTGACAGTAGTGCAGCTGGGGTTGGTTAGAGAGTGGGTGACAGCAGTGCAGCTGGGGTTGGTTAGAGAGTGGGTGACAGCACGGCAGCTGGGTTTGGTTAGAGAGTGGATGACAGCAGTGCAGCTGGGGTTGGTTCGAGAGTGGGTGACAGCAGTGCAGCTGGGGCTGGTTAGAGAGTGGGTGACAACAGTGCAGCTGGGGCTGGTTAGAGAGTGAGTGAGAACAGTGCATTTGGGGTTGGTTAGAGAGTGGATAACAGCAGTGCAGCTGGGGCTGGTTAGAGACTGGGTGACAGCAGTGCAGCTGGGTTTGGTTAGAGAGTGGGTGACAGCAGTGCAGCTGGGGTTGGTTAGAGAGTGGGTGACAGCAGTGCAGCTGGGGTTGGTTAGAGAGTGGGTGACAGCAGTGCAGCCGGGGTTGGTTAGAGAGAGGGTGACAGCAGTGCAGCTGGGATTGGTTAGAGAGTGGGTGACAGCAGTGCAGCTGGGGTTGGTTGGAGAGTGGGTGACAGCAGTGCAGCTGGGGTTGGTTAGAGATTGGGAGACAGTACAGCTGGGATTGGTTAGAGAGTGGGTGACAGCAGTGCAGCTTGTGTTGGTTAGAGAGTGGGTGACAGCAGTGCAGCTGGTGTTGGTTAGAGAGTGGGTGACAGCAGTGCAGCTGGGGTTGGTTCGAGAGTGGGTAACAGCAGTGCAGCTGGGATTGGTAAGAGAGTGGGTGACAGCAGTGCAGCTGGGCTTGGTTAGAGAGTGGGTGACAGCAGTGCAGCTGGGGTTGGTAAGAGAGTGAGTGACAGCAGTGCAGCTGGGGTTGGTTAGAGAGTGAGTGACAGCAGTGCAGCTGGGGTTGGTTTGAGAGTGGGTGACCGCAGTGCAGCTGGGGTTGGTTAGAGAGTGGGTGACAGCAGTGCAGCTGGTGTTGGTTAGAGAGTGGGTGACAGCAGTACAGCTGGGGTTGGTTCGAGAGTGGGTAACAGCAGTGCAGCTGGGCTTGGTTAGAGAGTGGGTGACAGCAGTGCAGCTGTGGTTAGTTAGAGAGTGGGTGACAGCTGTGCAGCTGCGGTTGGTTAGAGAGTGGGTGACAGCAGTGCAGCTGGGGTTGGTTAGAGAGTGGGTGACAGCAGTGCAGCTGGTGTTGGTTAGAGAGTGGGTGACAGCAGTGCAGCTGGGGTTGGTTCGAGAGTGGGTAACAGCAGTGCAGCTGGGATTGGTTCGAGAGTGGGTGACAGTAGTGCAGCTGGGATTGGTTAGAGAGTGGGTGACAGCAGTGCAGCTGGGGTTAGTTAGAGAGTGGGTGACAGCAGTGCAGCTGGGGTTGGTTTGAGAGTGGGTGACAGCAGTGCAGCTGGGGTTGGTTAGAGAGTGGGTGACCGCAGTGCAGCTGGGGTTGGTTCGATAATGGATAACAGCAGTGCAGCTAGGGTTGGTTAGAGAGTGTGTGACAGCATTGCAGCTGGGGTTGGTTAGAGAGTGGGTGACAGCAGTGCAGCAGGGGTTGGTTAGAGAGTGAGTGACAGCAGTGCTGCTGGTATTGGTTAGAGAATGGGTGACAGCAGTGCAGCTGGGGTTGGTTAGAGAGTGGGTGACAGCAGTGCAGCAGGGGTTGGTTAGAGAGTGAGTGACAGCAGTGCAGCTGGGGTTGGTTCGAGAATGGAAAACAGCAGTGCAGCTAGGGTTGGTTCGAGAGTGTGTGACAGCAGTGCAGCTGAGGTTGGTTAGAGAGTGTGTGATAGCAGTGCAGCAGGGGTTGGTTCGAGAGTGGGAGACAGCAGTGCTGCTGGGGTTGGTTAGAGAGTGGGTGACAGCAGTGCAGCTGGGGTTGGTTAGTGAGTGGGTGACAGCAGTGCAGCTGGAGTTGGTTCGAGAGAGGGTGACAGCAGTGCAGCTGGGGTTAGTTAGAGAGTGGGTGACAGCAGTGCAGCAGGGGTTGGTTAGAGAGTGAGTGACAGCAGTGCAGCTGGGGTTGGTTCGAGAATGGATAACAGCAGTGCAGCTAGGGTTGGTTCGAGAGTGTGTGACAGCAGTGCAGCTGGGGTTGGTTAGAGAGTGGGTGACAGCAGTGCAGCTGGGGTTGGTTAGAGAGTGGATGACAGTGCAGCTGGGATTAGTTGGAGAGTGGGTGACAGCAGTGCAGCTGGGATTGGTTAGAGAATGGGTGACAGCATTGCAGCTGGGGTTGGTTAGAGAGTGGGTGACAGCAGTGCAGCCGGGGTTGGTTAGAGAGTGAGTGACAGCAATGCAGCTGGTGTTGGTTAGATAATGGGTGACAGCAGTGCAGCTGGGGTTGGTTAGAGAGTGAGTGACAGCAGTGCAGCTGGGGTTGGTTCGAGAATGGATAACAGCAGTGCAGCTAGGGTTGGTTCGAGAGTGTGTGACAGCAGTGCAGCTGAGGTTGGTTAGAGAGTGTGTGATAGCAGTGCAGCAGGGGTTGGTTAGAGAGTGGGAGACAGCAGTGCTGCTGGGGTTGGTTAGAGAGTGGGTGACAGCAGTGCAGCTGGCGTTGGTTAGTGAGTGGGTGACAGCAGTGCAGCTGGAGTTGGTTCAAGAGAGGGTGACAGCAGTGCAGCTGGGGTTAGTTAGAGATTGGGTGACAGCAGTGCAGCTGGAGTTGGTTAGAGAGTGGGTGACAGCATTGCAGCTGGAGTTGGTTAGAGAGTGGGTGACCGTAGTGCAGCTGGAGTTGGTTAGAGAGTGGGTGACAGCAGTGCAGCTGGGGTTGGTTAAAGAGTGGGTAACAGTAGTGCAGCTGGGGTTGGTTAGAGAGTGAGTGACAGCAGTGCTGCTGGTGTTGGTTAGAGAATGGGTGACAGCAGTGCAGCTGGGGTTGGTTAGAAAGTGGGTGACAGCAGTGCAGCAGGGGTTGGTTAGAGAGTGAGTGACAGCAGTGCAGCTGGGGTTGGTTCGAGAATGGATAACAGCAGTGCAGCTAGGGTTGGTTAGAGAGTGTGTGATAGCAGTGCAGCAGGGGTTGGTTAGAGAGTGGGAGACAGCAGTGCTGCTGGGTTTGGTTAGAGAGTGGGTGACAGCAGTGCAGCTGGGGTTGGTTAGTGAGTGGGTGACAGCAGTGCAGCTGGAGTTGGTTCGAGAGAGGGTGACAGCAGTGCAGCTGGGGTTAGTTAGAGAGTTGGTATCAGCAGTGCAGCTGGAGTTGGTTAGAGAGTGGGTGACAGCATTGCAGCTGGAGTTGGTTAGAGAGTGGGTGACCGGAGTGCAGCTGGGGTTGGTTAGAGAGTGGGTAACAGCAGTGCAGCTGGGGTTGGTTGGAGAGTGGGTGACAGTAGTGCAGCTGGGGTTGCTTAGAGAGTGGGTGACAGTAGTGCAGCTGGGGTTGGTTAGAGAGTGGGTGACAGTAGTGCAGCTGGGGTTGGTTAGAGAGTGGGTAACAGCAGGGCAGCTGGGGTTGGTAAGAGAGTGGGTGACAGCACGGCAGCTGGGTTTGGTTAGAGAGTGGATGACAGCAGTGCAGCTGGGGTTGGTTAGAGAGTGGATAACAGCAGTGCAGCTGGGGCTGGTTAGAGAGTGGGTGACAGCAGTGCAGCTGGGTTTGGTTAGAGAGTGGGTGACAGCAGTGCAGCTGGGGTTGGTTAGAGAGTGGGTGACAGCAGTGCAGCTGGGGTTGGTGAGAGAGTGGGTGACAGCAGTGCAGCCGGGGTTGGTTAGAGAGAGGGTGACAGCAGTGCAGCTGGGATTGGTTAGAGAGTGGGTGACAGCAGTGCAGCTGGGGTTGGTTAGAGAGTGGGTGACAGCAGTGCAGCTGGGGTTGGTTGGAGAGTGGGTGACAGCAGTGCAGCTGGGGTTGGTTAGAGAGTGGGAGACAGTACAGCTGGGATTGGTTAGAGAGTGGGTGACAGCAGTGCAGCTTGTGTTGGTTAGAGAGTGGGTGACAGCAGTGCAGCTGGGGTTGGTTCGAGAGTGGGTAACAGCAGTGCAGCTGGGATTGGTAAGAGAGTGGGTAACAGCAGTGCAGCTGGGGCTGGTTAGAGAGTGGGTAACAGCAGTGCAGCTTGTGTTGGTTAGAGAGTGGGTGACAGCAGTGCAGCTGGGGTTGGTTCGAGAGTGGGTAACAGCAGTGCAGCTGGGGTTGGTTCGAGAGTGGGTAACAGCAGTGCAGCTGGGGTTGGTTAGAGAGTGGGTAACAGCAGTGCAGCTGGGATTGGTAAGAGAGTGGGTGACAGCAGTGCAGCTGGGCTTGGTTAGAGAGTGGGTGACAGCAGTGCAGCTGGGGTTGGTTAGAGAGTGAGTGACAGCAGTGCAGCTGGGGTTGGTTAGAGAGTGAGTGACAGCAGTGCAGCTGGGGTTGGTTAGAGAGTGGGTGACCGCAGTGCAGCTGGGGTTGGTTAGAGAGTGGGTGACAGCATGCAGCTGGTGTTGGTTAGAGAGTGGGTGAAAGCAGTGCAGCTGGGGTTGGTTAGAGAGTAGGTGACAGCAGGGCAGCTGGGGTTGGTTAGAGAATGGATGACAGCAGTGCAGCAGGGGTTGGTTAGAGAGTGAGTGACAGCAGTGCTGCTGGTGTTGGTTAGAGAATGGGTGACAGCAGTGCAGCTGGGGTTGGTTAGAAAGTGGGTGACAGCAGTGCAGCAGGGGTTGGTTAGAGAGTGAGTGACAGCAGTGCAGCTGGGGTTGGTTCGAGAATGGATAACAGCAGTGCAGCTAGGGTTGGTTAGAGA
The DNA here is from genome assembly GCF_037043375.1 of Chiloscyllium plagiosum. Lineage (NCBI taxonomy): Eukaryota > Metazoa > Chordata > Chondrichthyes > Orectolobiformes > Hemiscylliidae > Chiloscyllium > Chiloscyllium plagiosum. The sequence continues at coordinate 29,095,172 of NW_028270171.1, forward strand.
GTGAGTGATAGCAGTGCAGCAGGGGTTGGTTAGAGAGTGGGAGACAGCAGTGCTGCTGGGTTTGGTTAGAGAGTGGGTAACAGCAGGGCAGCTGGGGTTGGTTAGAGAGTGGGTGACAGTAGTGCAGCTGGGGTTGGTTAGAGAGTGGGTGACAGTAGTGCAGCTGGGGTTGGTTAGAGAGTGGGTAACAGCAGGGCAGCTGGGGTTGGTTAGAGAGTGGGTGACAGCACGGCAGCTGGGTTTGGTTAGAGAGTGGATGACAGCAGTGCAGCTGGGGTTGGTTAGAGAGTGGGTGACAACAGTGCAGCTGGGGCTGGTTAGAGAGTGAGTGACAACAGTGCATTTGGGGTTGGTTAGAGAGTGGATAACAGCAGTGCAGCTGGGGCTGGTTAGAGAGTGGGTGACAGCAGTGCAGCTGGGTTTGGTTAGAGAGTGGGTGACAGCAGTGCAGCTGGGGTTGGTTAGAGAGTGGGTGACAGCAGTGCAGCTGGGGTTGGTGAGAGAGTGGGTGACAGCAGTGCAGCCGGGGTTGGTTCGAGAGAGGGTGACACCAGTGCAGCTGGGATTGGTTAGAGAGTGGGTGACAGCAGTGCAGCTGGGGTTGGTTAGAGAGTGGGTGACAGCAGTGCAGCTGGGGTTGGTTGGAGAGTGGGTGACAGCAGTGCAGCTGGGGTTGGTTAGAGAGTGGGTAACAGCAGTGCAGCTGGGATTGGTAAGAGAGTGGGTAACAGCAGTGCAGCTGGGATTGGTAAGAGAGTGGGTAACAGCAGTGCAGCTGGGGCTGGTTAGAGAGTGAGTGACAGCAGTGCAGCTGGGATTGGTTAGAGGGTGAGTGACAGCAGTGCAGCTGGGGTTGGTTAGAGAGTGGGTGACCGCAGTGCAGCTGGGGTTGGTTAGAGAGTGAGTGACAGCAGTGCAGCTGGTGTTGGTGAGAGAGTGGGTGACAGCAGTGCAGCTGGTGTTGGTTAGAGAGTGGGTGACAGCAGTGCAGCTGGGGTTGGTTCGAGAGTGGGTAACAGCAGTGCAGCTGGGATTGGTTCGAGAGTGGGTGACAGTAGTGCAGCTGGGATTGGTTAGAGAGTGGGTGACAGCAGTGCAGCTGGGGTTAGTTGGAGAGTGGGTGACAGCTGTGCAGCTGGGGTTGGTTAGAGAGTGGGTGACAGCAGTGCAGCTGGGATTGGTTAGAGAGTGGGTGACAGCAGTGCAGCTGGGGTTGGTTAGAGAGTGGGTGACCGCAGTGCAGCTGGGGTTGGTTCGATAATGGATAACAGCAGTGCAGCTAGGGTTGGTAAGAGAGTGTGTGACAGCATTGCAGCTGGGGTTGGTTAGAGAGTGGGTGACAGCAGTGCAGCAGGGGTTGGTTAGAGAGTGAGTGACAGCAGTGCTGCTGGTATTGGTTAGAGAATGGGTGAAAGCAGTGCAGCTGGGGTTGGTTAGAGAGTGGGTGACAGCAGTGCAGCAGGGGTTGGTTAGAGAGTGAGTGACAGCAGTGCAGCTGGGGTTGGTTCGAGAATGGAAAACAGCAGTGCAGCTAGGGTTGGTTCGAGAGTGTGTGACAGCAGTGCAGCTGAGGTTGGTTAGAGAGTGTGTGATAGCAGTGCAGCAGGGGTTGGTTAGAGAGTGGGAGACAGCAGTGCTGCTGGGTTTGGTTAGAGAGTGGGTGACAGCAGTGCAGCTGGGGTTGGTTCGTGAGTGGGTGACAGCAGTGCAGCTGGAGTTGGTTCGAGAGAGGGTGACAGCAGTGCAGCTGGGGTTAGTTAGAGAGTGGGTGACAGCAGTGCAGCTGGAGTAGGTTAGAGAGTGGGTGACAGCAGTGCAGCTGGAGTTGGTTCGAGAGTGGGTGACAGTAGTGCAGTTGGGGTTGGTTAGAGACTGGGTAACAGCAGTGCAGCTGGGGTTGGTGAGAGAGTGGGTGACAGCAGTGCAGCTGGGGTTGGTTAGAGAGTGGGTGACAGTAGTGCAGCAGGGGTTGGTTAGAGAGTGGGTGACAGTAGTGCAGCTGGGGTTGGTTAGAGAGTGGGTGACAGTAGTGCAGCTGGGGTTGGTTAGAGAGTGGGTAACAGCAGGGCAGCTGGGGTTGGTTAGAGAGTGGGTGACAGCAGGGCAGCTGGGGTTGGTTAGAGAGTGGATGACAGCAGTGCAGCTGGGGTTGGTTAGAGAGTGGGTGACAGCAGTGCAGCTGGGGCTGTTTAGAGAGTGGGTGACAACAGTGCAGCTGGGGCTGGTTAGAGAGTGAGTGACAACAGTGCATTTCGGGTTGGTGAGAGAGTGGATAACAGCAGTGCAGCTGGGGCTGGTTAGAGAGTGGGTGACAGCAGTGCAGCTGGGTTTGGTTAGAGAGTGGGTGACAGCAGTGCAGCTGGGGTTGGTTGGAGAGTGGGTGACAGCAGTGCAGCTGGTGTTGGTTAGAGAGTGCGTGACAGCAGTGCAGCCGGGGTTCGTTAGAGAGAGGGTGACAGCAGTGCAGCTGGGATTGGTTAGAGAGTGGGTGACAGCAGTGCAGCTGGGGTTGGTTGGAGAGTGGGTGACAGCAGTGCAGCTGGGGTTGGTTAGAGAGTGGGTGACAGCAGTGCAGCTGGGGTTGGTTAGAGAGTGGGAGACAGTACAGCTGGGATTGGTTAGAGAGTGGGTGACAGCAGTGCAGCTTGTGTTGGTTAGAGAGTGGGTGACAGCAGTGCAGCTGGTGTTGGTTAGAGAGTGGGTGACAGCAGTGCAGCTGGGGTTGGTTGGAGAGTGGGTGACAGCAGTGCAGCCGGGGTTGGTTAGAGAGTGGGTGACAGCAGTGCAGCCGGGGTTGGTTAGAGAGAGGGTGACAGCAGTGCAGCTGGGATTGGTTAGAGAGTGGGTGACAGCAGTGCAGCTGGGGTTGGTTGGAGAGTGGGTGACAGCAGTGCAGCTGGGGTTGGTTAGAGAGTGGGTGACAGCAGTGCAGCTGGGGTTGGTTAGAGAGTGGGAGACAGTACAGCTGGGATTGGTTCGAGAGTGGGTGACAGCAGTGCAGCTTGTGTTGGTTAGAGAGTGGGTGACAGCAGTGCAGCTGGTGTTGGTTAGAGAGTGGGTGACAGCAGTGCAGCTGGGGTTGGTTCGAGAGTGGGTAACAGCAGTGCAGCTGGGATTGGTAAGAGAGTGGGTGACAGCAGTGCAGCTGGGCTTGGTTAGAGAGTGGGTGACAGCAGTGCAGCTGGGGTTGGTTAGAGAGTGAGTGACAGCAGTGCAGCTGGGGTAGGTGAGAGAGTGGGTGACCGCAGTGCAGCTGGGGTTGGTTAGAGAGTGGGTGACAGCAGTGCAGCTGGTGTTGGTTAGAGAGTGGGTGACAGCAGTGCAGCTGGGGTTGGTTCGAGAGTGGGTAACAGCAGTGCAGCTGGGATTGGTAAGAGAGTGGGTGACAGCAGTGCAGCTGGGCTTGGTTAGAGAGTGGGTGACAGCAGTGCAGCTGGGGTTAGTTAGAGAGTGGGTGACAGCTGTGCAGCTGGGGTTGGTTAGAGAGTGGGTGACAGCAGTGCAGCTGGGATTGGTTAGAGAGTGGGTGACAGCAGTGCAGCTGGGGTTGGTTAGAGAGTGGGTGACAGCAGTGCAGCTTGTGTTGGTTAGATAGTGGGTGACAGCAGTGCAGCTGGTGTTGATTAGAGAGTGGGTGACAGCAGTGCAGCTGGGGTTGGTTCGAGAGTGGGTAACAGCAGTGCAGCTGGGATTGGTAAGAGAGTGGGTGACAGCAGTGCAGCTGGGCTTGGTGAGAGAGTGGGTGACAGCAGTGCAGCTGGGGTTGGTTAGAGAGTGAGTGACAGCAGTGCAGCTGGGGTTGGTTAGAGAGTGGGTGACCGCAGTGCAGCTGGGGTTGGTTCGAGAGTGGGTGACAGCAGTGCAGCTGGTGTTGTTTAGAGAGTGGGTGACAGCAGTGCAGCTGGGGTTGGTTCAAGAGTGGGTAACAGCAGTGCAGCTGGGATTGGTTCGAGAGTGGGTGACAGTAGTGCAGCTGGGATTGGTTAGAGAGTGGGTGACAGCAGTGCAGCTGGGGTTAGTTAGAGAGTGGGTGACAGCTGTGCAGCTGGGGTTGGTTAGAGAGTGGGTGACAGCAGTGCAGCTGGGATTGGTTAGAGAGTGGGTGACAGCAGTGCAGCTGGGGTTGGTTAGAGAGTGGGTGACAGCAGTGCAGCTGGGATTGGTTAGAGAGTGGGTGACAGCAGTGCAGCTGGGGTTGGTTAGAGAGTGGGTGACCGCAGTGCAGCTGAGGTTGGTTCGATAATGGATAACAGCAGTGCAGCTAGGGTTGGTTAGAGAGTGTGTGACAGCATTGCAGCTGGGGTTGGTTAGAGAGTGGGTGACAGCAGTGCAGCAGGGGTTGGTTAGAGAGTGAGTGACAGCAGTGCTGCTGGTATTGGTTAGAGAATGGGTGACAGCAGTGCAGCTGGGGTTGGTTAGAGAGTGAGTGACAGCAGTGCAGCTGGGGTTGGTTCGAGAATGGAAAACAGCAGTGCAGCTAGGGTTGGTTCGAGAGTGTGTGACAGCAGTGCAGCTGAGGTTGGTTAGAGAGTGTGTGATAGCAGTGCAGCAGGGGTTGGTTCGAGAGTGGGAGACAGCAGTGCTGCTGGGGTTGGTTAGAGAGTGGGTGACAGCAGTGCAGCTGGGGTTGGTTAGTGAGTGGGTGACAGCAGTGCAGCTGGGGTTGGTTAGAGAGTGAGTGACAGCAGTGCAGCTGGGGTTGGTTCGAGAATGGAAAACAGCAGTGCAGCTAGGGTTGGTTCGAGAGTGTGTGACAGCAGTGCAGCTGAGGTTGGTTAGAGAGTGTGTGATAGCAGTGCAGCAGGGGTTGGTTCGAGAGTGGGAGACAGCAGTGCTGCTGGGGTTGGTTAGAGAGTGGGTGACAGTAGTGCAGCTGGGGTTGGTTAGTGAGTGGGTGACAGCAGTGCAGCTGGAGTTGGTTCGAGAGAGGGTGACAGCAGTGCAGCTGGGGTTAGTTAGAGAGTGGGTGACAGCTGTGCAGCAGGGGTTGGTTAGAGAGTGAGTGACAGCAGTGCAGCTGGGGTTGGTTCGAGAATGGATAACAGCAGTGCAGCTAGGGTTGGTTCGAGAGTGTGTGACAGCAGTGCAGCTGGGGTTGGTTAGAGAGTGGGTGACAGCAGTGCAGCTGGGGTTGGTTAGAGAGTGGATGACAGTGCAGCTGGGATTAGTTGGAGAGTGGGTGACAGCAGTGCAGCTGGGATTGGTTAGAGAATGGGTGACAGCATTGCAGCTGGGGTTGGTTAGAGAGTGGGTGACAGCAGTGCAGCAGGGGTTGGTTAGAGAGTGAGTGACAGAAATGCAGCTTGTGTTGGTTAGATAATGGGTGACAGCAGTGCAGCTGGGGTTGGTTAGAGAGTGAGTGACAGCAGTGCAGCTGGGGTTGGTTCGAGAATGGATAACAGCAGTGCAGCTAGGGTTGGTTCGAGAGTGTGTGACAGCAGTGCAGCTGAGGTTGGTTAGAGAGTGTGTGAGAGCAGTGCAGCAGGGGTTGGTTAGAGAGTGGGAGACAGCAGTGCAGCTGGCGTTGGTTCGTGAGTGGGTGACAGCAGTGCAGCTGGAGTTGGTTCAAGAGAGGGTGACAGCAGTGCAGCTGGGGTTAGTTAGAGAGTGGGTGACAGCAGTGCAGCTGGAGTTGGTTAGAGAGTGGGTGACAGCATTGCAGCTGGAGTTGGTTAGAGAGTGGGTGACCGTAGTGCAGCTGGGGTTGGTTAGAGAGTGGGTGACAGCAGTGCAGCTGGGGTTGGTTAAAGAGTGGGTAACAGTAGTGCAGCTGGTGTTGGTTAGAGAATGGGTGACAGCAGTGCAGCTGGGGTTGGTTAGAGAGTGGGTGACAGCAGTGCAGCAGGGGTTGGTTAGAGAGTGAGTGACAGCAGTGCAGCTGGGGTTGGTTCGAGAATGGATAACAGCAGTGCAGCTAGGGTTGGTTAGAGAGTGTGTGATAGCAGTGCAGCTGGGGTTGGTTAGTGAGTGGGTGACAGCAGTGCAGCTGGAGTTGGTTCGAGAGAGGGTGACAGCAGTGCAGCTGGGGTTAGTTAGAGAGTGGGTGACAGCAGTGCAGCTGGAGTTGGTTAGAGAGTGGGTGACAGCATTGCAGCTGGAGTTGGTTAGAGAGTGGGTGACCGGAGTGCAGCTGGGGTTGGTTAGAGAGTGGGTAACAGCAGTGCAGCTGGGGTTGGTTGGAGAGTGGGTGACAGTAGTGCAGCTGGGGTTGCTTCGAGAGTGGGTGACAGTAGTGCAGCTGGGGTTGGTTAGAGAGTGGGTGACAGTAGTGCAGCTGGGGTTGGTTAGAGAGTGGGTAACAGCAGGGCAGCTGGGGTTGGTTAGAGAGTGGGTGACAGCACGGCTGGGATTGGTTCGAGAGTGGGTGACAGCAGTGCAGCTTGTGTTGGTTAGAGAGTGGGTGACAGCAGTGCAGCTGGGGTTGGTTCGAGAGTGGGTAACAGCAGTGCAGCTGGGATTGGTAAGAGAGTGGGTGACAGCAGTGCAGCTGGGCTTGGTTAGAGAGTGGGTGACAGCAGTGCAGCTGGGGTTGGTTAGAGAGTGAGTGACAGCAGTGCAGCTGGGGTTGGTTAGAGAGTGAGTGACAGCAGTGCAGCTGGGGTTGGTTAGAGAGTGGGTGACCGCAGTGCAGCTGGGGTTGGTTAGAGAGTGGGTGACAGCAGTGCAGCTGGTGTTGGTTAGAGAGTGGGTGACAGCAGTGCAGCTGGGGTTGGTTCGAGAGTGGGTAACAGCAGTGCAGCTGGGATTGGTAAGAGAGTGGGTGACAGCAGTGTAGCTGGGCTTGGTTAGAGAGTGGGTGACAGCAGTGCAGCTGGGGTTAGTTAGAGAGTGGGTGACAGCTGTGCAGCTGGGGTTGGTTAGAGAGTGGGTGACAGCAGTGTAGCTGGGGTTGGTTAGAGAGTGGGTGACAGCAGTGCAGCTGGGGTTGGTTAGAGAGTGGGTGACAGCAGTGTAGCTGGGCTTGGTTAGAGAGTGGGTGACAGCAGTGCAGCTGGGGTTAGTTAGAGAGTGGGTGACAGCTGTGCAGCTGGGGTTGGTTAGAGAGTGGGTGACAGCAGTGTAGCTGGGCTTGGTTAGAGAGTGGGTGACAGCTGTGCAGCTGGGGTTGGTTAGAGAGTGGGTGACAGCAGTGCAGCTGGGATTGGTTAGAGAGTGGGTGACAGCAGTGCAGTTGGGGTTGGTTAGAGAGTGGGTGACAGCAGGGCAGCTTGTGTTGGTTAGAGAGTGGGTGACAGCAGTGCAGCTGGTGTTGGTTAGAGAGTGGGTGACAGCAGTGCAGCTGGGGTTGGTTCGAGAGTGGGTAACAGCAGTGCAGCTGGGATTGGTAAGAGAGTGGGTGACAGCAGTGCAGCTGGGCTTGGTTAGAGAGTGGGTGACAGTAGTGCAGCTGGGGTTGGTTAGAGAGTGAGTGACAGCAGTGCAGCTGGGGTTGGTTAGAGGGTGAGTGACAGCAGTGCAGCTGGGGTTGGTTAGAGAGTGGGTGACCGCAGTGCAGCTGGGGTTGGTTAGAGAGTGGGTAACAGCAGTGCAGCTGGGATTGGTAAGAGAGTGGGTGACAGCAGTGCAGCAAGGCTTGGTTAGAGAGTGGGTGACAGCAGTGCAGCTGGGGTTAGTTAGAGAGTGGGTGACAGCAGTGCAGCTGGGGTTGGTTCGAGAGTGGGTAACAGCAGTGCAGCTGGGATTGGTTCGAGAGTGGGTGACAGCAGTGCAGCTGGGGTTAGTTAGAGAGTGGGTGACAGCTGTGCAGCTGGGGTTGGTTAGAGAGTGGGTGACAGCAGTGCAGCTGGGATTGGTTAGAGAGTGGGTGACAGCAGTGCAGCTGGGGTTGGTTAGAGAGTGGGTGACCGCAGTGCAGCTGGGGTTGGTTCGATAATGGATAACAGCAGTGCAGCTAGGGTTGGTTAGAGAGTGTGTGACAGCATTGCAGCTGGGGTTGGTTAGTGAGTGGGTGACAGCAGTGCAGCTGGAGTTGGTTCGAGATGGGTGACAGCATTGCAGCTGGAGTTGGTTAGAGAGTGGGTGACCGGAGTGCAGCTGGGGTTGGTTAGAGAGTGGGTAACAGCAGTGCAGCTGGGGTTGGTTGGAGAGTGGGTGACAGTAGTGCAGCTGGGGTTGCTTAGAGAGTGGGTGACAGTAGTGCAGCTGGGGTTGGTTAGAGAGTGGGTGACAGTAGTGCAGCTGGGGTTGGTTAGAGAGTGGGTAACAGCAGGGCAGCTGGGGTTGGTTAGAGAGTGGGTGACAGCACGGCAGCTGGGTTTGGTTAGAGAGTGGATGACAGCAGTGCAGCTGGGGTTGGTTAGAGAGTGGGTGACAGCAGTGCAGCTGGGGCTGGTTAGAGAGTGGGTGACAACAGTGCAGCTGGGGCTGGTTAGAGAGTGAGTGACAACAGTGCATTTGGGGTTGGTTAGAGAGTGGATAACAGCAGTGCAGCTGGGGCTGGTTAGAGAGTGGGTGACAGCAGTGCAGCTGGGTTTGGTTAGAGAGTGGGTGACAGCAGTGCAGCTGGGGTTGGTTAGAGAGTGGGTGACAGCAGTGCAGCTGGGGTTGGTTAGAGAGTGGGTGACAGCAGTGCAGCCGGGGTTGGTTCGAGAGAGGGTGACAGCAGTGCAGCTGGGATTGGTTAGAGAGTGGGTGACAGCAGTGCAGCTGGGGTTGGTTGGAGAGTGGGTGACAGCAGTGCAGCTGGGGTTGGTTAGAGAGTGGGAGACAGTACAGCTGGGATTGGTTAGAGAGTGGGTGACAGCAGTGCAGCTTGTGTTGGTTAGAGAGTGGGTGACAGCAGTGCAGCTGGGGTTGGTTCGAGAGTGGGTAACAACAGTGCAGCTGGGATTGATAAGAGAGTGGGTGACAGCAGTGCAGCTGGGCTTGGTTAGAGAGTGGGTGACAGCAGTGCAGCTGGGGTTGGTTAGAGAGTGAGTGACAGCAGTGCAGCTGGGGTTGGTTAGAGAGTGAGTGACAGCAGTGCAGCTGGGGTTGGTTAGAGAGTGGGTGACCGCAGTGCAGCTGGGGTTGGTTAGAGAGTGGGTGACAGCAGTGCAGCTGGTGTTGGTTAGAGAGTGGGTGACAGCAGTGCAGCTGGGGTTGGTTCGAGAGTGGGTAACAGCAGTGCAGCTGGGATTGGTAAGAGAGTGGGTGACAGCAGTGTAGCTGGGCTTGGTTAGAGAGTGGGTGACAGCAGTGCAGCTGGGGTTAGTTAGAGAGTGGGTGACAGCTGTGCAGCTGGGGTTGGTTAGAGAGTGGGTGACAGCAGTGCAGCTGGGATTGGTTAGAGAGTGGGTGACAGCAGTGCAGTTGGGGTTGGTTAGAGAGTGGGTGACAGCAGTGCAGCTTGTGTTGGTTAGAGAGTGGGTGACAGCAGTGCAGCTGGTGTTGGTTAGAGAGTGGGTGACAGCAGTGCAGCTGGGGTTGGTTCGAGAGTGGGTAACAGCAGTGCAGCTGGGATTGGTAAGAGAGTGGGTGACAGCAGTGCAGCTGGGCTTGGTTAGAGAGTGGGTGACAGTAGTGCAGCTGGGGTTGGTTAGAGAGTGAGTGACAGCAGTGCAGCTGGGGTTGGTTAGAGGGTGAGTGACAGCAGTGCAGCTGGGGTTGGTTAGAGAGTGGGTGACCGCAGTGCAGCTGGGGTTGGTTAGAGAGTGGGTAACAGCAGTGCAGCTGGGATTGGTAAGAGAGTGGGTGACAGCAGTGCAGCAAGGCTTGGTTAGAGAGTGGGTGACAGCAGTGCAGCTGGGGTTAGTTAGAGAGTGGGTGACAGCAGTGCAGCTGGGGTTGGTTCGAGAGTGGGTGACAGTAGTGCAGCTGGGATTGGTTAGAGAGTGGGTGACAGCAGTGCAGCTGGGGTTAGTTAGAGAGTGGGTGACAGCTGTGCAGCTGGGGTTGGTTAGAGAGTGGGTGACAGCAGTGCAGCTGGGATTGGTTAGAGAGTGGGTGACAGCAGTGCAGCTGGGGTTGGTTAGAGAGTGGGTGACCGCAGTGCAGCTGGGGTTGGTTCGATAATGGATAACAGCAGTGCAGCTAGGGTTGGTTAGAGAGTGTGTGACAGCATTGCAGCTGGGGTTGGTTAGAGAGTGGGTGACAGCAGTGCAGCAGGGGTTGGTTAGAGAGTGAGTGACAGCAGTGCTGCTGGTATTGGTTAGAGAATGGGTGACAGCAGTGCAGCTGGGGTTGGTTAGAGAGTGGGTGACAGCAGTGCAGCAGGGGTTGGTTAGAGAGTGAGTGACAGCAGTGCAGCTGGGGTTGGTTCGAGAATGGAAAACAGCAGTGCAGCTAGGGTTGGTTCGAGAGTGTGTGACAGCAGTGCAGCTGAGGTTGGTTAGAGAGTGTGTGATAGCAGTGCAGCAGGGGTTGGTTCGAGAGTGGGAGACAGCAGTGCTGCTGGGGTTGGTTAGAGAGTGGGTGACAGCAGTGCAGCTGGGGTTGGTTAGTGAGTGGGTGACAGCAGTGCAGCTGGAGTTGGTTCGAGAGAGGGTGACAGCAGTGCAGCTGGGGTTAGTTAGAGAGTGGGTGACAGCATTGCAGCTGGAGTTGGTTAGAGAGTGGGTGACAGCATTGCAGCTGGAGTTGGTTAGAGAGTGGGTGACCGTAGTGCAGCTGGAGTTGGTTAGAGAGTGGGTGACAGCATTGCAGCTGGAGTTGGTTAGAGAGTGGGTGACCGTAGTGCAGCTGGAGTTGGTTACAGAGTGGGTGACAGCAGTGCAGCTGGGGTTGGTTAAAGAGTAGGTGACAGCAGGGCAGCTGGGGTTGGTTAGAGAATGGATGACAGCAGTGCAGCAGGGGTTGGTTAGAGAGTGAGTGACAGCAGTGCTGCTGGTGTTGGTTCGAGAATGGGTGACAGCAGTGCAGCTGGGGTTGCTTAGAGAGTGGGTGACAGCAGTGCAGCAGGGGTTGGTTAGAGAGTGAGTGACAGCAGTGCAGCTGGGGTTGGTTCGAGAATGGATAACAGCAGTGCAGCTAGGGTTGGTTAGAGAGTGTGTGACAGCAGTGCAGCTGAGGTTGGTTAGAGAGTGTGTGATAGCAGTGCAGCAGGGGTTGGTTAGAGAGTGGGAGACAGCAGTGCTGCTGGGTTTGGTTAGAGAGTGGGTGACAGCAGTGCAGCTGGGGTTGGTTAGTGAGTGGGTGACAGCAGTGCAGCTGGAGTTGGTTCGAGAGAGGGTGACAGCAGTGCAGCTGGGGTTAGTTAGAGAGTGGGTGACAGCAGTGCAGCTGGAGTTGGTTAGAGAGTGGGTGACAGCATTGCAGCTGGAGTTGGTTAGAGAGTGGGTGACAGTAGTGCAGTTGCGGTTGGTTAGAGAGTGGGTAACAGCAGTGCAGCTGGGGTTGGTTAGAGAGTGGGTGACAGCAGTGCAGCTGGGGTTGGTTAGAGAGTGGGTGACAGTAGTGCAGCAGGGGTTGGTTAGAGAGTGGGTGACAGTAGTGCAGCTGGGGTTGGTTAGAGAGTGGGTGACAGTAGTGCAGCTGGGGTTGGTTAGAGAGTGGGTAACAGCAGGGCAGCTGGGGTTGGTTAGAGAGTGGGTGACAGCAGGGCAGCTGGGGTTGGTTAGAGAGTGGATGACAGCAGTGCAGCTGGGGTTGGTTAGAGAGTGGGTGACAGCAGTGCAGCTGGGGCTGGTTAGAGAGTGGGTGACAACAGTGCAGCTGGGGCTGGTTAGAGAGTGGGTGACAACAGTGCAGCTGGGGCTGGTTAGAGAGTGGGTGACAGCAGTGCAGCTGGGGCTGGTTAGAGAGTGGATAACAGCAGTGCAGCTGGGGCTGGTTAGAGAGTGGGTGACAGCAGTGCAGCTGGGTTTGGTTAGAGAGTGGGTGACAGCAGTGCAGCAAGGGTTGGTTAGAGAGTGGGTGACAGCAGTGCAGCTGGTGTTGGTTAGAGAGTGCGTGACAGCAGTGCAGCCGGGGTTGGTTAGAGAGAGGGTGACAGCAGTGCAGCTGGGATTGGTTAGAGAGTGGGTGACAGCAGTGCAGCTGGGGTTGGTTGGAGAGTGGGTGACAGCAGTGCAGCTGGGGTTGGTTAGAGAGTGGGTGACAGCAGTGCAGCTGGGGTTGGTTAAAGAGTAGGTGACAGCAGGGCAGCTGGGGTTGGTTAGAGAATGGATGACTGCAGTGCAGCAGGGGTTGGTTAGAGAGTGAGTGACAGCAGTGCTGCTGGAGTTGGTTCGAGAATGGGTGACAGCAGTGCAGCTGGGGTTGGTTAGAGAGTGGGTGACAGCAGTGCAGCAGGGGTTGGTTAGAGAGTGAGTGACAGCAGTGCAGCTGGGGTTGGTTCGAGAATGGATAACAGCAGTGCAGCTAGGGTTGGTTAGAGAGTGTGTGACAGCAGTGCAGCTGAGGTTGGTTAGAGAGTGTGTGATAGCAGTGCAGCAGGGGTTGGTTAGAGAGTGGGAGACAGCAGTGCTGCTGGGTTTGGTTAGAGAGTGGGTGACAGCAGTGCAGCTGGGGTTGGTTAGTGAGTGGGTGACAGCAGTGCAGCTGGAGTTGGTTCGAGAGAGGGTGACAGCAGTGCAGCTGGGGTTAGTTAGAGAGTGGGTGACAGCAGTGCAGCTGGAGTTGGTTAGAGAGTGGGTGAGAGCATTGCAGCTGGAGTTGGTTAGAGAGTGGGTGACAGTAGTGCAGTTGCGGTTGGTTAGAGAGTGGGTAACAGCAGTGCAGCTGGGGTTGGTTAGAGAGTGGGTGACAGCAGTGCAGCTGGGGTTGGTTAGAGAGTGGGTGACAGTAGTGCAGCAGGGGTTGGTTAGAGAGTGGGTGACAGTAGTGCAGCTGGGGTTGGTTAGAGAGTGGGTGACAGTAGTGCAGCTGGGGTTGGTTAGAGAGTGGGTAACAGCAGGGCAGCTGGGGTTGGTTAGAGAGTGGGTGACAGCAGGGCAGCTGGGGTTGGTTAGAGAGTGGATGACAGCAGTGCAGCTGGGGTTGGTTAGAGAGTGGGTGACAGCAGTGCAGCTGGGGCTGGTTAGAGAGTGGGTGACAACAGTGCAGCTGGGGCTGGTTAGAGAGTGGGTGACAACAGTGCAGCTGGGGCTGGTTAGAGAGTGGGTGACAGCAGTGCAGCTGGGGCTGGTTAGAGAGTGGATAACAGCAGTGCAGCTGGGGCTGGTTAGAGAGTGGGTGACAGCAGTGCAGCTGGGTTTGGTTAGAGAGTGGGTGACAGCAGTGCAGCTGGGGTTGGTTAGAGAGTGGGTGACAGCAGTGCAGCTGGTGTTGGTTAGAGAGTGCGTGACAGCAGTGCAGCCGGGGTTGGTTAGAGAGAGGGTGACAGCAGTGCAGCTGGGATTGGTTAGAGAGTGGGTGACAGCAGTGCAGGTGGGGTTGGTTGGAGAGTGGGTGACAGCAGTGCAGCTGGGGTTGGTTAGAGAGTGGGTGACAGCAGTGCAGCTGGGGTTGGTTGGAGAGTGGGTGACAGCAGTGCAGCTGGGGTTGGTTAGAGAGTGGGTGACAGCAGTGCAGCTGGGGTTGGTTAGAGAGTGGGAGACAGTACAGCTGGGGTTGGTTAGAGAGTGGGTGACAGCAGTGCAGCTTGTGTTGGTTAGAGAGTGGGTGACAGCAGTGCAGCTGGTGTTGGTTAGAGAGTGGGTGACAGCAGTGCAGCTGGGGTTGGTTGGAGAGTGGGTGACAGCAGTGCAGCTGGGGCTGGTTAGAGAGTGGGTGACAGCAGTGCAGCCAGGGTTGGTTAGAGAGAGGGTGACAGCAGTGCAGCTGGGATTGGTTAGAGAGTGGGTGACAGCAGTGCAGCTGGGGTTGGTTGGAGAGTGGGTGACAGCAGTGCAGCTGGGGTTGGTTAGACAGTGGGAGACAGTACAGCTGGGATTGGTTCGAGAGTGGGTGACAGCAGGGCAGCTTGTGTTGGTTTTAGAGTGGGTGACAGCAGTGCAGCTGGTGTTGGTTAGAGAGTGGGTGACAGCAGTGCAGCTGGGGTTGGTTCGAGAGTGGGTTACAGCAGTGCAGCTGGGATTGGTAAGAGAGTGGGTGACAGCAGTGCAGCTGGGCTTGGTTAGAGAGTGGGTGACAGCAGTGCAGCTGGGGTTGGTTAGAGAGTGAGTGACAGCAGTGCAGCTGGGGTTGGTTAGAGAGTGAGTGACAGCAGTGCAGCTGGGGTAGGTGAGAGAGTGGGTGACCGCAGTGCAGCTGGGGTTGGTTAGAGAGTGGTTGACAGCAGTGCAGCTGGGGTTGGTAAGAGAGTGGGTGACAGCAGTGCAGCTGGGCTTGGTTAGAGAGTGGGTGACAGCAGTGCAGCTGGGGTTGGTTAGAGAGTGAGTGACAGCAGTGCAGCTGGGGTTGGTTAGAGAGTGAGTGACAGCAGTGCAGCTGGGGTAGGTGAGAGAGTGGGTGACAGCAGTGCAGCTGGTGTTGGTTAGAGAGTGGTTGACAGCAGTGCAGCTGGGGTTGGTTCGAGAGTGGGTAACAGCAGTGCAGCTGGGATTGGTAAGAGAGTGGGTGACAGCAGTGCAGCTGGGCTTGGTTAGAGAGTGGGTGACAGCAGTGCAGCTGGGGTTAGTTAGAGAGTGGGTGACAGCTGTGCAGCCAGGGTTGGTTAGAGAGTGGGTGACAGCAGTGCAGCTGGGGTTGGTTAGAGAGTGGGTGACAGCAGTGCAGCTGGGGTTAGTTAGAGAGTGGGTGACAGCAGTGCAGCTGGGATTGGTTAGAGAGTGGGTGACAGCAGTGCAGCTGGGGTTGGTTAGAGAGTGGGTGACAGCAGTGCAGCTTGTGTTGGTTAGAGAGTGGGTGACAGCAGTGCAGCTGGTGTTGGTTAGAGAGTGGGTGACAGCAGTGCAGCTGGGGTTGGTTCGAGAGTGGGTAACAGCAGTGCAGCTGGGATTGGTAAGAGAGTGGGTGACAGCAGTGCAGCTGGGCTTGGTTAGAGAGTGGGTGACAGCAGTGCAGCTGGGTTTGGTTGGAGAGTGAGTGACAGCAGTGCAGCTGCGGTTGGTTAGAGAGTGAGTGACAGCAGTGCAGCTGGGGTTGGTTAGAGAGTGGGTGACCGCAGTGCAGCTGGGGTTGGTTCGAGAGTGGGTGACAGCAGTGCAGCTGGTGTTGGTTAGAGAGTGGGTGACAGCAGTGCAGCTGGGGTTGGTTCGAGAGTGGGTAACAGCAGTGCAGCTGGGATTGGTTCGAGAGTGGGTGACAGCAGTGCAGCTGGGCTTGGTTAGAGAGTGGGTGACAGCAGTGCAGCTGGGGTTAGTTAGAGAGTGGGTGACAGCTGTGCAGCTGGGGTTGGTTAGAGAGTGGGTGATAGCAGTGCAGCTGGGATTGGTTAGAGAGTGGGTGACAGCAGTGCAGCTGGGGTTGGTGAGAGAGTGGGTGACCGCAGTGCAGCTGGGGTTGGTTCGATAATGGATAACAGCAGTGCAGCTAGGGTTGGTTAGAGAGTGTGTGACAGCATTGCAGCTGGGGTTGGTTGAGAGTGGGTGACAGCAGTGCAGCAGGGGTTGGTTAGAGAGTGAGTGACAGCAGTGCTGCTGGTATTGGTTAGAGAATGGGTGACAGCAGTGCAGCTGGGGTTGGTTAGAGAGTGGGTGACAGCAGTGCAGCAGGGGTTGGTTAGAGAGTGAGTGACAGCAGTGCAGCTGGGGTTGGTTCGAGAATGGAAAACAGCAGTGCAGCTAGGGTTGGTTCGAGAGTGTGTGACAGCAGTGCAGCTGAGGTTGGTTAGAGAGTGTGTGATATCAGTGCAGCAGGGGTTGGTTAGAGAGTGGGAGACAGCAGTGCTGCTGGGGTTGGTTAGAGAGTGGGTGACAGCAGTGGAGCTGGGGTTGGTTAGTGAGTGGGTGACAGCAGTGCAGCTGGAGTTGGTTCGAGAGAGGGTGACAGCAGTGCAGCTGGGGTTAGTTAGAGAGTGGGTGACAGCAGTGCAGCTGGAGTTGGTTAGAGAGTGGGTGACAGCATTGCAGCTGGAGTTGGTTAGAGAGTGGGTGACCGTAGTGCAACTGGAGTTGGTTAGCGAGTGGGTGACAGCAGTGCAGCTGGGGTTGGTTAGAGAGTGGGTGACAGCAGTGCAGCTGTGGTTGGTTAGAGAGTAGGTGACAGCAGGGCAGCTGGGGTTGGTGAGAGAATGGATGACAGCAGTGCAGCAGGGGTTGGTTAGAGAGTAGGTGACAGCAGGGCAGCTGGGGTTGGTGAGAGAATGGATGACAGCAGTGCAGCAGGGGTTGGTTAGAGAGTGAGTGACAGCAGTGCTGCTGGTGTTGGTTAGAGAATGGGTGACAGCAGTGCAGCTGGGGTTGGTTAGAGAGTGGGTGACAGCAGTGCAGCAGGGGTTGGTTAGAGAGTGAGTGACAGCAGTGCAGCTGGGGTTGGTTCGAGAATGGATAACAGCAGTGCAGCTAGGGTTGGTTAGAGAATGTGTGACAGCAGTGCAGCTGAGGTTGGTTAGAGAGTGTGTGATAGCAGTGCAGCTGGGGTTGGTTAGAGAATGGGTGACAGCAGTGCAGCTGGGGTTGGTTAGAGAGTGGGTGACCGCAGTGCAGCTGGGATTGGTTCGAGAGTGAGTGACCGCAGGGCAGCTGGGGTTGGTTAGAGAGTGGGTGACAGCAGTGCATTTGGGGTTGGTTAGAGAGTGGGTGACAGCATTGCAGCTGAGGTTGGTTAGAGAGTGTGTGATAGCAGTGCAGCAGGGGTTGGTTCGAGAGTGGGAGACAGCAGTGCTGCTGGGGTTGGTTAGAGAGTGGGTGACAGCAGTGCAGCTGGGGTTGGTTAGAGAGTGGGTGACAGCAGTGCAGCTGGGGTTGGTTGGAGAGTGGGTGACAGCAGTGCAGCTGGAGTTGGTTAGAGAGTGGGTGACAGCAGTGCAGCTGGGGTTAGTTAGAGAGTGGGTGACAGCAGTGCAGCTGGAGTTGGTTAGAGAGTGGGTGACAGCATTGCAGCTGGAGTTGGTTAGAGAGTGGGTGACAGTAGTGCAGCTGGAGTTGGTTAGAGAGTGGGTGACAGCAGTGCAGCTGGGGTTGGTTAGAGAGTGGGTGACAGCATTGCCACTGGGGTAGGTTAGAGAGTGGGTGACAGTGCAGCTGGGATTAGTTAGAGAGTGGGTGACAGCAGTGCAGCTGGGATTGGTTAGATAATGGGTGACAGCAGTGCAGCTGGGGTTGGTAAGAGAGTGTGTGACAGCAGTGCAGCTGGGGTTTGGTTAGAGAGTGAGTGACAGCAGTGCAGCTGGGGTTGGTTCGATAATGGAAAACAGCAGTGCTGCTTGGGTTGGTTAGAGAGTGGGTGACAGCATTGCAGCTGGGGTTGGTTAGAGAGTGGGTGACAGCTGTGCAGCAGGGGTTGGTTAGAGAGTGAGTGACAGCAGTGCTGCTGGTGTTGGTTAGAGAATGGGTGACAATAGTGCAGCTGGGGCTGGTTAGAGAGTGGGTGACAACAGTGCATTTGGGATTGGTTAGAGAGTGGATAACAGCAGTGCAGCTGGGGCTGGTTAGAGAGTGGGTGACAGCAGTGCAGCTGGGGTTGGTTAGAGAATGGGTGACAGCAGTGCAGCTGGTGTTAGTTAGAGAATGGGTGACAGCTGTGCAGCTGGGGTTGGTTAGAGAGTGGGTGACAGCAGTGCAGCTGGGGTTGGTTAGAGAGTGGGTGACCGCAGTGCAGCTGGTGTTGGTTAGAGAATGGGTGACAGCAGTGCAGCTGGGGTTGGTTAGAGAGTGGGTGACAGCAGTGCAGCTGGGGTTGGTTAGAGAGTGTGTGACAGCAGTGCAGCTGTGGTTAGTTATAGAGTGGGTAAGAGCAGTGCAGCTGGGGTTGGTTAGAGAATGAGTGACAGCAGTGCAGCTGGGGTTGGTTAGAGAGAGAGTGACAGCAGTGCAGCTGGGGTTGGTTAGAGAGTAGGTGACAGCAGGGCAGCTGGGGTTGGTTAGAGAATGGATGACAGCAGTGCAGCTGGGGTTGGTTAGAGATGGGTGACAGCAGTGCAGCTGGGGCTGGTTAGAGAGTGGGTGACAGCAGGGCAGCTGGGGTTGGTTAGAGAATGGATGACAGCAGTGCAGCTGGGGTTGGTTAGAGATGGTTGACTGCAGTGCAGCTGGGGCTGGTTAGAGAGCGGGTGACAACAGTGCAGCTGGAGTTGGTTAGAGAGTGGGTAACAGCAGTGCAGCTGGGGCTGGTTAGAGAGTGGGATACAGCAGTGCAGCTGGGGTTGGTTCGAGAGTGGGTAACAGCAGTGCAGCTGGGATTGGTAAGAGAGTGGGTGACAGCAGTGCAGCTGGGCTTGGTTAGAGAGTGGGTGACAGCAGTGCAGCTGGGGTTAGTTAGAGAGTGGGTGACAGCTGTGCAGCCAGGGTTGGTTAGAGAGTGGGTGACAGCAGTGCAGCTGGGGTTGGTTAGAGAGTGGGTGACAGCAGTGCAGCTGGGGTTAGTTAGAGAGTGGGTGACAGCAGTGCAGCTGGGATTGGTTAGAGAGTGGGTGACAGCAGTGCAGCTGGGGTTGTTTAGAGAGTGGGTGACAGCAGTGCAGCTTGTGTTGGTTAGAGAGTGGGTGACAGCAGTGCAGCTGGTGTTGGTTAGAGAGTGGGTGACAGCAGTGCAGCTGGGGTTGGTTCGAGAGTGGGTAACAGCAGTGCAGCTGGGATTGGTAAGAGAGTGGGTGACAGCAGTGCAGCTGGGCTTGGTTAGAGAGTGGGTGACAGCAGTGCAGCTGGGGTTGGTTGGAGAGTGAGTGACAGCAGTGCAGCTGCGGTTGGTTAGAGAGTGAGTGACAGCAGTGCAGCTGGGGTTGGTTAGAGAGTGGGTGACCGCAGTGCAGCTGGGGTTGGTTCGAGAGTGGGTGACAGCAGTGCAGCTGGTGTTGGTTAGAGAGTGGGTGACAGCAGTGCAGCTGGGGTTGGTTCGAGAGTGGGTAACAGCAGTGCAGCTGGGATTGGTTCGAGAGTGGGTGACAGCAGTGCAGCTGGGCTTGGTTAGAGAGTGGGTGACAGCAGTGCAGCTGGGGTTAGTTAGAGAGTGGGTGACAGCTGTGCAGCTGGGGTTGGTTAGAGAGTGGGTGATAGCAGTGCAGCTGGGATTGGTTAGAGAGTGGGTGACAGCAGTGCAGCTGGGGTTGGTGAGAGAGTGGGTGACCGCAGTGCAGCTGGGGTTGGTTCGATAATGGATAACAGCAGTGCAGCTAGGGTTGGTTAGAGAGTGTGTGACAGCATTGCAGCTGGGGTTGGTTAGAGAGTGGGTGACAGCAGTGCAGCAGGGGTTGGTTAGAGAGTGAGTGACAGCAGTGCTGCTGGTATTGGTTAGAGAATGGGTGACAGCAGTGCAGCTGGGGTTGGTTAGAGAGTGGGTGACAGCAGTGCAGCAGGGGTTGGTTAGAGAGTGAGTGACAGCAGTGCAGCTGGGGTTGGTTCGAGAATGGAAAACAGCAGTGCAGCTAGGGTTGGTTCGAGAGTGTGTGACAGCAGTGCAGCTGAGGTTGGTTAGAGAGTGTGTGATAGCAGTGCAGCAGGGGTTGGTTAGAGAGTGGGAGACAGCAGTGCTGCTGGGGTTGGTTAGAGAGTGGGTGACAGCAGTGGAGCTGGGGTTGGTTTGTGAGTGGGTGACAGCAGTGCAGCTGGAGTTGGTTCGAGAGAGGGTGACAGCAGTGCAGCTGGGGTTAGTTAGAGAGTGGGTGACAGCAGTGCAGCTGGAGTTGGTTAGAGAGTGAGTGACAGCATTGCAGCTGGAGTTGGTTAGAGAGTGGGTGACCGTAGTGCAACTGGAGTTGGTTAGAGAGTGGGTGACAGCAGTGCAGCTGGGGTTGGTTAGAGAGTGGGTGACAGCAGTGCAGCTGGGGTTGGTTAGAGAGTAGGTGACAGCAGGGCAGCTGGGGTTGGTGAGAGAATGGATGACAGCAGTGCAGCAGGGGTTGGTTAGAGAGTAGGTGACAGCAGGGCAGCTGGGGTTGGTGAGAGAATGGATGACAGCAGTGCAGCAGGGGTTGGTTAGAGAGTGAGTGACAGCAGTGCTGCTGGTGTTGGTTAGAGAATGGGTGACAGCAGTGCAGCTGGGGTTGGTTAGAGAGTGGGTGACAGCAGTGCAGCAGGGGTTGGTTAGAGAGTGAGTGACAGCAGTGCAGCTGGGGTTGGTTCGAGAATGGATAACAGCAGTGCAGCTAGGGTTGGTTAGAGAATGTGTGACAGCAGTGCAGCTGAGGTTGGTTAGAGAGTGTGTGATAGCAGTGCAGCTGGGGTTGGTTAGAGAATGGGTGACAGCAGTGCAGCTGGGGTTGGTTAGAGAGTGGGTGACCGCAGTGCAGCTGGGATTGGTTCGAGAGTGAGTGACCGCAGGGCAGCTGGGGTTGGTTAGAGAGTGGGTGACAGCAGTGCATTTGGGGTTGGTTAGAGAGTGGGTGACAGCATTGCAGCTGAGGTTGGTTAGAGAGTGTGTGATAGCAGTGCAGCAGGGGTTGGTTCGAGAGTGGGAGACAGCAGTGCTGCTGGGGTTGGTTAGAGAGTGGGTGACAGCAGTGCAGCTGGGGTTGGTTAGAGAGTGGGTGACAGCAGTGCAGCTGGGGTTGGTTGGAGAGTGGGTGACAGCAGTGCAGCTGGAGTTGGTTAGAGAGTGGGTGACAGCAGTGCAGCTGGGGTTAGTTAGAGAGTGGGTGACAGCAGTGCAGCTGGAGTTGGTTAGAGAGTGGGTGACAGCATTGCAGCTGGAGTTGGTTAGAGAGTGGGTGACAGTAGTGCAGCTGGAGTTGGTTAGAGAGTGGGTGACAGCAGTGCAGCTGGGGTTGGTTAGAGAGTGGGTGACAGCATTGCCACTGGGGTTGGTTAGAGAGTGGGTGACAGTGCAGCTGGGATTAGTTAGAGAGTGGGTGACAGCAGTGCAGCTGGGATTGGTTAGATAATGGGTGACAGCAGTGCAGCTGGGGTTGGTAAGAGAGTGTGTGACAGCAGTGCAGCTGGGGTTTGGTTAGAGAGTGAGTGACAGCAGTGCAGCTGGGGTTGGTTCGATAATGGAAAACAGCAGTGCTGCTTGGGTTGGTTAGAGAGTGGGTGACAGCATTGCAGCTGGGGTTGGTTAGAGAGTGGGTGACAGCTGTGCAGCAAGGGTTGGTTAGAGAGTGAGTGACAGCAGTGCTGCTGGTGTTGGTTAGAGAATGGGTGACAATAGTGCAGCTGGGGCTGGTTAGAGAGTGGGTGACAACAGTGCATTTGGGATTGGTTAGAGAGTGGATAACAGCAGTGCAGCTGGGGCTGGTTAGAGAGTGGGTGACAGCAGTGCAGCTGGGGTTGGTTAGAGAATGGGTGACAGCAGTGCAGCTGGTGTTAGTTAGAGAATGGGTGACAGCTGTGCAGCTGGGGTTGGTTAGAGAGTGGGTGACAGCAGTGCAGCTGGGGTTGGTTAGAGAGTGGGTGACCGCAGTGCAGCTGGTGTTGGTTAGAGAATGAGTGACAGCAGTGCAGCTGGGGTTGGTTCGAGAATGGATAACAGCAGT
Source organism: Chiloscyllium plagiosum (assembly GCF_037043375.1). Lineage (NCBI taxonomy): Eukaryota > Metazoa > Chordata > Chondrichthyes > Orectolobiformes > Hemiscylliidae > Chiloscyllium > Chiloscyllium plagiosum. The sequence goes on from NW_028270171.1 coordinate 29,116,542, forward strand.
GCAGCTAGGGTTGGTTAGAGAATGTGTGACAGCAGTGCAGCTGAGGTTGGTTAGAGAGTGTGTGACAGCTGTGCAGCTGGGGTTGGTTAGAGAATGGGTGACAGCAGTGCAGCTGGGGTTGGTTAGAGAGTGGGTGACAGCAGTGCAGCAGGGGTTGGTTAGAGAGTGAGTGACAGCAGTGCAGCTGGGGTTGGTTCGAGAATGGATAACAGCAGTGCAGCTAGGGTTGGTTAGAGAATGTGTGACAGCAGTGCAGCTGAGGTTGGTTAGAGAGTGTGTGATAGCAGTGCAGCTGGGGTTGGTTAGAGAATGGGTGACAGCAGTGCAGCTGGGGTTGGTTAGAGAGTGGGTGACCGCAGTGCAGCTGGGATTGGTTCGAGAGTGAGTGACCGCAGGGCAGCTGGGGTTGGTTAGAGAGTGGGTGACAGCAGTGCATTTGGGGTTGGTTAGAGAGTGGGTGACAGCATTGCAGCTGAGGTTGGTTAGAGAGTGTGTGAAAGCAGTGCAGCAGGGGTTGGTTCGAGAGTGGGAGACAGCAGTGCTGCTGGGGTTGGTTAGAGAGTGGGTGACAGCAGTGCAGCTGGGGTTGGTTAGAGAGTGGGTGACAGCAGTGCAGCTGGGGTTGGTTGGAGAGTGGGTGACAGCAGTGCAGCTGGAGTTGGTTAGAGAGTGGGTGACAGCAGTGCAGCTGGGGTTAGTTAGAGAGTGGGTGACAGCAGTGCAGCTGGAGTTGGTTAGAGAGTGGGTGACAGCATTGCAGCTGGAGTTGGTTAGAGAGTGGGTGACAGTAGTGCAGCTGGAGTTGGTTAGAGAGTGGGTGACAGCAGTGCAGCTGGGGTTGGTTAGAGAGTGGGTGACAGCATTGCCACTGGGGTTGGTTAGAGAGTGGGTGACAGTGCAGCTGGGATTAGTTAGAGAGTGGGTGACAGCAGTGCAGCTGGGATTGGTTAGATAATGGGTGACAGCAGTGCAGCTGGGGTTGGTAAGAGAGTGTGTGACAGCAGTGCAGCTGGGGTTTGGTTAGAGAGTGAGTGACAGCAGTGCAGCTGGGGTTGGTTCGATAATGGAAAACAGCAGTGCTGCTTGGGTTGGTTAGAGAGTGGGTGACAGCATTGCAGCTGGGGTTGGTTAGAGAGTGGGTGACAGCTGTGCAGCAGGGGTTGGTTAGAGAGTGAGTGACAGCAGTGCTGCTGGTGTTGGTTAGAGAATGGGTGACAATAGTGCAGCTGGGGCTGGTTAGAGAGTGGGTGGCAACAGTGCATTTGGGATTGGTTCGAGAGTGGATAACAGCAGTGCAGCTGGGGCTGGTTAGAGAGTGGGTGACAGCAGTGCAGCTGGGGTTGGTTAGAGAATGGGTGACAGCAGTGCAGCTGGTGTTAGTTAGAGAATGGGTGACAGCTGTGCAGCTGGGGTTGGTTAGAGAGTGGGTGACAGCAGTGCAGCTGGGGTTGGTTAGAGAGTGGGTGACCGCAGTGCAGCTGGTGTTGGTTAGAGAATGGGTGACAGCAGTGCAGCTGGGGTTGGTTAGAGAGTGGGTGACAGCAGTGCAGCTGGGGTTGGTTAGAGAGTGTGTGACAGCAGTGCAGCTGTGGTTAGTTATAGAGTGGGTAAGAGCAGTGCAGCTGGGGTTGGTTAGAGAATGAGTGACAGCAGTGCAGCTGGGGTTGGTTAGAGAGAGAGTGACAGCAGTGCAGCTGGGGTTGGTTAGAGAGTAGGTGACAGCAGGGCAGCTGGGGTTGGTTAGAGAATGGATGACAGCAGTGCAGCTGGGGTATGTTAGAGATGGGTGACAGCAGTGCAGCTGGGGCTGGTTAGAGAGTGGGTGACAGCAGGGCAGCTGGGGTTGGTTAGAGAATGGATGACAGCAGTGCAGCTGGGGTTGGTTAGAGATGGGTGACTGCAGTGCAGCTGGGGCTGGTTAGAGAGCGGGTGACAACAGTGCAGCTGGAGTTGGTTAGAGAGTGGGTAACAGCAGTGCAGCTGGGGCTGGTTAGAGAGTGGGATACAGCAGTGCAGCTGGAGTTGGTTAGAGAATGGGTGACAGCAGTGCAGCTGGTGTTAGTTAGAGAATGGGTGACAGCTGTGCAGCTGGGGTTGGTTAGAGAATGGGTGACAGCAGTGCAGCTGGGGTTGGTTAGAGAGTGGGATACAGCAGTGCAGCTGGAGTTGGTTAGAGAATGGGTGACAGCAGTGCAGCTGGTGTTAGTTAGAGAATGGGTGACAGCAGTGCAGCTGGAGTTGGTTAGAGAATGGGTGACAGCAGTGCAGCTGGTGTTAGTTAGAGAATGGGTGACAGCAGTGCAGCTGGAGTTGGTTAGAGAATGGGTGACAGCAGTGCAGCTGGGGTTGGTTAGAGAGTGGGTGACAGCATTGCAGCTGGTGTTAGTTAGAGAATGGGTGACAGCTGTGCAGCTGGGGTTGGTTAGAGAGTGGGTGACAGCAGTGCAGCTGGGGTTGGTTAGAGAGTGGGTGACAGCAGTGCAGCTGGAATTGGTTAGAGAGTGGGTGACAGCAGTGCAGCTGGGTTTGGTGAGAGAGTGGGTGACCGCAGTGTAGCTGGGGCTGGTTAGAGAGTGGGATACAGCAGTGCAGCTGGGGTTGGTTAGAGAATGGGTGACAGCAGTGCAGCTGGTGTTAGTTAGAGAATGGGTGACAGCTGTGCAGCTGGGATTGGTTAGAGAGTGGGTGACAACAGTGCAGCTGGGGCTGGTTAGAGAGTGGGTGACAACAGTGCATTTGGGGTTGGTTAGAGAGTGGATAACAGCAATGCAGCTGGGGCTGGTTAGAGAGTGGGTGACAGCAGTGCAGCTGGGGTTGGTTAGAGAGTGGGTGACAGCAGTGCAGCTGGGGTTGGTTAGAGAGTGTGTGACAGCAGTGCAGCTGGGGTTAGCTATAGAGTGGGTAACAGCAGTGCAGCTGGGATTGGTTAGAGAATGGATGACAGCAGTGCAGCTGGGGTTGGTTAGAGAATGGGTGACAGCAGTGCAGCTGGTGTTAGTTAGAGAATGGGTGGCAGGTGTGTAGCTGGGGTTGGTTAGAGAGTGGGTGACAGCAGTGCAGCTGGGATTGGTTAGAGCGTGGGTGACAGCAGTGCAGCTGGGTTTGGTTAGAGAGTGGGTGACCGCAGTGTAGCTGGTGTTGGTTAGAGAATGGTTGACAGCAGTGCAGCTGGGGTTGGTTAGAGAGTGGGTGACAGCAGTGCAGCTGGGGTTCGTTAGAGAGTGGGTGACAGCAGTGCAGCTGGGGTTGGTTAGAGAGTGGGTGACAGCAGTGCAGCTGCGGTTGGTTAGAGAGTGGGTGACAGCAGTGCAGCTGGGGTTGGTGAGAGAATGGGTGACAGCATTGCAGCTGGGGTTGGTTAGAGAGTGGGTGACAGCAGTGCAGCAGGGGTTGTTTCGAGAGTGAGTGACAGCAATGCAGCTGGTGTTGGTTAGATAATGGGTGACAGCAGTGCAGCTGGGGTTGGTTAGAGAGTGGGTGACAGCTGTGCAGCTGGGGTTGGTTAGAGAGTGGGTAACAGCAGTGCAGCTGGGGTTGGTTAGAGAGTGTGTGACAGCAGTGCAGCTGGGGTTAGCTATAGAGTGGGTAACAGCAGTGCAGCTGGGATTGGTTAGAGAATGGATGACAGCAGTGCAGCTGGGGTTGGTTAGAGAATGGGTGACAGCAGTGCAGCTGGTGTTAGTTAGAGAATGGGTGGCAGGTGTGTAGCTGGGGTTGGTTAGAGAGTGGGTGACAGCAGTGCAGCTGGGGCTGGTGAGAGAGTGGGTGACAGCAGTGCAGCTGGGATTGGTTAGAGCGTGGGTGACAGCAGTGCAGCTGGGTTTGGTTAGAGAGTGGGTGACCGCAGTGTAGCTGGTGTTGGTTAGAGAATGGTTGACAGCAGTGCAGCTGGGGTTGGTTAGAGAGTGGGTGACAGCAGTGCAGCTGGGGTTCGTTAGAGAGTGGGTGACAGCAGTGCAGCTGGGGTTGGTTAGAGAGTGGGTGACAGCAGTGCAGCTGGTGTTAGTTAGAGAGTGGGTGACAGGTGTGTAGCTGGGGTTGGTTAGAGAGTGGGTGACAGCAGTGCAGCTGGGGCTGGTGAGAGAGTGGGTGACAGCAGTGCAGCTGGGATTGGTTAGAGCGTGGGTGACAGCAGTGCAGCTGGGTTTGGTTAGAGAGTGGGTGACCGCAGTGTAGCTGGTGTTGGTTAGAGAATGGTTGACAGCAGTGCAGCTGGGGTTGGTTAGAGAGTGGGTGACAGCAGTGCAGCTGGGGTTCGTTAGAGAGTGGGTGACAGCAGTGCAGCTGGGGTTGGTTAGAGAGTGGGTGACAGCAGTGCAGCTGCGGTTGGTTAGAGAGTGGGTGACAGCAGTGCAGCTGGGGTTGGTGAGAGAATGGGTGACAGCATTGCAGCTGGGGTTGGTTAGAGAGTGGGTGACAGCAGTGCAGCAGGGGTTGTTTCGAGAGTGAGTGACAGCAATGCAGCTGGTGTTGGTTAGATAATGGGTGACAGCAGTGCAGCTGGGGTTGGTAAGAGAGTGGGTGACAGCAGTGCAGCAGGGTTTGGTTAGAGAGTGGGTGACAGCAGTGCAGCAGGGGTTGGTTAGAGAGTGAGTGACAGCAGTGCAGCTGGGGTTGGTTCGATAATGGAAAACAGCAGTGCTGCTTGGGTTGGTTAGAGAGTGGGTGACAGCATTGCAGCTGGGGTTGGTTAGAGAGTGGGTGACAGCTGTGCAGCAGGGGTTGGTTAGTGAGTGAGTGACAGCAGTGCTGCTGGTGTTGGTTAGAGAATGGGTGACAGCAGTGCAGCTGGGGTTGGTTAGAGAGTGTGTGACAGCAGTGCAGCTGAGGTTGGTTAGAGAGTGTGTGATAGCAGTGCAGCTGGGGTTGGTTAGAAAGTGGGAGACAGCAGTGCAGCTGGGGTTGGTTAGAGAGTGGGTGACAGCAGTGCAGCTGGGGTTGGTTAGAGAGTGGGTGACAGCAGTGCTGCTGGGGTTGGTTAGAGAGTGGGTGACAGCAGTGCAGCTGGGGTTGGTTAGAGAGTGGGTGACAGCAGTGCTGCTGGAGTTGGTTAGAGAGAGGGTGACAGCAGTGCAGCTGGGGTTAGTTAGAGAGTGGGTGACAGCAGTGCAGTTGGAGTTGGTGAGAGAGTGGGTGACAGCAGTGCAGCTGGAGTTGGTAAGAGAGTGGGTGACAGCATTGCAGCTGGAGTTGGTTAGAGAGTGGGTGACCGTAGTGCAGCTGGAGTTGGTTAGAGAGTGGGTGACAGCAGTGCAGCTGGGGTTGGTTAGAGAGTGGGTGACAGCAGTGCAGCTGGGGTTGGTTAAAGAGTGGGTAACAGCAGTGCAGCTGGGGTTGGTTAGAGAGTAGGTGACAGCAGGGCAGCTGGGGTTGGTTAGAGAATGGATGACAGCAGTGCAGCAGGGGTTGGTTAGAGACTGAGTGACAGCAGTGCTGCTGGTGTTGGTTAGAGAATGGGTGACAGCAGTGCAGCTGGGTTTGGTTTGAGAGTGGGTGACCGCAGTGTAGCTGGGGCTGGTTAGAGAGTGGGATACAGCAGTGCAGCTGGGGTTGGTTAGAGAATGGGTGACAGCAGTGCAGCTGGTGTTAGTTAGAGAATGGGTGACAGCTGTGCAGCTGGGGTTGGTTAGAGAGTGGGTGACAGCAGTGCAGCTGGGGCTGGTTAGAGAGTGGGTGACAGCAGTGCAGCTGGGGTTAGTTAGAGAGTGGGTGACAGCAGTGCAGCTGGGGTTGGTTAGAGAGTGGGTGACAGCAGTGCAGCTGGGATTGGTTAGAGAGTGGGTGACAGCAGTGCAGCTGGGGTTGGTTAGAGAGTGAGTGACAGCAGTGCAGCTGGGGTTGGTTCGATAATGGATAACAGCACTGCAGCTAGGGTTGGTTAGAGAGTGTGTGACAGCATTGCAGCTGGGGTTGGTTAGAGAGTGGGATACAGCAGTGCAGCTGGAGTTGGTTAGAGAATGGGTGACAGCAGTGCAGCTGGTGTTAGTTAGAGAATGGGTGACAGCTGTGCAGCTGGGGTTGGTTAGAGAGTGGGTGACAACAGTGCAGCTGGGGCTGGTTAGAGAGTGGGTGACAACAGTGCATTTGGGGTTGGTTCGAGAGTGGATAACAGCAATGCAGATGGGGCTGGTTAGAGAGTGGGTGACAGCAGTGCAGCTGGGGTTGGTTAGAGAATGGGTGACAGCAGTGCAGCTGGTGTTAGTTAGAGAATGGGTGACAGCTGTGCAGCTGGGGTTGGTTAGAGAGTGGGTGACAACAGTGCAGCTGGGGCTGGTTAGAGAGTGGGTGACAACAGTGCATTTGGGGTTGGTTAGAGAGTGGATAACAGCAATGCAGATGGGGCTGCTTAGAGAGTGGGTGACAGCAGTGCAGCTGGTGTTAGTTAGAGAATGGGTGACAGCTGTGCAGCTGGGGTTGGTTAGAGAGTGGGTGACAGCAGTGCAGCTGGGGTTAGTTATAGTGTGGGTAAAGCAGTGCAGCAGGGGTTGGTTAGAGAGTGTGTGACAGCAGTGCAGCTGGGGTTAGCTATAGAGTGGGTAACAGCAGTGCAGCTGGGATTGGTTAGAGAGTGGATGACAGCAGTGCAGCTGGGGTTGGTTAGAGAATGGGTGACAGCAGTGCAGCTGGGATTGGTTAGAGCGTGGGTGACAGCAGTGCAGCTGGGTTTGGTTAGAGAGTGGGTGACCGCAGTGTAGCTGGTGTTGGTTAGAGAATGGTTGACAGCAGTGCAGCTGGGGTTGGTTAGAGAGTGGGTGACAGCAGTGCAGCTGGGGTTCGTTAGAGAGTGGGTGACAGCAGTGCAGCTGGGGTTGGTTAGAGAGTGGGTGACAGCAGGGCAGCTGGGGTTGGTTAGAGAGTGGGTGACAGCAGTGCAGCTGGGGTTGGTTAGAGAGTGGGTGACAGTGCAGCTGGGATTAGTTAGAGAGTGGGTGACAGCAGTGCAGCTGGGATTGGTTAGAGAATGGGTGACAGCATTGCAGCTGGGGTTGGTTAGAGAGTGGGTGACAGCAGTGCAGCAGGGGTTGGTTCGAGAGTGAGTGACAGCAATGCAGCTGGTGTTGGTTAGATAATGGGTGACAGCAGTGCAGCTGAGGTTGGTTAGAGAGTGTGTGATAGCAGTGCAGCAGGGGTTGGTTAGAGAGTGGGAGACAGCAGTGCTGCTGGGGTTGGTTAGAGAGTGGGTGACAGCAGTGCAGCTGGCGTTGGTTCGTGAGTGGGTGACAGCAGTGCAGCTGGAGTTGGTTCAAGAGAGGGTGACAGCAGTGCAGCTGGGGTTAGTTAGAGAGTGGGTGACAGCAGTCCAGCTGGAGTTGGTTAGAGAGTGGGTGACAGCATTGCAGCTGGAGTTGGTTAGAGAGTGGGTGACCGTAGTGCAGCTGGAGTTGGTTAGAGAGTGGGTGACAGCAGTGCAGCTGGGGTTGGTTAAAGAGTGGGTAACAGTAGTGCAGCTGGTGTTGGTTAGAGAATGGGTGACAGCAGTGCAGCTGGGGTTGGTTAGAGAGTGGGTGACAGCAGTGCAGCTGGGGTTGGTTCGAGAATGGATAACAGCAGTGCAGCTAGGGTTGGTTAGAGAGTGTGTGATAGCAGTGCATTTGGGGTTGGTTAGTGAGTGGGTGACAGCAGTGCAGCTGGAGTTGGTTCGAGAGAGGGTGACAGCAGTGCAGCTGGGGTTAGTTAGAGAGTGGGTGACAGCAGTGCAGCTGGAGTTGGTTAGAGAGTGGGTGACAGCATTGCAGCCGGAGTTGGTTAGAGAGTGGGTGACAGCAGTGCAGCAGGGGTTGGTTAGAGAGTGGGTGAAAGCAGTGCAGCCGGGGTTGGTTAGAGAATGGGTGACCGCAGTGCAGCTGGGGTTGGTTGGAGAATGGGTGACAGCAGTGCATCTGGGGTTGGTTAGAGAGTGGGTGACAGTAGTGCAGCTGGGGCTGGTTAGAGAGTGGGTAACAGCAGGGCAGCTGGGGTTGGTTAGAGAGTGGGTGACAGCACGGCAGCTGGGTTTGGTTCGAGAGTGGATGACAGCAGTGCAGCTGGGGTTGGTTAGAGAGTGGGTGACAGCAGTGCAGCTGGGGCTGGTTAGAGAGTGGGTGACAACAGTGCAGCTGGGGCTGGTTAGAGAGTGAGTGACAACAGTGCATTTGGGGTTGGTTAGAGAGTGGATAACAGCAGTGCAGCTGGGGTTGGTTAGAGAGTGGGTGACAGCAGTGCAGCTGGGTTTGGTTAGAGAGTGGGTGACAGCAGTGCAGCTGGGGTTGGTTAGAGAGTGGGTGACAGCAGTGCAGTTGGGGTTGGTTAGAGAGTGGGTGACAGCAGTGCAGCCGGGGTTGGTTCGAGAGAGGGTGACAGCAGTGCAGCTGGGATTGGTTAGAGAGTGGGTGACAGCAGTGCAGCTGGGGTTGGTTGGAGAGTGGGTGACAGCAGTGCAGCTGGGGTTGGTTAGAGAGTGGGAGACAGTACAGCTGGGATTGGTTAGAGAGTGGGTGACAGCAGTGCAGCTTGTGTTGGTTAGAGAGTGGGTGACAGCAGTGCAGCTGGGGTTGGTTCGAGAGTGGGTAACAGCAGTGCAGCTGGGCTTGGTTAGAGAGTGGGTGACAGCAGTGAAGCTGGGGTTGGTTAGAGAGTGAGTGACAGCAGTGCAGCTGGGGTTGGTTAGAGAGTGAGTGACAGCAGTGCAGCTGGGGTTGGTTAGAGAGTGGGTGACAGCAGTGCAGCTGGTGTTGGTTAGAGAGTGGGTGACAGCAGTGCAGCTGGGGTTGGTTCGAGAGTGGGTAACAGCAGTGCAGCTGGGATTGGTAAGAGAGTGGGTGACAGCAGTGCAGCTGGGCTTGGTTAGAGAGTGGGTGACAGCAGTGCAGCTGGGGTTAGTTAGAGAGTGGGTGACAGCTGTGCAGCTGGGGTTGGTTAGAGAGTGGGTGACAGCAGTGCAGCTGGGATTGGTTAGAGAGTGGGTGACAGCAGTGCAGTTGGGGTTGGTTGGAGAGTGGGTGACAGCAGTGCAGCTTGTGTTGGTTAGAGAGTGGGTGACAGCAGTGCAGCTGGTGTTGGTTAGAGAGTGGGTGACAGCAGTGCAGCTGGGGTTGGTTCGAGAGTGGGTAACAGCAGTGCAGCTGGGATTGGTAAGAGAGTGGGTGACAGCAGTGCAGCTGGGCTTGGTTAGAGAGTGGGCGACAGTAGTGCAGCTGGGGTTGGTTAGAGAGTGAGTGACAGCAGTGCAGCTGGGGTTGGTTAGAGGGTGAGTGACAGCAGTGCAGCTGGGGTTGGTTAGAGAGTGGGTGACCGCAGTGCAGCTGGAGTTGGTTAGAGAGTGGGTGACAGCAGTGCAGCTGGTGTTGGTTAGAGAGTGGGTGACAGCAGTGCAGCTGGGGTTGGTTCGAGAGTGGGTAACAGCAGTGCAGCTGGGATTGGTTCGAGAGTGGGTGACAGTAGTGCAGCTGGGATTGGTTAGAGAGTGGGTGACAGCAGTGCAGCTGGGGTTAGTTAGAGAGTGGGTGACAGCTGTGCAGCTGGGTTTGGTTAGAGAGTGGGTGACAGCAGTGCAGCTGGGATTGGTTAGAGAGTGGGTGACAGCAGTGCAGCTGGGGTTGGTTAGAGAGTGGGTGACCGCAGTGCAGCTGGGGTTGGTTCGATAATGGATAACAGCAGTGCAGCTAGGGTTGGTTAGAGAGTGTGTGACAGCATTGCAGCTGGGGTTGGTTAGAGAGTGGGTGACAGCAGTGCAGCAGGGGTTGGTTAGAGAGTGAGTGACAGCAGTGCTGCTGGTATTGGTTAGAGAATGGGTGACAGCAGTGCAGCTGGGGTTGGTTAGAGAGTGGGTGACAGCAGTGCAGCACGGGTTGGTTAGAGAGTGAGTGACAGCAGTGCAGCTGGGGTTGGTTCGAGAATGGAAAACAGCAGTGCAGCTAGGGTTGGTTCGAGAGTGTGTGACAGCAGTGCAGCTGAGGTTGGTTAGAGAGTGTGTGATAGCAGTGCAGCAGGGGTTGGTTCGAGAGTGGGAGACAGCAGTGCTGCTGGGGTTGGTTAGAGAGTGGGTGACAGCAGTGCAGCTGGGGTTGGTTAGTGAGTGGGTGACAGCAGTGCAGCTGGAGTTGGTTCGAGAGAGGGTGACAGCAGTGCAGCTGGGGTTAGTTAGAGAGTGGGTGACAGCATTGCAGCTGGAGTTGGTTAGAGAGTGGGTGACAGCATTGCAGCTGGAGTTGGTTGGAGAGTGGGTGACAGCAGTGCAGCTGGGGTTGGTTAGAGAGTGGGAGACAGTACAGCTGGGATTGGTTAGAGAGTGGGTGACAGCAGTGCAGCTTGTGTTGGTTAGAGAGTGGGTGACAGCAGTGCAGCTGGGGTTGGTTCGAGAGTGGGTAACAGCAGTGCAGCTGGGCTTGGTTAGAGAGTGGGTGACAGCAGTGAAGCTGGGGTTGGTTAGAGAGTGAGTGACAGCAGTGCAGCTGGGGTTGGTTAGAGAGTGAGTGACAGCAGTGCAGCTGGGGTTGGTTAGAGAGTGGGTGACAGCAGTGCAGCTGGTGTTGGTTAGAGAGTGGGTGACAGCAGTGCAGCTGGGGTTGGTTCGAGAGTGGGTAACAGCAGTGCAGCTGGGATTGGTAAGAGAGTGGGTGACAGCAGTGCAGCTGGGCTTGGTTAGAGAGTGGGTGACAGCAGTGCAGCTGGGGTTAGTTAGAGAGTGGGTGACAGCTGTGCAGCTGGGGTTGGTTCGAGAGTGGGTGACAGCAGTGCAGCTGGGATTGGTTAGAGAGTGGGTGACAGCAGTGCAGTTGGGGTTGGTTGGAGAGTGGGTGACAGCAGTGCAGCTTGTGTTGGTTAGAGAGTGGGTGACAGCAGTGCAGCTGGTGTTGGTTAGAGAGTGGGTGACAGCAGTGCAGCTGGGGTTGGTTCGAGAGTGGGTAACAGCAGTGCAGCTGGGATTGGTAAGAGAGTGGGTGACAGCAGTGCAGCTGGGCTTGGTTAGAGAGTGGGCGACAGTAGTGCAGCTGGGGTTGGTTAGAGAGTGAGTGACAGCAGTGCAGCTGGGGTTGGTTAGAGGGTGAGTGACAGCAGTGCAGCTGGGGTTGGTTAGAGAGTGGGTGACCGCAGTGCAGCTGGAGTTGGTTAGAGAGTGGGTGACAGCAGTGCAGCTGGTGTTGGTTAGAGAGTGGGTGACAGCAGTGCAGCTGGGGTTGGTTCGAGAGTGGGTAACAGCAGTGCAGCTGGGATTGGTTCGAGAGTGGGTGACAGTAGTGCAGCTGGGATTGGTTAGAGAGTGGGTGACAGCAGTGCAGCTGGGGTTAGTTAGAGAGTGGGTGACAGCTGTGCAGCTGGGTTTGGTTAGAGAGTGGGTGACAGCAGTGCAGCTGGGATTGGTTAGAGAGTGGGTGACAGCAGTGCAGCTGGGGTTGGTTAGAGAGTGGGTGACCGCAGTGCAGCTGGGGTTGGTTCGATAATGGATAACAGCAGTGCAGCTAGGGTTGGTTAGAGAGTGTGTGACAGCATTGCAGCTGGGGTTGGTTAGAGAGTGGGTGACAGCAGTGCAGCAGGGGTTGGTTAGAGAGTGAGTGACAGCAGTGCTGCTGGTATTGGTTAGAGAATGGGTGACAGCAGTGCAGCTGGGGTTGGTTAGAGAGTGGGTGACAGCAGTGCAGCAGGGGTTGGTTAGAGAGTGAGTGACAGCAGTGCAGCTGGGGTTGGTTCGAGAATGGAAAACAGCAGTGCAGCTAGGGTTGGTTCGAGAGTGTGTGACAGCAGTGCAGCTGAGGTTGGTTAGAGAGTGTGTGATAGCAGTGCAGCAGGGGTTGGTTCGAGAGTGGGAGACAGCAGTGCTGCTGGGGTTGGTTAGAGAGTGGGTGACAGCAGTGCAGCTGGGGTTGGTTCGAGAGTGGGTGACAGCAGTGCAGCTGGAGTTGGTTCGAGAGAGGGTGACAGCAGTGCAGCTGGGGTTAGTTAGAGAGTGGGTGACAGCATTGCAGCTGGAGTTGGTTAGAGAGTGGGTGACAGCATTGCAGCTGGAGTTGGTTAGAGAGTGGGTGACCGTAGTGCAGCTGGAGTTGGTTAGAGAGTGGGTGACAGCATTGCAGCTGGAGTTGGTTAGAGAGTGGGTGACCGTAGTGCAGCTGGAGTTGGTTACAGAGTGGGTGACAGCAGTGCAGCTGGGGTTCGTTAGAGAGTGGGTGACAGCAGTGCAGCTGGGGTTGGTTAAAGAGTAGGTGACAGCAGGGCAGCTGGGGTTGGTTAGAGAATGGATGACAGCAGTGCAGCAGGGGTTGGTTAGAGAGTGAGTGACAGCAGTGCTGCTGGTGTTGGTTAGAGAATGGGTGACATCAGTGCAGCTGGGGTTGGTTAGAGAGTGGGTGACAGCAGTGCAGCAGGGGTTGGTTAGAGAGTGAGTGACAGCAGTGCAGCTGGGGTTGGTTCGAGAATGGATAACAGCAGTGCAGCTAGGGTTGGTTAGAGAGTGTGTGACAGCAGTGCAGCTGAGGTTGGTTAGAGAGTGTGTGATAGCAGTGCAGCAGGGGTTGGTTAGAGAGTGGGAGACAGCAGTGCTGCTGGGTTTGGTTAGAGAGTGGGTGACAGCAGTGCAGCTGGGGTTGGTTAGTGAGTGGGTGACAGCAGTGCAGCTGGAGTTGGTTCGAGAGAGGGTGACAGCAGTGCAGCTGGGGTTAGTTAGAGAGTGGGTGACAGCAGTGCAGCTGGAGCTGGTTAGAGAGTGGGTGACAGCATTGCAGCTGGAGTTGGTTAGAGAGTGGGTGACAGTAGTGCAGTTGCGGTTGGTTAGAGAGTGGGTAACAGCAGTGCAGCTGGGGTTGGTTAGAGAGTGGGTGACAGCAGTGCAGCTGGGGTTGGTTAGAGAGTGTGTGACAGTAGTGCAGCAAGGGTTGGTTAGAGAGTGGGTGACAGTAGTGCAGCTGGGGTTGGTTAGAGAGTGGGTGACAGTAGTGCAGCTGGGGTTGGTTAGAGAGTGGGTAACAGCAGGGCAGCTGGGGTTGGTTAGAGAGTGGGTGACAGCAGGGCAGCTGGGGTTGGTTAGAGAGTGGATGACAGCAGTGCAGCTGGGGTTGGTTAGAGAGTGGGTGACAGCAGTGCAGCTGGGGCTGGTTAGAGAGTGGGTGACAACAGTGCAGCTGGGGCTGGTTAGAGAGTGGGTGACAACAGTGCAGCTGGGGCTGGTTAGAGAGTGGGTGACAGCAGTGCAGCTGGGGCTGGTTAGAGAGTGGATAACAGCAGTGCAGCTGGGGCTGGTTAGAGAGTGGGTGACAGCAGTGCAGCTGGGTTTGGTTAGAGAGTGGGTGACAGCAGTGCAGCTGGAGTTGGTTAGAGAGTGGGTGACAGCAGTGCAGCTGGTGTTGCTTAGAGAGTGCGTGACAGCAGTGCAGCCGGGGTTGGTTAGAGAGAGGGTGACAGCAGTGCAGCTGGGATTGGTTAGAGAGTGGGTGACAGCAGTGCAGCTGGGGTTGGTTGGAGAGTGGGTGACAGCAGTGCAGCTGGGGTTGGTTAGAGAGTGGGTGACAGCAGTGCAGCTGGGGTTGGTTAGAGAGTGGGAGACAGTACAGCTGGGATTGGTTAGAGAGTGGGTGACAGCAGTGCAGCTTGTGTTGGTTAGAGAGTGGGTGACAGCAGTGCAGCTGGTGTTGGTTAGAGAGTGGGTGACAGCAGTGCAGCTGGGGTTGGTTGGAGAGTGGGTGACAGCAGTGCAGCTGGGGTTGGTTAGAGAGTGGGTGACAGCAGTGCAGCCAGGGTTGGTTAGAGAGAGGGTGACAGCAGTGCAGCTGGGATTGGTTAGAGAGTGGGTGACAGCAGTGCAGCTGGGGTTGGTTGGAGAGTGGGTGACAGCAGTGCAGCTGGGGTTGGTTAGAGAGTGGGTGACAGCAGTGCAGCTGGGGTTGGTTAGAGAGTGGGAGACAGTACAGCTGGGATTGGTTCGAGAGTGGGTGACAGCAGGGCAGCTTGTGTTGGTTAGAGAGTGGGTGACAGCAGTGCAGCTGGTGTTGGTTAGAGAGTGGGTGACAGCAGTGCAGCTGGGGTTGGTTGGAGAGTGGGTGACAGCAGTGCAGCTGGGGTTGGTTAGAGAGTGGGAGACAGTACAGCTGGGATTGGTTCGAGAGTGGGTGACAGCAGGGCAGCTTGTGTTGGTTAGAGAGTGGGTGACAGCAGTGCAGCTGGTGTTGGTTAGAGAGTGGGTGACAGCAGTGCAGCTGGGGTTGGTTCGAGAGTGGGTTACAGCAGTGCAGCTGGGATTGGTAAGAGAGTGGGTGACAGCAGTGCAGCTGGGCTTGGTTAGAGAGTGGGTGACAGCAGTGCAGCTGGGGTTGGTTAGAGAGTGAGTGACAGCAGTGCAGCTGGGGTTGGTTAGAGAGTGAGTGACAGCAGTGCAGCTGGGGTAGGTTAGAGAGTGGGTGACCGCAGTGCAGCTGGGGTTGGTTAGAGAGTGGGTGACAGCAGTGCAGCTGGTGTTGGTTAGAGAGTGGGTGACAGCAGTGCAGCAGGGGTTGGTGAGAGAGTGAGTGACAGCAGTGCAGCTGGGGTTGGTTCGAGAATGGAAAACAGCAGTGCAGCTAGGGTTGGTTCGAGAGTGTGTGACAGCAGTGCAGCTGAGGTTGGTTAGAGAGTGTGTGATAGCAGTGCAGCAGGGGTTGGTTCGAGAGTGGGAGACAGCAGTGCTGCTGGGGTTGGTTAGAGAGTGGGTGACAGCAGTGCAGCTGGGGTTGGTTAGTGAGTGGGTGACAGCAGTGCAGCTGGAGTTGGTTCGAGAGAGGGTGACAGCAGTGCAGCTGGGGTTAGTTAGAGAGTGGGTGACAGCATTGCAGCTGGAGTTGGTTAGAGAGTGGGTGACAGCATTGCAGCTGGAGTTGGTTAGAGAGTGGGTGACCGTAGTGCAGCTGGAGTTGGTTAGAGAGTGGGTGACAGCATTGCAGCTGGAGTTGGTTAGAGAGTGGGTGACCGTAGTGCAGCTGGAGTTGGTTACAGAGTGGGTGACAGCAGTGCAGCTGGGGTTGGTTAGAGAGTGGGTGACAGCAGTGCAGCTGGGGTTGGTTGAAGAGTAGGTGACAGCAGGGCAGCTGGGGTTGGTTAGAGAATGGATGACAGCAGTGCAGCAGGGGTTGGTTAGAGAGTGAGTGACAGCAGTGCTGCTGGTGTTGGTTAGAGAATGGGTGACAGCAGTGCAGCTGGGGTTGGTTAGAGAGTGGGTGACAGCAGTGCAGCAGGGGTTGGTTAGAGAGTGAGTGACAGCAGTGCAGCTGGGGTTGGTTCGAGAATGGATAACAGCAGTGCAGCTAGGGTTGGTTAGAGAGTGTGTGACAGCAGTGCAGCTGAGGTTGGTTAGAGAGTGTGTGATAGCAGTGCAGCAGGGGTTGGTTAGAGAGTGGGAGACAGCAGTGCTGCTGGGTTTGGTTAGAGAGTGGGTGACAGCAGTGCAGCTGGGGTTGGTTCGTGAGTGGGTGACAGCAGTGCAGCTGGAGTTGGTTCGAGAGAGGGTGACAGCAGTGCAGCTGGGGTTAGTTAGAGAGTGGGTGACAGCAGTGCAGCTGGAGTTGGTTAGAGAGTGGGTGACAGCATTGCAGCTGGAGTTGGTTAGAGAGTGGGTGACAGTCGTGCAGTTGCGGTTGGTTAGAGAGTGGGTAACAGCAGTGCAGCTGGGGTTGGTTAGAGAGTGGGTGACAGCAGTGCAGCTGGGGTTGGTTAGAGAGTGGGTGACAGTAGTGCAGCAGGGGTTTGTTAGAGAGTGGGTGACAGTAGTGCAGCTGGGGTTGGTTAGAGAGTGGGTGACAGTAGTGCAGCTGGGGTTGGTTAGAGAGTGGGTAACAGCAGGGCAGCTGGGGTTGGTTAGAGAGTGGGTGACAGCAGGGCAGCTGGGGTTGGTTAGAGAGTGGATGACAGCAGTGCAGCTGGGGTTGGTTAGAGAGTGGGTGACAGCAGTGCAGCTGGGGCTGGTTAGAGAGTGGGTGACAACAGTGCAGCTGGGGCTGGTTAGAGAGTGGGTGACAACAGTGCAGCTGGGGCTGGTTAGAGAGTGGGTGACAGCAGTGCAGCTGGGGCTGGTTAGAGAGTGGATAACAGCAGTGCAGCTGGGGCTGGTTAGAGAGTGGGTGACAGCAGTGCAGCTGGGTTTGGTTAGAGAGTGGGTGACAGCAGTGCAGCTGGGGTTGGTTAGAGAGTGGGTGACAGCAGTGCAGCTGGTGTTGGTTAGAGAGTGCGTGACAGCAGTGCAGCCGGGGTTGGTTAGAGAGAGGGTGACAGCAGTGCAGCTGGGATTGGATAGAGAGTGGGTGACAGCAGTGCAGCTGGGGTTGGTTGGAGAGTGGGTGACAGCAGTGCAGCTGGGGTTGGTTAGAGAGTGGGTGACAGCAGTGCAGCTGGGGTTGGTTAGAGAGTGGGAGACAGTACAGCTGGGATTGGTTAGAGAGTGGGTGACAGCAGTGCAGCTTGTGTTGGTTAGAGAGTGGGTGACAGCAGTGCAGCTGGGGTTGGTTGGAGAGTGGGTGACAGCAGTGCAGCTGGGGTTGGTTAGAGAGTGGGTGACAGCAGTGCAGCCAGGGTTGGTTAGAGAGAGGGTGACAGCAGTGCAGCTGGGATTGGTTAGAGAGTGGGTGACAGCAGTGCAGCTGGGGTTGGTTGGAGAGTGGTTGACAGCAGTGCAGCTGGGGTTGGTTAGAGAGTGGGAGACAGTACAGCTGGGATTGGTTCGAGAGTGGGTGACAGCAGGGCAGCTTGTGTTGGTTAGAGAGTGGGTGACAGCAGTGCAGCTGGTGTTGGTTAGAGAGTGGGTGACAGCAGTGCAGCTGGGGTTGGTTCGAGAGTGGGTTACAGCAGTGCAGCTGGGATTGGTAAGAGAGTGGGTGACAGCAGTGCAGCTGGGCTTGGTTAGAGAGTGGGTGACAGCAGTGCAGCTGGGGTTGGTTAGAGAGTGAGTGACAGCAGTGCAGCTGGGGTTGGTTAGAGAGTGAGTGACAGCAGTGCAGCTGGGGTAGGTTAGAGAGTGGGTGACCGCAGTGCAGCTGGGGTTGGTTAGAGAGTGGGTGACAGCAGTGCAGCTGGTGTTGGTTAGAGAGTGGGTGACAGCAGTGCAGCTGGGGTTGGTTCGAGAGTGGGAAACAGCAGTGCAGCTGGGATTGGTAAGAGAGTGGGTGACAGCAGTGCAGCTGGGCTTGGTTAGAGAGTGGGTGACAGCAGTGCAGCTGGGGTTAGTTAGAGAGTGGGTGACAGCTGTGCAGCTGGGGTTGGTTAGAGAGTGGGTGACAGCAGTGCAGCTGGGATTGGTTAGAGAGTGGGTGACAGCAGTGCAGCTGGGGTTGGTTAGAGAGTGGGTGACAGCAGTGCAGCTTGTGTTGGTTAGAGAGTGGGTGACAGCAGTGCAGCTGGTGTTGGTTAGAGAGTGGGTGACAGCAGTGCAGCTGGGGTTGGTTCGAGAGTGGGTAACAGCAGTGCAGCAGGGATTGGTAAGAGAGTGGGTGACAGCAGTGCAGCTGGGCTTGGTTAGAGAGTGGGTGACAGCAGTGCAGCTGGGGTTGGTTGGAGAGTGAGTGACAGCAGTGCAGCTGGGGTTGGTTAGAGAGTGAGTGACAGCAGTGCAGCTGGGGTTGGTTAGAGAGTGGGTGACCGCAGTGCAGCTGGGGTTGGTTCGAGAGTGGGTGACAGCAGTGCAGCTGGTGTTGGTTAGAGAGTGGGTGACAGCAGTGCAGCTGGGGTTGGTTCGAGAGTGGGTAACAGCAGTGCAGCTGGGATTGGTTCGAGAGTGGGTGACAGCAGTGCAGCTGGGCTTGGTTAGAGAGTGGGTGACAGCAGTGCAGCTGGGGTTAGTTAGAGAGTGGGTGACAGCTGTGCAGCTGGGGTTGGTTAGAGAGTGGGTGACAGCAGTGCAGCTGGGATTGGTTAGAGAGTGGGTGACAGCAGTGCAGCTGGGGTTGGTGAGAGAGTGGGTGACCGCAGTGCAGCTGGGGTTGGTTCGATAATGGATAACAGCAGTGCAGCTAGGGTTGGTTAGAGAGTGTGTGACAGCATTGCAGCTGGGGTTGGTTAGAGAGTGGGATACAGCAGTGCAGCTGGAGTTGGTTAGAGAATGGGTGACAGCAGTGCAGCTGGTGTTAGTTAGAGAATGGGTGACAGCTGTGCAGCTGGGGTTGGTTAGAGAGTGGGTGACAGCAGTGCAGCTGGGGTTGGTTAGAGAGTGGGTGACAGCAGTGCAGCTGGGGTTGGTTAGTGAGTGGGTGACAGCAGTGCAGCTGGGATTGGTTAGAGAGTGGGTGACAGCAGTGCAGCTGGGTTTGGTGAGAGAGTGGGTGACCGCAGTGTAGCTAGGGCTGGTTAGAGAGTGGGATACAGCAGTGCAGCTGGGGTTGGTTAGAGAATGGGTGACAGCAGTGCAGCTGGTGTTAGTTAGAGAATGGGTGACAGCTGTGCAGCTGGGGTTGGTTAGAGAGTGGGTGACAACAGTGCAGCTGGGGCTGGTTAGAGAGTGGGTGACAACAGTGCATTTGGGGTTGGTTAGAGAGTGGATAACAGCAATGCAGCTGGGGCTGGTTAGAGAGTGGGTGACAGCTGTGCAGCTGGGGTTGGTTAGAGAGTGGGTGACAGCAGTGCAGCTGGGGTTGGTTAGAGAGTGTGTGACAGCAGTGCAGCTGGGGTTAGTTATAGTGTGGGTAACAGCAGTGCAGCTGGGGTTGGTTAGAGAGTGTGTGACAGCAGTGCAGCTGGGGTTAGCTATAGAGTGGGTAACAGCAGTGCAGCTGGGATTGGTTAGAGAGTCGATGACAGCAGTGCAGCTGGGGTTGGTTAGAGAATGGGTGGCAGCTGTGCAGCTGGGGTTGGTTAGAGAGTGGGTGACAGCAGTGCAGCTGGAGTTAGTTAGAGAATGGGTGGCAGCTGTGCAGCTGGGGTTGGTTAGAGAGTGGGTGACAGCAGTGCAGCTGGGGCTGGTTAGAGAGTGGGTGACAGCAGTGCAGCTGGGATTGGTTAGAGCGTGGGTGACAGCAGTGCAGCTGGGTTTGGTTAGAGAGTGGGTGACCGCAGTGTAGCTGGTGTTGGTTAGAGAATGGTTGACAGCAGTGCAGCTGGGGTTGGTTCGAGAGTGGGTGACAGCAGTGCAGCTGGGGTTGGTTAGAGAATGGGTGGCAGCTGTGCAGCTGGGGTTGGTTAGAGAGTGGGTGACAGCAGTGCAGCTGGGGTTGGTTAGAGAGTGGGGGACAGCAGTGCAGCTGGGGTTGGTTAGAGAGTGGGTGACAGCAGTGCAGCTGGGGTTGGTTAGAGAGTGGGTGACAGTGCAGCTGGGATTAGTTAGAGAGTGGGTGACAGCAGTGCAGCTGGGATTGGTGAGAGAATGGGTGACAGCATTGCAGCTGGGGTTGGTTAGAGAGTGGGTGACAGCAGTGCAGCAGGGGTTGTTTCGAGAGTGAGTGACAGCAATGCAGCTGGTGATGGTTAGATAATGGGTGACAGCAGTGCAGCTGGGGTTGGTAAGAGAGTGGGTGACAGCAGTGCAGCAGGGTTTGGTTAGAGAGTGGGTGACAGCAGTGCAGCAGGGGTTGGTTAGAGAGTGAGTGACAGCAGTGCAGCTGGGGTTGGTTCGATAATGGAAAACAGCAGTGCTGCTTGGGTTGGTTAGAGAGAGGGTGACAGCATTGCAGCTGGGGTTGGTTAGAGAGTGGGTGACAGCAGTGCAGCTGGGATTGGTTAGAGAGTGGGTGACAGCAGTGCAGCTGGGGTTGGTTAGAGAGTGGGTGACAGCAGTGCAGCTTGTGTTGGTTAGAGAGTGGGTGACAGCAGTGCAGCTGGTGTTGGTTAGAGAGTGGGTGACAGCAGTGCAGCTGGGGTTGGTTCGAGAGTGGGTGACAGCAGTGCAGCTGGGCTTGGTTAGAGAGTGGGTGACAGCAGTGCAGCTGGGGTTGGTTGGAGAGTGAGTGACAGCAGTGCAGCTGGTGTTGGTTAGAGAGTGGGTGACAGCAGTGCAGCTGGGGTTGGTTCGAGAGTGGGTAACAGCAGTGCAGCTGGGATTGGTTCGAGAGTGGGTGACAGCAGTGCAGCTGGGCTTGGTTAGAGAGTGGGTGACAGCAGTGCAGCTGGGGTTAGTTAGAGAGTGGGTGACAGCTGTGCAGCTGGGGTTGGTTAGAGAGTGGGTGACAGCAGTGCAGCTGGGATTGGTTAGAGAGTGGGTGACAGCAGTGCAGCTGGGGTTGGTGAGAGAGTGGGTGACCGCAGTGCAGCTGGGGTTGGTTCGATAATGGATAACAGCAGTGCAGCTAGGGTTGGTTAGAGAGTGTGTGACAGCATTGCAGCTGGGGTTGGTTAGAGAGTGGGATACAGCAGTGCAGCTGGAGTTGGTTAGAGAATGGGTGACAGCAGTGCAGCTGGTGTTAGTTAGAGAATGGGTGACAGCAGTGCAGCTGGGGTTGGTTAGAGAGTGGGTGACAGCAGTGCAGCTGGGATTGGTTAGAGAGTGGGTGACAGCAGTGCAGCTGGGTTTGGTGAGAGAGTGGGTGACCGCAGTGTAGCTGGGGCTGGTTAGAGAGTGGGATACAGCAGTGCAGCTGGGGTTGGTTAGAGAATGGGTGACAGCAGTGCAGCTGGTGTTAGTTAGAGAATGGGTGACAGCTGTGCAGCTGGGGTTGGTTAGAGAGTGGGTGACAACAGTGCAGCTGGGGCTGGTTAGAGAGTGGGTGACAACAGTGCATTTGGGGTTGGTTAGAGAGTGGATAACAGCAATGCAGCTGGGGCTGGTTAGAGAGTGGGTGACAGCTGTGCAGCTGGGGTTGGTTAGAGAGTGGGTGACAGCAGTGCAGCTGGGGTTGGTTAGAGAGTGTGTGACAGCAGTGCAGCTGGGGTTAGTTATAGTGTGGGTAACAGCAGTGCAGCTGGGGTTGGTTAGAGAGTGTGTGACAGCAGTGCAGCTGGGGTTAGCTATAGAGTGGGTAACAGCAGTGCAGCTGGGATTGGTTAGAGAGTCGATGACAGCAGTGCAGCTGGGGTTGGTTAGAGAATGGGTGACAGCAGTGCAGCTGGTGTTAGTTAGAGAATGGGTGGCAGCTGTGCAGCTGGGGTTGGTTAGAGAGTGGGTGACAGCAGTGCAGCTGGGGCTGGTTAGAGAGTGGGTGACAGCAGTGCAGCTGGGATTGGTTAGAGCGTGGGTGACAGCAGTGCAGCTGGGTTTGGTTAGAGAGTGGGTGACCGCAGTGTAGCTGGTGTTGGTTAGAGAATGGTTGACAGCAGTGCAGCTGGGGTTGGTTAGAGAGTGGGTGACAGCAGTGCAGCTGGGGTTGGTTAGAGAGTGGGTGACAGCAGTGCATCTGGGGTGGGTGAGAGAGTGGGTGACAGCAGTGCAGCTGGGGTTGGTTAGAGAGTGGGTGACAGTGCAGCTGGGATTAGTTAGAGAGTGGGTGACAGCAGTGCAGCTGGGATTGGTGAGAGAATGGGTGACAGCATTGCAGCTGGGGTTGGTTAGAGAGTGGGTGACAGCAGTGCAGCAGGGGTTGTTTCGAGAGTGAGTGACAGCAATGCAGCTGGTGTTGGTTAGATAATGGGTGACAGGAGTGCAGCTGGGGTTGGTAAGAGAGTGGGTGACAGCAGTGCAGCAGGGTTTGGTTAGAGAGTGGGTGACAGCAGTGCAGCAGGGGTTGGTTAGAGAGTGAGTGACAGCAGTGCAGCTGGGGTTGGTTCGATAATGGAAAACAGCAGTGCTGCTTGGGTTGGTTAGAGAGTGGGTGACAGCATTGCAGCTGGGGTTGGTTAGAGAGTGGGTGACAGCTGTGCAGCAGGGGTTGGTTAGAGAGTGAGTGACAGCAGTGCTGCTGGTGTTGGTTAGAGAATGGGTGACAGCAGTGCAGCTGGGGTTGGTTAGAGAGTGGGTGACAGCTGTGCAGCAGGGGTTGGTTAGAGAGTGAGTGACAGCAGTGCTGCTGGTGTTGGTTAGAGAGTGGGTGACAGCAGTGCAGCTGAGGTTGGTTAGAGAGTGTGTGATAGCAGTGCAGCTGGGGTTGGTTAGAGAGTGGGAGACAGCAGTGCAGCTGGGGTTGGTTAGAGAGTGGGTGACAGCAGTGCAGCTGGGGTTGGTTAGAGAGTGGGTGACAGCAGTGCTGCTGGGGTTGGTTAGAGAGTGGGTGACAGCAGTGCAGCTGGGGTTGGTTAGAGAGTGGGTGACAGCAGTGCTGCTGGAGTTGGTTAGAGAGAGGGTGATAGCAGTGCAGCTGGAGTTGGTAAGAGAGTGGGTGACAGCATTGCAGCTGGAGTTGGTTAGAGAGTGGGTGACAGCAGTGCAGCTGGAGTTGGTAAGAGAGTGGGTGACAGCATTGCAGCTGGAGTTGGTTAGAGAGTGGGTGACCGTAGTGCAGCTGGAGTTGGTTAGAGAGTGGGTGACAGCAGTGCAGCTGGGGTTGGTTAAAGAGTGGGTAACAGCAGTGCAGCTGGGGTTGGTTAGAGAGTAGGTGACAGCAGTGCAGCTGGGGATGGTTAGAGAATGGATGACAGCAGTGCAGCAGGGGTTGGTTAGAGACTGAGTGACAGCAGTGCTGCTGGTGTTGGTTAGAGAATGGGTGACAGCAGTGCAGCTGGGTTTGGTTTGAGAGTGGGTGACCGCAGTGTAGCTGGGGCTGGTTAGAGAGTGGGATACAGCAGTGCAGCTGGGGTTGGTTAGAGAGTGGGTGACCGCAGTGCAGCTGGGTTTGGTTAGAGAGTGGGTGACCGCAGTGTAGCTGGGGCTGGTTAGAGAATGGGTGACAGCAGTGCAGCTGGGATTGGTTAGAGAGTGGATGACAGGAGTGCAGCTGGGGTTGGTTAGAGAATGGGTGACAGCAGTGCAGCTGGTGTTAGTTAGAGAATGGGTGGCAGCTGTGCAGCTGGGGTTGGTTAGAGAGTGGGTGACAGCAGTGCAGCTGGGGCTGGTTAGAGAGTGGGTGACAGCAGTGCAGCTGGGATTGGTTAGAGCGTGGGTGACAGCAGTGCAGCTGGGTTTGGTTCGAGAGTGGGTGACCGCAGTGTAGCTGGTGTTGGTTATAGAATGGTTGACAGCAGTGCAGCTGGGGTTGGTTAGAGAGTGGGTGACAGCAGTGCAGCTGGGGTTCGTTAGAGAGTGGGTGACAGCAGTGCAGCAGGGGTTGGTTAGAGAGTGAGTGACAGCAGTGCAGCTGGGGTTGGTTCGATAATGGAAAACAGCAGTGCTGCTTGGGTTGGTTAGAGAGTGGGTGACAGCATTGCAGCTGGGGTTGGTTAGAGAGAGGGTGACAGCTGTGCAGCAGGGGTTGGTTAGAGAGTGAGTGACAGCAGTGCTGCTGGTGTTGGTTAGAGAATGGGTGACAGCAGTGCTGCTGGGGTTGGTTAGAGAGTGTGTGACAGCAGTGCAGCTGAGGTTGGTTAGAGAGTGTGTGATAGCAGTGCAGCTGGGGTTGGTTAGAGAGTGGGAGACAGCAGTGCAGCTGGGGTTGGTTAGAGAGTGGGTGACAGTAGTGCAGCTGGGGTTGGTTAGAGAGTGGGTGACAGCAGTGCTGCTGGGGTTGGTTAGTGAGTGGGTGACAGCAGTGCAGCTGGGGTTGGTTAGAGAGTGGGTGACAGCAGTGCTGCTGGAGTTGGTTAGAGAGAGGGTGACAGCAGTGCAGCTGGGGTTAGTTAGAGAGTGGGTGACAGCAGTGCAGTTGGAGTTGGTGAGAGAGTGGGTGACAGCAGTGCAGCTGGAGTTGGTTAGAGAGTGGGTGACCGTAGTGCAGCTGGAGTTGGTTAGAGAGTGGGTGACAGCAGTGCAGCTGGGGTTGGTTAGAGAGTGGGTGACAGCAGTGCAGCTGGGGTTGGTTAAAGAGTGGGTAACAGCAGTGCAGCTGGGGTTGGTTAGAAAGTAGGTGACAGCAGTGCTGCTGGTGTTGGTTAGAGAATGGGTGACAGCAGTGCAGCTGGGTTTGGTTTGAGAGTGGGTGACCGCAGTGTAGCTGGGGCTGGTTAGAGAGTGGGATACAGCAGTGCAGCTGGGGCTGGTTAGAGAATGGGTGACAGCAGTGCAGCTGGTGTTAGTTAGAGAATGGGTGACAGCTGTGCAGCTGGGGTTGGTTAGAGAGTGGGTGACAGCAGTGCAGCTGGGGCTGGTTAGAGAGTGGGTGACAGCAGTGCAGCTGGGGTTGGTTAGAGAGTGGGTGACAGCAGTGCAGCTGGGATTGGTTAGAGAGTGGGTGACAGCAGTGCAGCTGGGTTTGGTTAGAGAGTGGGTGACCGCAGTGTAGCTGGTGTTGGTTAGAGAATGGGTTACAGCAGTGCAGCTGGGGTTGGTTAGAGAGTGGGTGACAGCAGTGCAGCTGGGGTTCGTTAGAGAGTGGGTGACAGCAGTGCAGCTGGGGTTGGTTAGAGAGTGGGTGACAGCAGTGCAGCTGGGGTTGGTTAGAGAGTGGGTGACAGCAGTGCAGGTGGGGTTGGTTAGAGAGTGGACGACAGTGCAGCTGGGATTAGTTAGAGAGTGGGTGGCAGCAGTGCAGCTGGGATTGGTTAGAGAATGGGTGACAGCATTGCAGCTGGGGTTGGTTAGAGAGTGGGTGACAGCAGTGCAGCAGGGGTTGGTTAGAGAGTGAGTGACAGCAATGCAGCTGGTGTTGGTTAGATAATGGGTGACAGCAGTGCAGCTGGGGTTGGTTAGAGAGTGGGTGACAGCAGTGCAGCTGGGGTTGGTTAGAGAGTGAG
Organism: Chiloscyllium plagiosum; assembly: GCF_037043375.1. Taxonomy (NCBI): domain Eukaryota; kingdom Metazoa; phylum Chordata; class Chondrichthyes; order Orectolobiformes; family Hemiscylliidae; genus Chiloscyllium; species Chiloscyllium plagiosum. The sequence continues at coordinate 29,141,154 of NW_028270171.1, forward strand.
TGATAGCAGTGCAGCTGGGGTTGGTTCGATAATGGATAACAGCAGTGCAGCTAGGGTTGGTTAGAGAGTGTGTGACAGCATTGCAGCTCGGGTTGGTTAGAGTGTGGGTGACAGCAGTGCAGCAGGGGTTGGTTAGAGAGTGAGTGACAGCAGTGCTGCTGGTGTTGGTTAGAGAATGGGTGACAGCAGTGCAGCTGGGGTTGGTTAGAGAGTGGGTGACAGCAGTGCAGCAGGGGTTGGTTAGAGAGTGAGTGACAGCAGTGCAGCTGGGGTTGGTTCGAGAATGGATAACAGCAGTGCAGCTAGGGTTGGTTCGAGAGTGTGTGACAGCAGTGCAGCTGGGGTTGGTTAGAGAGTACGTGACAGCAGTGCAGCTGGGGATGGTTAGAGAATGGATGACAGCAGTGCAGCAGGGGTTGGTTAGAGACTGAGTGACAGCAGTGCTGCTGGTGTTGGTTAGAGAATGGGTGACAGCAGTGCAGCTGGGTTTGGTTTGAGAGTGGGTGACCGCAGTGTAGCTGGGGCTGGTTAGAGAGTGGGATACAGCAGTGCAGCTGGGGTTGGTTAGAGAGTGGGTGACCGCAGTGCAGCTGGGTTTGGTTAGAGAGTGGGTGACCGCAGTGTAGCTGGGGCTGGTTAGAGAATGGGTGACAGCAGTGCAGCTGGGATTGGTTAGAGAGTGGATGACAGCAGTGCAGCTGGGGTTGGTTAGAGAATGGGTGACAGCAGTGCAGCTGGTGTTAGTTAGAGAATGGGTGGCAGCTGTGCAGCTGGGGTTGGTTAGAGAGTGGGTGACAGCAGTGCAGCTGGGGCTGGTTAGAGAGTGGGTGACAGCAGTGCAGCTGGGATTGGTTAGAGCGTGGGTGACAGCAGTGCAGCTGGGTTTGGTTCGAGAGTGGGTGACCGCAGTGTAGCTGGTGTTGTTTATAGAATGGTTGACAGCAGTGCAGCTGGGGTTCGTTAGAGAGTGGGTGACAGCAGTGCAGCAGGGGTTGGTTAGAGAGTGAGTGACAGCAGTGCAGCTGGGGTTGGTTCGATAATGGAAAACAGCAGTGCTGCTTGGGTTGGTTAGAGAGTGGGTGACAGCATTGCAGCTGGGGTTGGTTAGAGAGAGGGTGACAGCTGTGCAGCAGGGGTTGGTTAGAGAGTGAGTGACAGCAGTGCTGCTGGTGTTGGTTAGAGAATGGGTGACAGCAGTGCAGCTGGGGTTGGTTAGAGAGTGTGTGACAGCAGTGCAGCTGAGGTTGGTTAGAGAGTGTGTGATAGCAGTGCAGCTGGGGTTGGTTAGAGAGTGGGAGACAGCAGTGCAGCTGGGGTTGGTTAGAGAGTGGGTGACAGTAGTGCAGCTGGGGTTGGTTAGAGAGTGGGTGACAGCAGTGCTGCTGGGGTTGGTTAGTGAGTGGGTGACAGCAGTGCAGCTGGGGTTGGTTAGAGAGTGGGTGACAGCAGTGCTGCTGGAGTTGGTTAGAGAGAGGGTGACAGCAGTGCAGCTGGGGTTAGTTAGAGAGTGGGTGACAGCAGTGCAGTTGGAGTTGGTGAGAGAGTGGGTGACAGCAGTGCAGCTGGAGTTGGTTAGAGAGTGGGTGACCGTAGTGCAGCTGGAGTTGGTTAGAGAGTGGGTGACAGCAGTGCAGCTGGGGTTGGTTAGAGAGTGGGTGACAGCAGTGCAGCTGGGGTTGGTTAAAGAGTGGGTAACAGCAGTGCAGCTGGGGTTGGTTAGAAAGTAGGTGACAGCAGTGCTGCTGGTGTTGGTTAGAGAATGGGTGACAGCAGTGCAGCTGGGTTTGGTTTGAGAGTGGGTGACCGCAGTGTAGCTGGGGCTGGTTAGAGAGTGGGATACAGCAGTGCAGCTGGGGCTGGTTAGAGAATGGGTGACAGCAGTGCAGCTGGTGTTAGTTAGAGAATGGGTGACAGCTGTGCAGCTGGGGTTGGTTAGAGAGTGGGTGACAGCAGTGCAGCTGGGGCTGGTTAGAGAGTGGGTGACAGCAGTGCAGCTGGGGTTGGTTAGAGAGTGGGTGACAGCAGTGCAGCTGGGATTGGTTAGAGAGTGGGTGACAGCAGTGCAGCTGGGTTTGGTTAGAGAGTGGGTGACCGCAGTGTAGCTGGTGTTGGTTAGAGAATGGGTTACAGCAGTGCAGCTGGGGTTGGTTAGAGAGTGGGTGACAGCAGTGCAGCTGGGGTTCGTTAGAGAGTGGGTGACAGCAGTGCAGCTGGGGTTGGTTAGAGAGTGGGTGACAGCAGTGCAGCTGGGGTTGGTTAGAGAGTGGGTGACAGCAGTGCAGGTGGGGTTGGTTAGAGAGTGGACGACAGTGCAGCTGGGATTAGTTAGAGAGTGGGTGGCAGCAGTGCAGCTGGGATTGGTTAGAGAATGGGTGACAGCATTGCAGCTGGGGTTGGTTAGAGAGTGGGTGACAGCAGTGCAGCAGGGGTTGGTTAGAGAGTGAGTGACAGCAATGCAGCTGGTGTTGGTTAGATAATGGGTGACAGCAGTGCAGCTGGGGTTGGTTAGAGAGTGGGTGACAGCAGTGCAGCTGGGGTTGGTTAGAGAGTGAGTGATAGCAGTGCAGCTGGGGTTGGTTCGATAATGGATAACAGCAGTGCAGCTAGGGTTGGTTAGAGAGTGTGTGACAGCATTGCAGCTCGGGTTGGTTAGAGTGTGGGTGACAGCAGTGCAGCAGGGGTTGGTTAGAGAGTGAGTGACAGCAGTGCTGCTGGTGTTGGTTAGAGAATGGGTGACAGCAGTGCAGCTGGGGTTGGTTAGAGAGTGGGTGACAGCAGTGCAGCAGGGGTTGGTTAGAGAGTGAGTGACAGCAGTGCAGCTGGGGTTGGTTCGAGAATGGATAACAGCAGTGCAGCTAGGGTTGGTTCGAGAGTGTGTGACAGCAGTGCAGCTGGGGTTGGTTAGAGAGTGGGTGACAGCAGTGCAGCTGGGGTTGGTTAGAGAGTGGATGACAGTGCAGCTGGGATTAGTTGGAGAGTGGGTGACAGCAGTGCAGCTGGGATTGGTTAGAGAATGGGTGACAGCATTGCAGCTGGGGTTGGTTAGAGAGTGGGTGACAGCAGTGCAGCAGGGGTTGGTTAGAGAGTGAGTGACAGCAATGCAGCTGGTGTTGGTTAGATAATGGGTGACAGCAGTGCAGCTGGGGTTGGTTAGAGAGTGAGTGACAGCAGTGCAGCTGGGGTTGGTTCGAGAATGGATAACAGCAGTGCAGCTAGGGTTGGTTCGAGAGTGTGTGACAGCAGTGCAGCTGAGGTTGGTTAGAGAGTGTGTGATAGCAGTGCAGCAGGGGTTGGTTAGAGAGTGGGAGACAGCAGTGCTGCTGGGGTTGGTTAGAGAGTGGGTGACAGCAGTGCAGCTGGCGTTGGTTAGTGAGTGGGTGACAGCAGTGCAGCTGGAGTTGGTTCAAGAGAGGGTGACAGCAGTGCAGCTGGGGTTAGATAGAGAGTGGGTGACAGCAGTGCAGCTGGAGTTGGTTAGAGAGTGGGTGACAGCATTGCAGCTGGAGTTGGTTAGAGAGTGGGTGACCGTAGTGCAGCTGGAGTTGGTTCGAGAGTGGGTGACAGCAGTGCAGCTGGGGTTGGTTAAAGAGTGGGTAACAGTAGTGCAGCTGGGGTTGGTTAGAGAGTAGGTGACAGCAGGGCAGCTGGGGTTGGTTAGAGAATGGATGACAGCAGTGCAGCAGGGGTTGGTTAGAGAGTGAGTGACAGCAGTGCAGCTGGGGTTGGTTCGAGAATGGATAACAGCAGTGCAGCTAGGGTTGGTTAGAGAGTGTGTGACAGCAGTGCAGCTGAGGTTGGTTAGAGAGTGTGTGATAGCAGTGCAGCAGGGGTTGGTTAGAGAGTGGGAGACAGCAGTGCTGCTGGGTTTGGTTAGAGAGTGGGTGACAGCAGTGCAGCTGGGGTTGGTTAGTGAGTGGGTGAAAGCAGTGCAGCTGGAGTTGGTTCGAGAGAGGGTGACAGCAGTGCAGCTGGGGTTAGTTAGAGAGTGGGTGACAGCAGTGCAGCTGGAGTTGGTTAGAGAGTGGGTGACAGCATTGCAGCTGGAGTTGGTTAGAGAGTGGGTGACCGGAGTGCAGCTGGGGTTGGTTAGAGAGTGGGTAACAGCAGTGCAGCTGGGGTTGGTTGGAGAGTGGGTGACAGTAGTGCAGCTGGGGTTGGTTAGAGAGTGGGTGACAGTAGTGCAGCTGGGGTTGGTAAGAGAGTGGGTAACAGCAGGGCAGCTGGGGTTGGTTAGAGAGTGGGTGACAGCACGGCAGCTGGGTTTGGTTAGAGAGTGGATGACAGCAGTGCAGCTGGGGTTGGTTAGAGAGTGGGTGACAGCAGTGCAGCTGGGGCTGGTTGGAGAGTGGGTGACAACAGTGCAGCTGGGGCTGGTTAGAGAGTGAGTCACAACAGTGCATTTGGGGTTGGTTAGAGAGTGGATAACAGCAGTGCAGCTGGGGCTGGTTAGAGAGTGGGTGACAGCAGTGCAGCTGGGTTTGGTTAGAGAGTGGGTGACAGCAGTGCAGCTGGGGTTGGTTAGAGAGTGGGTGACAGCAATGCAGCTGGGGTTGGTTAGAGAGTGGGTGACAGCAGTGCAGCCGGGGTTGGTTAGAGAGAGGGTGACAGCAGTGCAGCTGGGATTGGTTAGAGAGTTGGTGACAGCAGTGCAGCTGGGGTTGGTTGGAGAGTGGGTGACAGCAGTGCAGCTGGGGTTGGTTAGAGAGTGGGAGACAGTACAGCTGGGATTGGTTAGAGAGTGGGTGACAGCAGTGCAGCTTGTGTTGGTTAGAGAGTGGGTGACAGCAGTGCAGCTGGTGTTGGTTCGAGAGTGGGTGACAGCAGTGCAGCTGGGGTTGGTTCGAGAGTGGGTAACAGCAGTGCAGCTGGGATTGGTAAGAGAGTGGGTGACAGCAGTGCAGCTGGGCTTGGTTAGAGAGTGGGTGACAGCAGTGCAGCTGGGGTTGGTTAGAGAGTGAGTGACAGCAGTGCAGCTGGGGTTGGTTAGAGAGTGAGTGACAGCAGTGCAGCTGGGGTTGGTTAGAGAGTGGGTGACCGCAGTGCAGCTGGGGTTGGTTAGAGAGTGGGTGACAGCAGTGCAGCTGGTGTTGGTTAGAGAGTGGGTGACAGCAGTGCAGCTGGGATTGGTAAGAGAGTGGGTGACAGCAGTGCAGCTGGGCTTGGTTAGAGAGTGGGTGACAGCAGTGCAGCTGGGGTTAGTTAGAGAGTGGGTGACAGCTGTGCAGCTGGGGTTGGTTAGAGAGTGGGTGACAGCAGTGCAGCTGGGATTGGTTAGAGAGTGGGTGACAGCAGTGCAGCTGGGGTTGGTTAGAGAGTGGGTGACAGCAGTGCAGCTTGTGTTGGTTAGAGAGTGGGTGACAGCAGTGCAGCTGGTGTTGGTTAGAGAGTGGGTGACAGCAGTGCAGCTGGGGTTGGTTCGAGAGTGGGTAACAGCAGTGCAGCTGGGATTGGAAAGAGAGTGGGTGACAGCAGTGCAGCTGGGCTTGGTTAGAGAGTGGGTGACAGCAGTGCAGCTGGGGTTGGTTAGAGAGTGAGTGACAGCAGTGCAGCTGGGGTTGGTTAGAGGGTGAGTGACAGCAGTGCAGCTGGGGTTGGTTAGAGAGTGGGTGACCGCAGTGCAGCTGGGGTTGGTTAGAGAGTGGGTGACAGCAGTGCAGCTGGTGTTGGTTGGAGAGTGGGTGACAGCAGTGCAGCTGGGGTTGGTTCGAGAGTGGGTAACAGCAGTGCAGCTGGGATTGGTTCGAGAGTGGGTGACAGTAGTGCAGCTGGGATTGGTTAGAGAGTGGGTGACAGCAGTGCAGCTGGGGTTAGTTAGAGAGTGGGTGACAGATGTGCAGCTGGGGTTGGTTAGAGAGTGGGTGACAGCAGTGCAGCTGGGATTGGTTAGAGAGTGGGTGACAGCAGTGCAGCTGGGGTTGGTTAGAGAGTGGGTGACCGCAGTGCAGCTGGGGTTGGTTCGATAATGGATAACAGCAGTGCAGCTAGGGTTGGTTAGAGAGTGGGTGACAGCAGTGCAGCAGGGGTTGGTTAGAGAGTGAGTGACAGCAGTGCAGCTGGGGTTGGTTCGAGAATGGAAAACAGCAGTGCAGCTAGGGTTGGTTAGAGAGTGGGTGACCGCAGTGCAGCTGGGGTTGGTTAGAGAGTGGGTGACAGCAGTGCAGCTGGTGTTGGTTGGAGAGTGGGTGACAGCAGTGCAGCTGAGGTTGGTTAGAGAGTGTGTGATAGCAGTGCAGCAGGGGTTGGTTCGAGAGTGGGAGACAGCAGTGCTGCTGGGGTTGGTTAGAGAGTGGGTGACAGCAGTGCAGCTGGGGTTGGTTAGTGAGTGGGTGACAGCAGTGCAGCTGGAGTTGGTTCGAGAGAGGGTGACAGCAGTGCAGCTGAGGTTAGTTAGAGAGTGGGTGACAGCAGTGCAGCTGGAGTTGGTTAGCGAGTGGGTGACAGCATTGCAGCTGGAGTTGGTTAGAGAGTGGGTGACCGTAGTGCAGCTGGAGTTGGTTAGAGAGTGGGTGACAGCAGTGCAGCTGGGGTTGGTTAGAGAGTGGGTGACAGCAGTGCAGCTGGGGTTGGTTAAAGAGTAGGTGACAGCAGGGCAGCTGGGGTTGGTTAGAGAATGGATGACAGCAGTGCAGCAGGGGTTGGTTAGAGAGTGAGTGACAGCAGTGCTGCTGGTGTTGGTTAGAGAATGGGTGACAGCAGTGCAGCTGGGGTTGGTTAGAGAGTGGGTGACAGCAGTGCAGCAGGGGTTGGTTAGAGAGTGAGTGACAGCAGTGCAGCTGGGGTTGGTTCGAGAATGGATAACAGCAGTGCAGCTAGGGTTGGTTCGAGAGTGTGTGACAGCAGTGCAGCTGAGGTTGGTTAGAGAGTGGGAGACAGCAGTGCTGCTGGGTTTAGTTAGAGAGTGGGTGACAGCAGTGCAGCTGGGGTTGGTTAGTGAGTGGGTGACAGCAGTGCAGCTGGAGTTGGTTCGAGAGAGGGTGACAGCAGTGCAGCTGGGGTTAGTTAGAGAGTGGGTGACAGCAGTGCAGCTGGAGTTGGTTAGAGAGTGGGTGACAGCATTGCAGCTGGAGTTGGTTAGAGAGTGGGTGACAGTAGTGCAGTTGGGGTTGGTTAGAGAGTGGGTAACAGCAGTGCAGCTGGGGTTGGTTAGAGAGTGGGTGACAGTAGTGCAGCTGGGGTTGGTTAGAGAGTGGGTGACAGTAGTGCAGCTGGGGTTGGTTAGAGAGTGGGTGACAGTAGTGCAGCTGGGGTTGGTTAGAGAGTGGGTGACAGTAGTGCAGCTGGGGTTGGTTAGAGAGTGGGTAACAGCAGGGCAGCTGGGGTTGGTTAGAGAGTGGGTGACAGCAGGGCAGCTGGGGTTGGTTAGAGAGTGGATGACAGCAGTGCAGCTGGGGTTGGTTAGAGAGTGGGTGACAGCAGTGCAGCTGGGGCTGGTTAGAGAGTGGGTGACAACAGTGCAGCTGGGGCTGGTTAGAGAGTGAGTGACAACAGTGCATTTCGGGTTGGTTAGAGAGTGGATAACAGCAGTGCAGCTGGGGCTGGTTAGAGAGTGGGTGACAGCAGTGCAGCTGGGTTTGGTTAGAGAGTGCGTGACAGCAGTGCAGCTGGGGTTGGTTAGAGAGTGGGTGACAGCAGTGTAGCTGGTGTTGGTTAGAGAGTGCGTGACAGCAGTGCAGCCGGAGTTGGTTAGAGAGAGGGTGACAGCAGTGCAGCTGGGATTGGTTAGAGAGTGGGTGACAGCAGTGCAGCTGGGGTTGGTTGGAGAGTGGGTGACAGCAGTGCAGCTGGGGTTGGTTAGAGAGTGGGTGACAGCAGTGCAGCTGGGGTTGGTTAGAGAGTGGGAGACAGTACAGCTGGGATTGGTTAGAGAGTGGGTGACAGCAGTGCAGCTGGGATTGGTTAGAGAGTGGGTGACCGCAGTGCAGCTTGTGTTGGTTAGAGAGTGGGTGACAGCAGTGCAGCTGGTGTTGGTTAGAGAGTGGGTGACAGCAGTGCAGCTGGTGTTGGTTAGAGAGTGGGTGACAGCAGTGCAGCTGGGGTTGGTTAGAGAGTGGGTGACAGCAGTGCAGCTGGTGTTGGTTAGAGAGTGGGTGACAGCAGTGTAGCTGGGGTTGGTTGGAGAGTGGGTGACAGCAGTGCAGCTGGGGTTGGTTAGAGAGTGGGTGACAGCAGTGCAGCCGGGGTTGGTTAGAGAGAGGGTGACAGCAGTGCAGCTGGGATTGGTTAGAGAGTGGGTGACAGCAGTGCAGCTGGGGTTGGTTGGAGAGTGGGTGACAGCAGTGCAGCTGCGGTTGGTTAGACAGTGGGAGACAGCAGTGCAGCTGGGGTTGGTTAGAGAGTGGGAGACAGTACAGCTGGGATTGGTTAGAGAGTGGGTGACAGCAGTGCAGCTTGTGTTGGTTAGAGAGTGGGTGACAGCAGTGCAGCTGGGGTTGGTTCGAGAGTGGGTAACAGCAGTGCAGCTGGTGTTGGTAAGAGAGTGGGTGACAGCAGTGCAGCTGGGCTTGGTGAGAGAGTGGGTGACAGCAGTGCAGCTGGGGTTGGTTAGAGAGTGAGTGACAGCAGTGCAGCTGGGGTTGGTTAGAGAGTGAGTGACAGCAGTGCAGCTGGGGTTGGTTAAAGAGTAGGTGACAGCAGGGCAGCTGGGGTTGGTTAGAGAATGGATGACAGCAGTGCAGCAGGGGTTGGTTAGAGAGTGAGTGACAGCAGTGCTGCTGGTGTTGGTTAGAGAATGGGTGACAGCAGTGCAGCTGGGGTTGGTTAGAGAGTGGGTGACAGCAGTGCAGCAGGGGTTGGTTAGAGAGTGAGTGACAGCAGTGCAGCTGGGGTTGGTTCGAGAATGGATAACAGCAGTGCAGCTAGGGTTGGTTAGAGAGTGTATGACAGCAGTGCAGCTGAGGTTGGTTAGAGAGTGTGTGATTGCAGTGCAGCAGGGGTTGGTTAGAGAGTGGGAGACAGCAGTGCTGCTGGGTTTAGTTAGAGAGTGGGTGACAGCAGTGCAGCTGGGGTTGGTTAGTGAGTGGGTGACAGCAGTGCAGCTGGAGTTGGTACGAGAGAGGGTGACAGCAGTGCAGCTGGGGTTAGTTAGAGAGTGGGTGACAGCAGTGCAGCTGGAGTTGGTTCGAGAGTGGGTGACAGCATTGCAGCTGGAGTTGGTTAGAGAGTGGGTGACAGTAGTGCAGTTGGGGTTGGTTAGAGAGTGGGTAACAGCAGTGCAGCTGGGGTTGGTTAGAGAGTGGGTGACAGTAGTGCAGCTGGGGTTGGTTAGAGAGTGGGTGACAGTAGTGCAGCTGGGGTTGGTTTGAGAGTGGGTGACAGTAGTGCAGCTGGGGTTGGTTAGAGAGTGGGTGACAGTAGTGCAGCTGGGGTTGGTTAGAGAGTGGGTAACAGCAGGACAGCTGGGGTTGGTTAGAGAGTGGGTGACAGCAGGGCAGCTGGGGTTGGTTAGAGAGTGGATGACAGCAGTGCAGCTGGGGTTGGTTAGAGAGTGGGTGACAGCAGTGCAGCTGGGGCTGGTTAGAGAGTGGGTGACAACAGTGCAGCTGGGGCTGGTTAGAGAGTGAGTGACAACAGTGCATTTCGGGTTGGTTAGAGAGTGGATAACAGCAGTGCAGCTGGGGCTGGTTAGAGAGTGGGTGACAGCAGTGCAGCTGGGTTTGGTTAGAGAGTGGGTGACAGCTGTGCAGCTGGGGTTGGTTAGAGAGTGGGTGACAGCAGTGCAGCTGGTGTTGGTTAGAGAGTGCGTGACAGCAGTGCAGCCGGGGTTGGTTAGAGAGAGGGTGACAGCAGTGCAGCTGGGATTGGTTAGAGAGTGGGTGACAGCAGTGCAGCTGGGGTTGGTTGGAGAGTGGGTGACAGCAGTGCAGCTGGGGTTGGTTAGAGAGTGGGTGACAGCAGTGCAGCTGGGGTTGGTTAGAGAGTGGGAGACAGTACAGCTGGGATTGGTTAGAGAGTGGGTGACAGCAGTGCAGCTTGTGTTGGTTAGAGAGTGGGTGACAGCAGTGCAGCTGGTGTTGGTTAGAGAGTGGGTGACAGCAGTGCAGCTGGGGTTGGTTGGAGAGTGGGTGACAGCAGTGCAGCTGGGGTTGGTTAGAGAGAGGGTGACAGCAGTGCAGCTGGGATTGGTTAGAGAGTGGGTGACAGCAGTGCAGCTGGGGTTGGTTGGAGAGTGGGTGACAGCAGTGCAGCTGGGGTTGGTGAGAGAGTGGGTGACAGCAGTGCAGCTGGGGTTGGTTAGAGAGTGGGAGACAGTACAGCTGGGATTGGTTCGAGAGTGGGTGACAGCAGTGCAGCTTGTGTTGGTTAGAGAGTGGGTGACAGCAGTGCAGCTGGTGTTGGTTAGAGAGTGGGTGACAGCAGTGCAGCTGGGGTTGGTTCGAGAGTGGGTAACAGCAGTGCAGCTGGGATTGGTAAGAGAGTGGGTGACAGCAGTGCAGCTGGGCTTGGTTAGAGAGTGGGTGACAGCAGTGCAGCTGGGATTGGTTAGAGAGTGAGTGACAGCAGTGCAGCTGGGGTTGGTTAGAGAGTGAGTGACAGCAGTGCAGCTGGGGTAGGTTAGAGAGTGGGTGACCGCAGTGCAGCTGGGGTTGGTTAGTGAGTGGGTGACAGCAGTGCAGCTGGTGTTGGTTAGAGAGTGGGTGACAGCAGTGCAGCTGGGGTTGGTTCGATAGTGGGTAACAGCAGTGCAGCTGGGATTGGTAAGAGAGTGGGTGACAGCAGTGCAGCTGGGCTTGGTTAGAGAGTGGGTGACAGCAGTGCAGCTGGGGTTAGTTAGAGAGTGGGTGACAGCTGTGCAGCTGGGGCTGGTTAGAGAGTGGGTGACAGCAGTGCAGCTGGGATTGGTTAGAGAGTGGGTGACAGCAGTGCAGCTGGGGTTGGTTAGAGAGTGGGTGACAGCAGTGCAGCTTGTGTTGGTTAGAGAGTGGGTGACAGCAGTGCAGCTGGTGTTGGTGAGAGAGTGGGTGACAGCAGTGCAGCTGGGGTTGGTTCGAGAGTGGGTAACAGCAGTGCAGCTGGGATTGGTAAGAGAGTGGGTGACAGCAGTGCAGCTGGGCTTGGTTAGAGAGTGGGTGACAGCAGTGCAGCTGGGGTTGGTTAGAGAGTGAGTGACAGCAGTGCAGCTGGGGTTGGTTAGAGAGTGAGTGACAGCAGTGCAGCTGGGGTTGGTTAGAGAGTGGGTGACCGCAGTGCAGCTGGGGTTGGTTCGAGAGTGGGTGACAGCAGTGCAGCTGGTGTTGGTTAGAGAGTGGGTGACAGCAGTGCAGCTGGAGTTGGTTCGAGAGTGGGTAACAGCAGTGCAGCTGGGATTGGTTCGAGAGTGGGTGACAGCAGTGCAGCTGGGCTTGGTTAGAGAGTGGGTGACAGCAGTGCAGCTGGGGTTAGTTAGAGAGTGGGTGACAGCAGTGCAGCTGGGCTTGGTTAGAGAGTGGGTGACAGCAGTGCAGCTGGGATTGGTTAGAGAGTGGGTGACCGCAGTGCAGCTGGGGTTGGTTCGATAATGGATAACAGCAGTGCAGCTGGGGTTGGTTAGAGAGTGTGTGACAGCATTGCAGCTGGGGTTGGTTAGAGAGTGTGTGACAGCATTGCAGCTGGGGTTGGTTAGAGAGTGGGTGACAGCAGTGCAGCAGGGGTTGGTTAGAGAGTGAGTGACAGCAGTGCTGCTGGTATTGTTTAGAGAATGGGTGACAGCAGTGCAGCTGGGGTTGGTTAGAGAGTGGGTGACAGCAGTGCAGCAGGGGTTCGTTAGAGAGTGAGTGACAGCAGTGCAGCTGGGGTTGGTTCGAGAATGGAAAACAGCAGTGCAGCTAGGGTTGGTTCGAGAGTGTGTGACAGCAGTGCAGCTGAGGTTGGTTAGAGAGTGTGTGATAGCAGTGCAGCAGGGGTTGGTTAGAGAGTGGGAGACAGCAGTGCTGCTGGGTTTAGTTAGAGAGTGGGTGACAGCAGTGCAGCTGGGGTTGGTTAGTGAGTGGGTGACAGCAGTGCAGCTGGAGTTGGTTCGAGAGAGGGTGACAGCAGTGCAGCTGGGGTTAGTTAGAGAGTGGGTGACAGCAGTGCAGCTGGAGTTGGTTAGAGAGTGGGTGACAGCATTGCAGCTGGAGTTGGTTAGAGAGTGGGTGACAGTAGTGCAGTTGGGGTTGGTTAGAGAGTGGGTAACAGCAGTGCAGCTGGGGTTGGTTAGAGAGTGGGTGACAGTAGTGCAGCTGGGGTTGGTTAGAGAGTGGGTGACAGTAGTGCAGCTGGGGTTGGTTTGAGAGTGGGTGACAGTAGTGCAGCTGGGGTTGGTTAGAGAGTGGGTGACAGTAGTGCAGCTGGGGTTGGTTAGAGAGTGGGTAACAGCAGGACAGCTGGGGTTGGTTAGAGAGTGGGTGACAGCAGGGCAGCTGGGGTTGGTTAGAGAGTGGATGACAGCAGTGCAGCTGGGGTTGGTTAGAGAGTGGGTGACAGCAGTGCAGCTGGGGCTGGTTAGAGAGTGGGTGACAACAGTGCAGCTGGGGCTGGTTAGAGAGTGAGTGACAACAGTGCATTTCGGGTTGGTTAGAGAGTGGATAACAGCAGTGCAGCTGGGGCTGGTTAGAGAGTGGGTGACAGCAGTGCAGCTGGGTTTGGTTAGAGAGTGGGTGACAGCTGTGCAGCTGGGGTTGGTTAGAGAGTGGGTGACAGCAGTGCAGCTGGTGTTGATTAGAGAGTGCGTGACAGCAGTGCAGCCGGGGTTGGTTAGAGAGAGGGTGACAGCAGTGCAGCTGGGATTGGTTAGAGAGTGGGTGACAGCAGTGCAGCTGGGGTTGGTTGGAGAGTGGGTGACAGCAGTGCAGCTGGGGTTGGTTAGAGAGTGGGTGACAGCAGTGCAGCTGGGGTTGGTTAGAGAGTGGGAGACAGTACAGCTGGGATTGGTTAGAGAGTGGGTGACAGCAGTGCAGCTTGTGTTGGTTAGAGAGTGGGTGACAGCAGTGCAGCTGGTGTTGGTTAGAGAGTGGGTGACAGCAGTGCAGCTGGGGTTGGTTGGAGAGTGGGTGACAGCAGTGCAGCTGGGGTTGGTTAGAGAGAGGGTGACAGCAGTGCAGCTGGGATTGGTTAGAGAGTGGGTGACAGCAGTGCAGCTGGGGTTGGTTGGAGAGTGGGTGACAGCAGTGCAGCTGGGGTTGGTGAGAGAGTGGGTGACAGCAGTGCAGCTGGGGTTGGTTAGAGAGTGGGAGACAGTACAGCTGGGATTGGTTCGAGAGTGGGTGACAGCAGTGCAGCTTGTGTTGGTTAGAGAGTGGGTGACAGCAGTGCAGCTGGTGTTGGTTAGAGAGTGGGTGACAGCAGTGCAGCTGGGGTTGGTTCGAGAGTGGGTAACAGCAGTGCAGCTGGGATTGGTAAGAGAGTGGGTGACAGCAGTGCAGCTGGGCTTGGTTAGAGAGTGGGTGACAGCAGTGCAGCTGGGATTGGTTAGAGAGTGAGTGACAGCAGTGCAGCTGGGGTTGGTTAGAGAGTGAGTGACAGCAGTGCAGCTGGGGTAGGTTAGAGAGTGGGTGACCGCAGTGCAGCTGGGGTTGGTTAGTGAGTGGGTGACAGCAGTGCAGCTGGTGTTGGTTAGAGAGTGGGTGACAGCAGTGCAGCTGGGGTTGGTTCGATAGTGGGTAACAGCAGTGCAGCTGGGATTGGTAAGAGAGTGGGTGACAGCAGTGCAGCTGGGCTTGGTTAGAGAGTGGGTGACAGCAGTGCAGCTGGGGTTAGTTAGAGAGTGGGTGACAGCTGTGCAGCTGGGGCTGGTTAGAGAGTGGGTGACAGCAGTGCAGCTGGGATTGGTTAGAGAGTGGGTGACAGCAGTGCAGCTGGGGTTGGTTAGAGAGTGGGTGACAGCAGTGCAGCTTGTGTTGGTTAGAGAGTGGGTGACAGCAGTGCAGCTGGTGTTGGTGAGAGAGTGGGTGACAGCAGTGCAGCTGGGGTTGGTTCGAGAGTGGGTAACAGCAGTGCAGCTGGGATTGGTAAGAGAGTGGGTGACAGCAGTGCAGCTGGGCTTGGTTAGAGAGTGGGTGACAGCAGTGCAGCTGGGGTTGGTTAGAGAGTGAGTGACAGCAGTGCAGCTGGGGTTGGTTAGAGAGTGAGTGACAGCAGTGCAGCTGGGGTTGGTTAGAGAGTGGGTGACCGCAGTGCAGCTGGGGTTGGTTCGAGAGTGGGTGACAGCAGTGCAGCTGGTGTTGGTTAGAGAGTGGGTGACAGCAGTGCAGCTGGGGTTGGTTCGAGAGTGGGTAACAGCAGTGCAGCTGGGATTGGTTCGAGAGTGGGTGACAGCAGTGCAGCTGGGCTTGGTTAGAGAGTGGGTGACAGCAGTGCAGCTGGGGTTAGTTAGAGAGTGGGTGACAGCAGTGCAGCTGGGCTTGGTTAGAGAGTGGGTGACAGCAGTGCAGCTGGGATTGGTTAGAGAGTGGGTGACCGCAGTGCAGCTGGGGTTGGTTCGATAATGGATAACAGCAGTGCAGCTGGGGTTGGTTAGAGAGTGTGTGACAGCATTGCAGCTGGGGTTGGTTAGAGAGTGTGTGACAGCATTGCAGCTGGGGTTGGTTAGAGAGTGGGTGACAGCAGTGCAGCAGGGGTTGGTTAGAGAGTGAGTGACAGCAGTGCTGCTGGTATTGTTTAGAGAATGGGTGACAGCAGTGCAGCTGGGGTTGGTTAGAGAGTGGGTGACAGCAGTGCAGCAGGGGTTCGTTAGAGAGTGAGTGACAGCAGTGCAGCTGGGGTTGGTTCGAGAATGGAAAACAGCAGTGCAGCTAGGGTTGGTTCGAGAGTGTGTGACAGCAGTGCAGCTGAGGTTGGTTAGAGAGTGTGTGATAGCAGTGCAGCAGGGGTTGGTTAGAGAGTGGGAGACAGCAGTGCTGCTGGGGTTGGTTAGAGAGTGGGTGACAGCAGTGCAGCTGGGGTTGGTTAGTGAGTGGGTGACAGCAGTGCAGCTGGTGTTGGTTCGAGAGAGGGTGACAGCAGTGCAGCTGGGGTTAGTTAGAGAGTGGGTGACAGCAGACAGCTGGAGTTGGTTAGATAGTGGGTGACAGCAGTGCAGCTGGAGTTGGTTAGAGAGTGGGTGACCGTAGTGCAGCTGGAGTTGGTTAGAGAGTGGGTGACAGCAGTGCAGCTGGGGTTGGTTAGAGAGTGGGTGACAGCAGTGCAGCTGGGGTTGGTTAAAGAGTGGGTGACAGCAGGGCAGCTGGGGTTGGTTAGAGAATGGATGACAGCAGTGCAGCAGGGATTGGTTAGAGAGTGAGTGACAGCAGTGCTGCTGGTGTTGGTTAGAGAATGGGTGACAGCAGTGCAGCTGGGGTTGGTTAGAGAGTGGGTGACAGCAGTGCAGCAGGGGTTGGTTAGAGAGTGAGTGACAGCAGTGCAGCTGGGGTTGGTTCGAGAATGGATAGCAGCAGTGCAGCTAGGGTTGGTTAGAGATTGTGTGACAGCAGTGCAGCTGAGGTTGGTTAGAGAGTGGGTGACAGCATTGCAGCTGGAGTTGGTAAGAGAGTGGGTGACAGTAGTGCAGCTGGAGTTGGTTAGAGAGTGGGTGACAGCAGTGCAGCTGGGGTTGGTTAGAGAGTGGGTGACAGCATTGCCGCTGGGGTTGGTTAGAGAGTGGGTGACAGCAGTGTAGCTGGGGTTCGTTAGAGAGTGGGTGACCGCAGTGCAGCTGGGGTTGGTTAGAGAGTGGGTGACAGCAGTGCAGCTGGGGTTGGTTAGAGAGTGGGTAACAGCAGTGCAGCTGGGGTTGGTTAGAGAGTAGGTGACAGCAGGTCAGCTTGGGTTGGTTAGAGAGTGGGTGACAGCATTGCCGCTGGGGTTGGTTCGAGAGTGCGTGACAGCAGTGCAGCTGGGGTTGGTGGGAGAGTGGGTGACCGCAGTGCAGCTGGGGTTGGTTAGAGAGGGAGTGACAGCAGAGCAGCTGGGGTTGGTTAGAGAGTGAGTGACAGCAGTGCAGCTGAGGTTGGTTAGAGAGTGTGTGATAGCAGTGCAGCAGGGGTTGGTTCGAGAGTGGGAGACAGCAGTGCTGCTGGGGTTGGTTAGAGAGTGGGTGACAGCAGTGCAGCTGGGGTTGGTTAGAGAGTGGGTGACAGCAGTGCAGCTGGGGTTGGTTAGAGAGTGGGTGACAGCAGTGCAGCTGGGGTTGGTTAGAGAGTGGGTGACAGCAGTGCCGCTGGGATTGGTTATAGAGTGAGTGACCGCAGGGCAGCTGGGGTTGGTTAGAGAGTGGGTGACAGCAGTGCAGCTGGGGTTGGTTAGAGAGTGGGTGACAGCATTGCAGCTGAGGTTGGTTAGAGAGTGTGTGATAGCAGTGCAGCAGGGGTTGGTTCGAGAGTGGGAGACAGCAGTGCTGCTGGGGTTGGTTAGAGAGTGGGTGACAGCAGTGCAGCTGGGGTTGGTTAGAGAGTGGGTGACAGCAGTGCAGCTGGGGTTGTTTTGAGAGTGGGTGACAGCAGTGCAGCTGGAGTTGGTTAGAGAGTGGGTGACAGCAGTGCAGCTGGGGTTAGTTAGAGAGTGGGTGACAGCAGTGCAGCTGGAGTTGGTTAGAGAGTGGGTGACAGCATTGCAGCTGGAGTTGGTTAGAGAGTGGGTGACAGTAGTGCAGCTGGAGTTGGTTAGAGAGTGGGTGACAGCAGTGCAGCTGGGGTTGGTTAGAGAGTGGGTGACAGCATTGCCACTGGGGTTGGTTAGAGAGTGGGTGACAGCAGTGCAGCAAGGGTTGGTTGGAGAGTGAGTGACAGCAGTGCAGCTGGGGTCGGTTCGAGAATGGATAACAGCAGTGCAGATAGGGTTGGTTAGAGAGTGTGTGACAGCATTGCAGCTGGGGTTGGTTAGAGAGTGGGTGACAGCAGTGCAGCAGGGGTTGGTTAGAGCGTGAGTGACAGCAGTGCTGCTGGTGTTGGTTAGAGAATGGGTGACAGCAGTGCAGCTGGGGTTGGTTAGAGAGTGGGTGACAGCAGTGCAGCTGGGATTGGTTCGAGAATGGATAACAGCAGTGCAGCTAGGGTTGGTTAGAGAGTGTGTGACAGCAGTGCAGCTGAGGTTGGTTAGAGAGTGTGTGATAGCAGTGCAGCAGGGGTTGGCTAGAGAGTGGGAGACAGCAGTGCTGCTGGGGTTGGTTAGAGAGTGGGAGACAGCAGTGCAGCAGGTGTTGGTTAGAGAGTGGGTGACAGCAGTGCAGCTGGGGTTGGTTAGAAAGTGGGTGACAGCAGTGCAGCTGGGGTTGGTTAGAGAGTGGGTGACAGCAGTGCAGCTGGGGTTAGTTAGAGAGTGGGTGACAGCAGTGCAGCGGGAGTTGGTTAGAGAGTGGGTGACAGCATTGCAGCTGGAGTTGGTTAGAGAGTGGGTGACAGTAGTGCAGCTGGAGTTGGTTAGAGAGTGGGTGACAGCAGTGCAGCTGGGGTTGGTTCGAGAGTGGCTGACAGCAGTGCAGCTGGGGTTGGTTAGAGAGTGGGTGACAGCAGTGCAGCTGGGGGTGGTTAGAGAGTGGGTGACAGCAGTGCAGCTGGAGTTGGTTAGAGAGTGGGTGACTGCAGTGCAGCTGGGGTTGGTTAGAGAGTGGGTAACAGCAGTGCAGCTGGGATTGGTTAGAGAGTGGGTGACAGCAGTGCAGCTGGGGTTGGTTAGAGAGTGGGTGACAGCATTGCAGCTGGGGTTGGTTAGAGAGTGGGTGACAGCAGTGCAGCTGGGGTTGGTTCGAGAGTGGGTGACAGCAGTGCAGCTGGGGTTGGTTAGAGAGTGAGTGACAGCAGTGCAGCTGGGGTTGGTTAGAGAATGGATTACAGCAGTGCAGCTAGGGTTGGTTAGAGAGTGTGTGACAGCATTGCAGGTGGGATTGGTTAGAGAGTGTGTGATAGCAGTGCAGCAGGGGTTGGTTAGAGAGTGGGAGACAGCAGTGCTGCTGGGGTTGGTAAGAGAGTGGGTGACAGCAGTGCAGCTGGGGTTGGTTAGAGAGTGGGTGACAGCAGTGCAGCTGGGGTTAGTTAGAGAGTGGGTGACAGCAGTGCAGCTGGAGTTGGTTAGCGAGTGGGTGACAGCATTGCAGCTTGAGTTGGTTAGAGAGTGGGTGACAGTAGTGCAGCAGGAGTTGGTTAGAGAGTGGGTGACAGCAGTGCAGCTGGGGTTGGTTAGAGAGTGGGTGACAGCAGTGCAGCTGGGATTGGTTAGAGAGTGGGTGACAGCAGTGCAGCTGAAGTTGGTTAGAGAGTGGGTGACAGCAGTGCAGCTGGGGTTGGTTAGAGAGTGGGTGACAGCAGTGCAGCTGGGGTTGGTTAGAGAGTGGGTGACAGCAGTGCAGCTGGGGTTGGTTAGAGAGTGGTTGACAGCAGTGCAGCTGGGGTTGGTTAGAGAGTGGGTGACAGCAGTGCAGCTGGGGTTGGTTAGGGAGTGGGTAACAGCAGTGCAGCTGGGGTTGGTTCGAGAGTGGGTGACAGCAGTGTAGCTGGAGTTGGTTAGAGAGTGGGTGACAGTGCAGCTGGGATTGGTTAGAGAGTGGGTGACAGCAGTGCAGCTGGGGTTGGTTCGAGAGTGGGTGACAGCAGTGTAGCTGGAGTTGGTTAGAGAGTGGGTGACAGTGCAGCTGGGGTTGGTTAGAGAGTGGGTGACAGCAGTGTAGCTGGAGTTGGTTAGAGAGTGGGTGACAGTGCAGCTGGGGTTGGTTAGAGAGTGGGTGACAGCAGTGCAGCAGGGGTTGGTTAGAGAGTGAGTGACAGCAGTGCAGCTGGGGTTGGTTAAAGAGAGGGTAACAGCAGTGCAGCTGGGGTTGGTTAGAGAGTGGGTGACAGCAGTGCAGCTGGGGTTGGTTAGAGAGTTGGTGACAGCAGTGCAGCTGGGGTTCGTTAGAGAGTGGGTGACAGCAGTGCAGCTGGGGTTGGTTAGAAAGTGGGTGACAGCAGTGCAGCTGGCGTTGGTTAGAGAGTGGGTGACAGCAGTGCAGCTGGGGTTAGTTAGAGAGTGGGTGACAGCAGTGCAGCGGGAGTTGGTTAGAGAGTGAGTGACAGCAGTGCAGCTGGTGTTGGTTAGAGAATGGGTGACAGCAGTGCAGCTGGGGTTGGTTAGAGAGTGGGTGACAGCAGTGCAGCAGGGGTTGGTTAGAGAGTGAGTGACAGCAGTGCAGCTGAGGTTGGTTAGAGAGTGTGTGATAGCAGTGCAGCAGGGGTTGGTTCGAGAGTGGGAGACAGCAGTGCTGCTGGGGTTGGTTAGAGAGTGGGTGACAGCAGTGCAGCTGGGGTTGGTTAGAGAGTGGGTGACAGCAGTGCAGCTGGGGTTGGTTAGAGAGTGGGTGACAGCAGTGCAGCTGGGGTTGGTTAGAGAGTGGGTGACAGCAGTGCCGCTGGGATTGGTTATAGAGTGAGTGACCGCAGGGCAGCTGGGGTTGGTTAGAGAGTGGGTGACAGCAGTGCAGCTGGGGTTGGTTAGAGAGTGGGTGACAGCATTGCAGCTGAGGTTGGTTAGAGAGTGTGTGATAGCAGTGCAGCAGGGGTTGGTTCGAGAGTGGGAGACAGCAGTGCTGCTGGGGTTGGTTAGAGAGTGGGTGACAGCAGTGCAGCTGGGGTTGGTTAGAGAGTGGGTGACAGCAGTGCAGCTGGGGTTGTTTTGAGAGTGGGTGACAGCAGTGCAGCTGGAGTTGGTTAGAGAGTGGGTGACAGCAGTGCAGCTGGGGTTAGTTAGAGAGTGGGTGACAGCAGTGCAGCTGGAGTTGGTTAGAGAGTGGGTGACAGCATTGCAGCTGGAGTTGGTTAGAGAGTGGGTGACAGTAGTGCAGCTGGAGTTGGTTAGAGAGTGGGTGACAGCAGTGCAGCTGGGGTTGGTTAGAGAGTGGGTGACAGCATTGCCACTGGGGTTGGTTAGAGAGTGGGTGACAGCAGTGCAGCAAGGGTTGGTTGGAGAGTGAGTGACAGCAGTGCAGCTGGGGTCGGTTCGAGAATGGATAACAGCAGTGCAGCTAGGGTTGGTTAGAGAGTGTGTGACAGCATTGCAGCTGGGGTTGGTTAGAGAGTGGGTGACAGCAGTGCAGCAGGGGTTGGTTAGAGAGTGGGTGACAGCAGTGCAGCAGGGGTTGGTTAGAGCGTGAGTGACAGCAGTGCTGCTGGTGTTGGTTAGAGAATGGGTGACAGCAGTGCAGCTGGGGTTGGTTAGAGAGTGGGTGACAGCAGTGCAGCTGGGATTGGTTCGAGAATGGATAACAGCAGTGCAGCTGAGGTTGGTTAGAGACTGTGTGATAGCAGTGCAGCAGGGGTTGGCTAGAGAGTGGGAGACAGCAGTGCTGCTGGGGTTGGTTAGAGAGTGGGAGACAGCAGTGCAGCAGGTGTTGGTTAGAGAGTGGGTGACAGCAGTGCAGCTGGGGTTGGTTAGAAAGTGGGTGACAGCAGTGCAGCTGGGGTTGGTTAGAGAGTGGGTGACAGCAGTGCAGCTGGGGTTAGTTAGAGAGTGGGTGACAGCAGTGCAGCGGGAGTTGGTTAGAGAGTGGGTGACAGCATTGCAGCTGGAGTTGGTTAGAGAGTGGGTGACAGTAGTGCAGCTGGAGTTTGTTAGAGAGTGGGTGACAGCAGTGCAGCTGGGGTTGGTTCGAGAGTGGGTGACAGCAGTGCAGCTGGGGTTGGTTAGAGAGTGGGTGACAGCAGTGCAGCTGGGGGTGGTTCGAGAGTGGGTGACAGCAGTGCAGCTGGAGTTGGTTAGAGAGTGGGTGACTGCAGTGCAGCTGGGGTTGGTTAGAGAGTGGGTAACAGCAGTGCAGCTGGGATTGGTTAGAGAGTGGGTGACAGCAGTGCAGCTGGGGTTGGTTAGAGAGTGGGTGACAGCAGTGCAGCTGGGGTTGGTTAGAGAGTGGGTGACAGCAGTGCAGCTGGGGTTGGTTAGAGAGTGAGTGACAGCAGTGCAGCTGGGGTTGGTTAGAGAATGGATTACAGCAGTGCAGCTGGGGTTGGTTAGAGAGTGTGTGACAGCATTGCAGGTGGGGTTGGTTAGAGAGTGGGTGACAGCAGTGCAGCAGGGGTTGGTTAGAGAGTGAGTGACAGCAGTGCAGCTGGTGTTGGTTAGAGAATGGGTGACAGCAGTGCAGCTGGGGTTGGTTAGAGAGTGGGTGACAGCAGTGCAGCAGGGGTTGGTTCGAGAGTGAGTGACAGCAGTGCAGCTGGGGTTGGTTCGAGAATGGATAACAGCAGTGCAGCTAGGGTTGGTTAGAGAGTGTATGACAGCAGTGCAGCTGAGGTTGGTTCGAGAGTGTGTGATAGCAGTGCAGCAGGGGTTGGTTAGAGAGTGGGAGACAGCAGTGCTGCTGGGGTTGGTAAGAGAGTGGGTGACAGCAGTGCAGCTGGGGTTGGTTAGAGAGTGGGTGACAGCAGTGCAGCTGGGGTTAGTTAGAGAGTGGGTGACAGCAGTGCAGCTGGAGTTGGTTAGCGAGTGGGTGACAGCATTGCAGCTTGAGTTGGTTAGAGAGTGGGTGACAGTAGTGCAGCAGGAGTTGGTTAGAGAGTGGGTGACAGCAGTGCAGCTGGGGTTGGTTAGAGAGTGGGTGACAGCAGTGCAGCTGGGATTGGTTAGAGAGTGGGTGACAGCAGTGCAGCTGAAGTTGGTTAGAGAGTGGGTGACAGCAGTGCAGCTGGGGTTGGTTAGAGAGTGGGTGACAGCAGTGCAGCTGGGGTTGGTTAGAGAGTGGGTGACAGCAGTGCAGCTGGGGTTGGTTAGAGAGTGGTTGACAGCAGTGCAGCTGGGGTTGGTTAGAGAGTGGGTGACAGCAGTGCAGCTGGGGTTGGTTAGGGAGTGGGTAACAGCAGTGCAGCTGGGGTTGGTTCGAGAGTGGGTGACAGCAGTGTAGCTGGAGTTGGTTAGAGAGTGGGTGACAGTGCAGCTGGGATTGGTTAGAGAGTGGGTGACAGCAGTGCAGCTGGGGTTGGTTCGAGAGTGGGTGACAGCAGTGTAGCTGGAGTTGGTTAGAGAGTGGGTGACAGTGCAGCTGGGGTTGGTTAGAGAGTGGGTGACAGCATTGTAGCTGGAGTTGGTTAGAGAGTGGGTGACAGTGCAGCTGGGGTTGGTTAGAGAGTGGGTGACAGCAGTGCAGCAGGGGTTGGTTAGAGAGTGAGTGACAGCAGTGCAGCTGGGGTTGGTTAAAGAGAGGGTAACAGCAGTGCAGCTGGGGTTGGTTAGAGAGTGGGTGACAGCAGTGCAGCTGGGGTTGGTTAGAGAGTGGGTGACAGCAGTGCAGCTGGGGTTCGTTAGAGAGTGGGTGACAGCAGTGCAGCTGGGGTTTGTTAGAAAGTGGGTGACAGCAGTGCAGCTGGGGTTGGTTAGAGAGTGGGTGACAGCAGTGCAGCTGGGGTTAGTTAGAGAGTGGGTGACAGCAGTGCAGCGGGAGTTGGTTAGAGAGTGAGTGACAGCAGTGCAGCTGGTGTTGGTTAGAGAATGGGTGACAGCAGTGCAGCTGGGGTTGGTTAGAGAGTGGGTGACAGCAGTGCAGCAGGGGTTGGTTAGAGAGTGAGAGACAGCAGTGCAGCTGGGGTTGGTTCGAGAATGGATAACAGCAGTGCAGCTTGGGTTGGTTAGAGAGTGTGTGACAGCATTGCAGCTGGGGTTGATTAGAGAGTGGGTGACAGCAGTGCAGCAGGGGTTGGTTAGAGAGTGAGTGACAGCAGTGCAGCTGGTGTTGGTTAGAGAATGGGTGACGGCAGTGCAGCAGGGGTTGGTTAGAGAGTGGGTGACAGCAGTGCAGCAGGGGTTGGTTAGAGAGTGAGTGACAGCAGTGCAGCTGGGGTTGGTTCGAGAGTGTGTGATAGCAGTGCAGCAGGGGTTGGTTAGAGAGTGGGAGACAGCAGTGCTGCTGGGGTTGGTTAGAGAGTGGGTGACAGCAGTGCAGCTGGGGTTGGTTAGAGAGTGGGTGACACAGTGCAGCTGGGGTTAGTTAGAGAGTGGGTGACAGCAGTGCAGCTGGAGTTGGTTCGCGAGGGGAAGACAGCATTGCAGCTGGAGTTGGTTAGAGAGTGGGTGACAGTAGTGCAGCTGGAGTTGGTAAGAGAGTGGGTGACAGCAGTGCAGCTGGGGTTGGTTAGAGAGTGGGTGACAGCAGTGCAGCTGGGATTGGTTAGAGAGTGGGTGACAGCAGTGCAACTGAGGTTGGTTAGAGTGGGTGACAGCAGTGTAGCTGGAGTTGGTTAGAGAGTGGGTGACAGCAGTGCTGCTGGGGTTGGTTAGAGAGTGGGTGACAGCAGTGCAGCTGGGGGTGGTTAGAGAGTGGGTGACAGCAGTGCAGCTGGGGTTGGTTAGAGAGTGGGTGACAGCAGTGCAGCTGGGGCTGGTTAGAGAGTGGGTGACAACAGTGCAGCTGGGGCTGGTTAGAGAGTGGGTGACAACAGTGCATTTGGGGTTGGTTAGAGAGTGCATAACAGCAGTGCTGCTGGGGCTGGTTAGAGAGTGGGTGACAGCATTGCAGCTGGTGTTAGTTAGAGAATGGGTGACAGCTGTGCAGCTGGGGTTGGTTAGAGAGTGGGTGACAGCAGTGCAGCTGGAGTTGGTTAGAGAGTGGGTGACAGCAGTGCAGCTGGGGTTGGTTAGAGAGTGGGTGACAGCAGTGTAGCTGGTGTTGGTTAGAGAATGGGTGACAGCAGTGTAGCCGGGGTTGGTTAGAGAGTGGGTGACAGCAGTGCAGCTGGGGTTGGTTAGAGAGTGGGTGACAGCAGTGCAGCTGGGGCTGGTTAGAGAGTGGGTGACAGCAGTGCAGCAGGGGTTGGTTAGAGAGTGGGTGACAGCAGTGCAGCTGGGGTTGGTTAGAGAGTGGGTGACAGCAGTGCAGCTGGGATTGGTTAGAGAGTGGGTGACAGCAGTGCAGCTGGGATTGGTTAGAATGTGGGTGACAGCAGTGCAGCTGGGGTTGGTTAGAGAGTGGGTGACAGCAGTGCAGCTGGAGTTGGTTAGCGAGTGGGTGACAGCATTGCAGCTGGAGTTGGTTAGAGAGTGGTTGACAGTAGTGCAGCTGGAGTTGGTTAGAGAGTGGGTGACAGCAGTGCAGCTGGGATTGGTTAGAGAGTGAGTGACAGCAGTGCAGCTGGGGTTGGTTCGAGAGTGTGTGATAGCAGTGCAGCAGGGGTTGGTTAGAGAGTGGGAGACAGCAGTGCTGCTGGGGATGGTTAGAGAGTGGGTGACAGCAGTGCAGCTGGGGTTGGTTAGAGAGTGGGTGACACAGTGCAGCTGGGGTTAGTTAGAGAGTGGGTGACAGCAGTGCAGCTGGAGTTGGTTCGCGAGTGGAAGACAGCATTGCAGCTGGAGTTGGTTAGAGAGTGGGTGACAGTAGTGCAGCTGGAGTTGGTAAGAGAGTGGGTGACAGCAGTGCAGCTGGGGTTGGTTAGAGAGTGGGTGACAGCAGTGCAGCTGGGATTGGTTAGAGAGTGGGTGACAGCAGTGCAACTGAAGTTGGTTAGAGTGGGTGACAGCAGTGTAGCTGGAGTTGGTTAGAGATTGGGTGACAGCAGTGCTGCTGGGGTTGGTTCGAGAGTGGGTGACAGCAGTGCAGCAGGGGTTGGTTAGAGAGTGGGTGACAGCAGTGCAGCTGGGGTTGGTTAGAGAGTGGGTGACAGCAGTGCAGCTGGGGCTGGTTAGAGAGTGGGTGACAACAGTGCAGCTGGGGCTGGTTAGAGAGTGGGTGACAACAGTGCATTTGGGGTTGGTTAGAGAGTGCATAACAGCAGTGCTGCTGGGGCTGGTTAGAGAGTGGGTGACAGCATTGCAGCTGGTGTTAGTTAGAGAATGGGTGACAGCTGTGCAGCTGGGGTTGGTTAGAGAGTGGGTGACAGCAGTGCAGCTGGAGTTGGTTAGAGAGTGGGTGACAGCAGTGCAGCTGGGGTTGGTTAGAGAGTGGGTGACAGCAGTGTAGCTGGTGTTGGTTAGAGAATGGGTGACAGCAGTGTAGCCGGGGTTGGTTAGAGAGTGGGTGACAGCAGTGCAGCTGGGGTTGGTTAGAGAGTGGGTGACAGCAGTGCAGCTGGGGTTGGTTAGAGAGTGGGTGACAGCAGTGCAGCTGGGGTTGGTTAGAGAGTGGGTGACAGCAGTGCAGCTGGGGTTGGTTAGAGAGTGGGTGACAGCAGTGCAGCTGGGGCTGGTTAGAGAGTGGGTGACAGCAGTGCAGCTGGGGTTGGTTAGAGAGTGGGTGACAGCAGTGCAGCTGGGATTGGTTAGAGAGTGGGTGACAGCAGTGCAGCTGGGGTTGGTTAGAGAGTGGGTGACAGCAATGCAGCTGGTGTTGGTTAGAGAATGGGTGACAGCAGTGCAGCTGGGGTTGGTTAGAGAGTGAGTGACAGCAGTGCAGCTGGGGTTGGTTAGAGAATGGGTGACAGCAGTGTAGCTGGGGTTGGTTAGCGAGTGGGTGACAGCAGTGCAGCAGGGGTTGGTTAGAGAGTGAGTGACAGCAGTGCAGCTGGGGTTGGTTTGAGAATGGATAACAGCAGTGCAGCTAGGGTTGGTTAGAGAGTGGGTGACAGCATTGCAGCTGGGGTTGGTTAGAGAGTGGGTGACAGCAGTGCAGCAGGGGTTGGTTAGAGAGTGAGTGACAGCAGTGCAGCTGGTGTTGGTTAGAGAATGGGTGACAGCAGTGCAGCTGGGGTTGGTTAGAGAGTGGGTGACAGCAGTGCAGCAGGGGTTGGTTAGAGAGTGAGTGACACAGTGCAGATGGGGTTGGTTCGAGAATGGATAACAGCAGTGCAGCTAGGGTTGATTAGAGAGTGTGTGACAGCAGAGCAGCTGAGGTTGGTTAGAGAGTGTGTGATAGCAGTGCAGCAGGGGTTGGTTAGAGAGTGGGAGACAGCAGTGCTGCTGGGGTTGGTTAGAGAGTGGGTGACAGCAGTGCAGCTGGGGTTGGTTAGAGAGTGGGTGACAGCAGTGCAGCTGGGGTTAGTTAGAGAGTGGGTGACAGCAGTGCAGCTGGAGTTGGTTAGCGAGTGGGTGACGGCATTGCAGCTGGAGTTGGTTAGAGAGTGGTTGACAGTAGTGCAGCTGGAGTTGGTTAGAGAGTGGGTGACAGCAGTGCAGCTGGGGTTGGTTAGAGAGTGGGTGACAGCAGTGCAGCTGGGATTGGTTAGAGAGTGGGTGACAGCAGTGCAGCTGAAGTTGGTTAGAGAGTGGGTGACAGCAGTGCAGCTGGGGTTGGTTAGAGAGTGGGTGACAGCAGTGCAGCTGGGGTTGGTTAGAGAGTGGGTGACAGCAGTGCAGCTGGGGTTGGTTAGAGAGTGGGTGACAGCAGTGCAGCTGGGGTTGGTTCGAGAGTGGGTGACAGTGCAGCTGGGATTGGTTAGAGAGTGGGTGACAGCAGTGCAGCTGGGGTTAGTTAGAGAGTGGGTGATAGCAGTGCAGCTGGGGTTGGTTAGGGAGTGGGTAACAGCAGTGCAGCTGGGGTTGGTTCGAGAGTGGGTGACAGTGCAGCTGGGATTGGTTAGAGAGTGGGTGACAGCAGTGCTGCTGGGGTTGGTTCGAGAGTGGGTGACAGCAGTGTAGCTGGAGTTGGTTAGAGAGTGGGTGACAGTGCAGCTGGGGTTGGTTAGAGAGTGGGTGACAGCAGTGCAGCTGGGGTTGGTTAGAGAATGCGTGACCGCAGTGCAGCTGGGGTTGGTGAGAGAGTGGGTGACAGAAGTGCAGCTGGGGTTGGTGAGAGAGTGGGTGACAGCAGTGCAGCTGGGGTTGGTGAGAGAGTGGGTGACAGCAGTGCAGCTGGGGCTGGTTAGAGAGTGGGTGACAGCAGTGCAGCAGGGGTTCGTTAGAGTGTGGGTGACAGCAGTGCAGCTGGGGTTGGTTAGAGAATGGGTGACAGCAGTGCAGCTGGGGTTGGTTCGAGAGTGGGTGACAGCAGTGCAGCTGGGGTTGGTTCGAGAATGGATGACAGCAGTGCAGCTGGTGTTAGTTAGAGAATGGGTGACAGCTGTGCAGCTGTGGTTGGTTAGAGAATGGATGACAGCAGTGCAGCTGGGATTGGTTCGAGAGTGGGTGACAACAGTGCATTTGGGGTTGGTTAGAGAGTGGATAACAGCAGTGCTGCTGGGGCTGGTTAGAGAGTGGGTGACAGCATTGCAGCTGGAGTTGGTTAGAGAATGGGTGACAGCAGTGCAGCTGGTGTTAGTTAGAGAATGGGTGACAGCTGTGCAGCTGGGGTTGGTTAGAGAGTGGGTGACAGCAGTGCAGCTGGAGTTGGTTAGAGAGTGGGTAACAGCAGGGCAGCTGGGGTTGGTTAGAGAGTGGGTGACAGCAGTGCAGCTGGGGTTGGTGAGAGAGTGGGTGACAGCAGTGCAGCTGGGGCTGGTTAGAGAGTGGGTGATCACAGTGCATTTGGGGTTGGTTAGAGAGTGGAAAACAGCAGTGCAGCTGGGGTTGGTGAGAGAGTGGGTGACAGCAGTGCAGCTGGGGTTGGTGAGAGAGTGGGTGACAGCAGTGCAGCTGGGGCTGGTTAGAGAGTGGGTGATCACAGTGCATTTGGGGTTGGTTAGAGAGTGGAAAACAGCAGTGCAGCTGGGGTTGGTGAGAGAGTGGGTGACAGCAGTGCAGCTGGGGTTGGTTAGAGAATGGGTGACAGCAGTGCAGCTGGGGTTGGTTAGAGAGTGGGTGACAGCAGTGCAGCTGGTGTTGGTTAGAGAATGGGTGACAGCAGTGCAGCTGGGGTGGGTTAGAGGGTGAGTGACAGCAGGGCAGCTGGTGTTGGTTAGAGAATGGGTGACAGCAGTGCAGCTGGGGTTGGGGAGAGAGTGGGTGACCGCAGTGCAGCTGGGGTTGGTTAAAGAGTGGGTAACAGCAGTGCAGCTGGGGTTGGTTAGAGAATGGATAACAGCAGTGCAGCTGGGGTTGGTTAGAGAGTGGGTGACAGCAGTGCAGCTGGGGCTGGTTAGAGAGTGGGTGACAACAGTGCAGCTGGGGCTGGTTAGAGAGTGGGTGACAACAGTGCATTTGGGGTTGGTTAGAGAGTGGATAACAGCAGTGCTGCTGGGGCTGGTTAGAGAGTGGGTGACAGCATTGTAGCTGGTGTTAGTTAGAGAATGGGTGACAGCTGTGCAGCTGGGGTTGGTTAGAGAGTGGGTGACAGCATTGCAGCTAGTGTTAGTTAGAGAATGGGTGACAGCTGTGCAGCTGGGGTTGGTTAGAGAGTGGGTGACAGCAGTGCAGCTGGAGTTGGTTAGAGAATGGATGACAGCAGTGCAGCTGGGGCTGGTTAGAGAGTGGGTGACAGCAGTGCAGCTGGGGTTGGTTAGGGAGTGGGTGACAGCAGTGCAGCTGGGGTTGTTGAGAGAGTGGGTAACAGCAGTGCAGCTGGGATTGGTTCGAGAGTGGGTGACAGTAGTGCAGCTGGGATTGGTTAGAGAGTGGGTGACAGCAGTGCAGCTGGGATTGGTTAGAATGTGGGTGACAGCAGTGCAGCTGGGGTTGGTTAGAGAGTGGGTGACAGCAATGCAGCTGGTGTTGGTTAGAGAATGGGTGACAGCAGTGCAGCTGGGGTTGGTTAGAGAGTGAGTGACAGCAGTGCAGCTGGGGTTGGTTAGAGAATGGGTGACAGCAGTGTAGCTGGGGTTGGTTAGAGAGTGGGTGACAGCAGTGCAGCTGGGGTTGGTTAGAGAGTGAGTGACAGCAGTGCAGCTGGGGTTGGTTTGAGAATGGATAACAGCAGTGCAGCTAGGGTTGGTTAGAGAGTGGGTGACAGCATTGCAGCTGGGGTTGGTTAGAGAGTGGGTGACAGCAGTGCAGCAGGGGTTGGTTAGAGAGTGAGTGACAGCAGTGCAGCTGGTGTTGGTTAGAGAATGGGTGACAGCAGTGCAGCTGCGGTTGGTTAGAGAGTGGGTGACAGCAGTGCAGCAGGGGTTGGTTAGAGAGTGAGTGACACAGTGCAGCTGGGGTTGGTTCGAGAATGGATAACAGCAGTGCAGCTAGGGTTGATTAGAGAGTGTGTGACAGCAGAGCAGCTGAGGTTGGTTAGAGAGTGTGTGATAGCAGTGCAGCAGGGGTTGGTTAGAGAGTGGGAGACAGCAGTGCTGCTGGGGTTGGTTAGAGAGTGGGTGACAGCAGTGCAGCTGGGGTTGGTTAGAGAGTGGGTGACAGCAGTGCAGCTGGGGTTAGTTAGAGAGTGGGTGACAGCAGTGCAGCTGGAGTTGGTTAGCGAGTGGGTGACAGCATTGCAGCTGGAGTTGGTTAGAGAGTGGTTGACAGTAGTGCAGCTGGAGTTGGTTAGAGAGTGGGTGACAGCAGTGCAGCTGGGGTTGGTTAGAGAGTGGGTGACAGCAGTGCAGCTGGGATTGGTTAGAGAGTGGGTGACAGCAGTGCAGCTGAAGTTGGTTAGAGAGTGGGTGACAGCAGTGCAGCTGGGGTTGGTTAGAGAGTGGGTGACAGCAGTGCAGCTGGGGTTGGTTAGAGAGTGGGTGACAGCAGTGCAGCTGGGGTTGGTTAGAGAGTGGGTGATAGCAGTGCAGCTGGGGTTGGTTAGGGAGTGGGTAACAGCAGTGCAGCTGGGGTTGGTTCGAGAGTGGGTGACAGTGCAGCTGGGATTGGTTAGAGAGTGGGTGACAGCAGTGCTGCTGGGGTTGGTTCGAGAGTGGGTGACAGCAGTGCAGCTGGGGTTGGTTAGAGAGTGGGTGACAGCAGTGCAGCTGGGGTTGGTTAGAGAATGCGTGACCGCAGTGCAGCTGGGGTTGGTGAGAGAGTGGGTGACAGCAGTGCAGCTGGGGTTGGTGAGAGAGTGGGTGACAGCAGTGCAGCTGGGGTTGGTGAGAGAGTGGGTGACAGCAGTGCAGCTGGGGTTGGTTAGGGAGTGGGTGACAGCAGTGCAGCTGGGGTTCGTTAGAGTGTGGGTGACAGCAGTGCAGCTGGTGTTGGTTAGAGAATGGATGACAGCAGTGCAGCTGGGGTTGGTTAGAGAGTGGGTGACAGCAGTGTAGCTGGAGTTGGTTAGAGAGTGGGTGACAGTGCAGCTGGGGTTGGTTAGGGAGTGGGTGACAGCAGTGCAGCTGGGGTTGGTTCGAGAGTGGGTGACAGCAGTGTAGCTGGAGTTGGTTAGAGAGTGGGTGACAGTGCAGCTGGGGTTGGTTAGGGAGTGGGTGACAGCAGTGCAGCTGGGGTTGGTTAGAGAGTGGGTGACAGCAGTGCAGCTGGGGTTCGTTAGAGTGTGGGTGACAGCAGTGCAGCTGGTGTTGGTTAGAGAATGGGTGACAGCAGTGCAGCTGGGGTTGGTTCGAGAGTGGGTGACAGCAGTGCAGCTGGGGTTGGTTCGAGAATGGATGACAGCAGTGCAGCTGGGGCTGGTTAGAGAGTGGGTGACAGCAGTGCAGCTGGGGTTGGTCAGGGAGTGGGTGACAGCAGTGCAGCTGGGGTTGGTGAGAGAGTGGGTGCCAGCAGTGCAGCTGGGGTTGGTGAGAGAGTGGGTGACAGCAGTGCAGCTGGGGCTGGTTAGAGAGTGGGTGATAACAGTGCATTTGGGGTTGGTTAGAGAGTGGAAAACAGCAGTGCAGCTGGGGTTGGTGAGAGAGTGGGTGACAGCAGTGCAGCTGGGGTTGGTTAGAGAATGGGTGACAGCAGTGCAGCTGGGGTTGGTTAGAGAGTGGGTGACAGCAGTGCAGCTGGTGTTGGTTAGAGAATGGGTGACAGCAGTGCAGCTGGGGTGGGTTAGAGGGTGAGTGACAGCAGGGCAGCTGGTGTTGGTTAGAGAATGGGTGACAGCAGTACAGCTGGGGTTGGGGAGAGAGTGGGTGACCGCAGTGCAGCTGGGGTTGGTTAAAGAGTGGGTAACAGCAGTGCAGCTGGGGTTGGTTAGAGAATGGATAACAGCAGTGCAGCTGGGGTTGGTTAGAGAGTGGGTGACAGCAGTGCAGCTGGGGCTGGTTAGAGAGTGGGTGACAACAGTGCAGCTGGGGCTGGTTAGAGAGTGGGTGACAACAGTGCATTTGGGGTTGGTTAGAGAGTGGATAACAGCAGTGCTGCTGGGGCTGGTTAGAGAGTGGGTGACAGCATTGCAGCTGGTGTTAGTTAGAGAATGGGTGACAGCTGTGCAGCTGGGGTTGGTTAGAGAGTGGGTGACAGCAGTGCAGCTGGAGTTGGTTAGAGAATGGATGACAGCAGTGCAGCTGGGGCTGGTTAGAGAGTGGGTGACAGCAGTGCAGCTGGGGTTGGTTAGGGAGTGGGTGACAGCAGTGCAGCTGGGGTTGGTGAGAGAGTGGGTGACAGCAGTGCAGCTGGGGTTGGTGAGAGAGTGGGTGACAGCAGTGCAGCTGGGGCTGGTTAGAGAGTGGGTGATAACAGTGCATTTGGGGTTGGTTAGAGAGTGGAAAACAGCAGTGCAGCTGGGGTTGGTGAGAGAGTGGGTGACAGCAGTGCAGCTGGGGTTGGTTAGAGAATGGGTGACAGCAGTGCAGCTGGGGTTGGTTAGAGAGTGGGTGACAGCAGTGCAGCTGGTGTTGGTTAGAGAATGGGTGACAGCAGTGCAGCTGGGGTGGGTTAGAGGGTGAGTGACAGCAGGGCAGCTGGTGTTGGTTAGAGAATGGGTGACAGCAGTGCAGCTGGGGTTGGGGAGAGAGTGGGTGACCGCAGTGCAGCTGGGGTTGGTTAAAGAGTGGGTAACAGCAGTGCAGCTGGGGTTGGTTAGAGAATGGATAACAGCAGTGCAGCTGGGGTTGGTTAGAGAGTGGGTGACAGCAGTGCAGCTGGGGCTGGTTAGAGAGTGGGTGACAACAGTGCAGCTGGGGCTGGTTAGAGAGTGGGTGACAACAGTGCATTTGGGGTTGGTTCGAGAGTGGGAGACAGCAGTGCTGCTGGGGCTGGTTAGAGAGTGGGTGACAGCATTGCAGCTGGTGTTAGTTAGAGAATGGGTGACAGCTGTGCAGCTGGGGTTGGTTAGAGAGTGGGTGACAGCAGTGCAGCTGGGGTTGGTTAGAGAGTGGGTGACAGCAGTGCAGCTGGGGTTGGTTCGAGAGTGGGTGACAGCAGTGCAGCTGGGGTTGGTTAGAGAGTGGGTGACAGCAGTGCAGCTGGGAATGGTTAGAATGTGGGTGACAACAGTGCAGCTGGGGTTGGTTCGAGAATGGGTGACAGCAGTGCAGCCGGGGTTGGTCAGAGAGTGGGTGACAGCAGTGCAGCTGGGGTTGGTTAGAGAGTGGGTGACAGCAGTGCAGCTGGGGTTGGTTAGAGAGTGGGTGACAGCAGTGCAGCTGGGGTTGGTTAGAGAGTGGGTGACAGCAGTGTAGATGGGGTTGGTTAGAGAGTGGATGACAGTGCAGCTGGGATTGGTTAGAGAGTGGGTGACAGCAGTGCAGCTGGGATTGGTTAGAGAATGGGTGACAGCATTGCAGCTGGGGTTGGTTAGAGAGTGAGTGACAGTAATGCAGCTGGTGTTGGTTAGAGAATGGGTGACAGCAGTGCAGCTGGGGTTGGTTAGAGAGTGGGTGACAGCAGTGCAGCAGGGGTTGGTTAGACAGTGAGAGACAGCAGTGCACCTTGTGTTGGTTAGAGAATGGGTGACAGCAGTGCAGCTGGGGTTGGTTAGAGAGTGGGTGACAGCAGTGCAGCAGGGGTTGGTTAGAGAGTGAGTGACAGCAGTGCAGCTGGGGTTGGTTCGAGAATGGATAACATCAGTGCATGCTAGGGTTGGTTAGAGAGTGTGTGACAGCAGTGCAGCTGAGGTTGGTTAGAGAGTGTGTGATAGCAGTGCAGCAGGGGTTGGTTAGAGAGTGGGAGACAGCAGTGCTGCTGGGGTTGGTTAGAGAGTGGGTGACAGCAGTGCAGCTGGGGTTGGTTAGAGAGTGGGTGACAGCAGTGCAGCTGGGGTTAGTTAGAGAGTGGGTGATAGCAGTGCAGCTGGAGTTGGTTAGCGAGTGGGTGACAGCATTGCAGCTGGAGTTGGTTAGAGAGTGGGTGACCGCAGTGCAGCTGGTGTTGGTTAGAGAATGGGTGACAGCAGTGCAGCTGGGGTTGGTTAGAGAGTGGGTGACAGCAGTGCAGCTGGGATTGGTTAGAGTGTGGGTGACAGCAGTGCAACTGAAGTTGGTTAGAGTGGGTGACAGCAGTGCAGCAGGGGTTGGTTCGAGAGTGGGTGACAGCAGTGCAGATGGGGTTGGTTAGAGAGTGGGTGACAGTGCAGCTGGGATTGGTTAGAGAGTGGGTGACAGCAGTGCAGCTGGGATTGGTTAGAGAATGGGTGACAGCATTGCAGCTGGGGTTGGTTAGAGAGTGAGTGACAGCAATGCAGCTGGTGTTGGTTAGAGAATGGGTGACAGCAGTGCAGCTGGGGTTGGTTCGAGAGTGGGTGACAGCAGTGCAGCAGGGGTTGGTTAGAGAGTGAGATACAGCAGTGCAGCTGGGGTTGGTTCGAGAATGGATAACAGCAGTGCAGCTAGGGTTGGTTAGAGAGTGTGTGACAGCATTGCAGCTGGGGTTGGTTAGAGAGTGGGTGACAGCAGTGCAGCAGGGGTTGGTGAGAGAGTGGGTGACAGCAGTGCAGCTGGGGCTGGTTATAGAGTGGGTGATAACAGTGCATTTGGGGTTGGTTAGAGAGTGGATAACAGCAGTGCAG
Organism: Chiloscyllium plagiosum; assembly: GCF_037043375.1. Taxonomy (NCBI): domain Eukaryota; kingdom Metazoa; phylum Chordata; class Chondrichthyes; order Orectolobiformes; family Hemiscylliidae; genus Chiloscyllium; species Chiloscyllium plagiosum. The sequence goes on from NW_028270171.1 coordinate 29,174,641, forward strand.
CTGGGGTTGGTGAGAGAGTGGGTGACAGCAGTGCAGCTGGGGTTGGTTAGAGAATGGGTGACAGCAGTGCAGCTGGGGTTGGTTAGAGAGTGGGTGACAGCAGTGCAGCTGGGGTTGGTTAGAGAATGGGTGACAGCAGTGCAGCTGGGGTTGGTTAGAGAGTGAGTGACAGCAGGGCAGCTGGTGTTGGTTAGAGAATGGGTGACAGCAGTGCAGCAGGGGTTGGTTAGAGAGTGTGTGACAGCAGTGCAGCTGGGGTTAGTTAGAGAGTGGGTGACAGCAGTGCAGCTGGGGTTGGTTAGAGAATGAGTCGCAGCAGAGCAGCTGGGGTTGGTTAGAGAGTGAGTGACAGCAGTGCAGCTGGGGTTGGGTAGAGAGTGGGTGACCGCAGTGCAGCTGGGGTTGGTTAAAGAGTGGGTAACAGCAGTGCAGCTGGGGTTGGTTAGAGAGTGAGTGACAGCAGGGCAGCTGGGGTTGGTTAGAGAATGGATGACAGCAGTGCAGCTGGGGTTGGTTAGAGAGTGGGTGACAGCAGTGCAGCTGGGGCTGGTTAGAGAGTGGGTGACAACAGTGCAGCTGGGGCTGGTTAGAGAGTGGGTGACAACAGTGCATTTGGGGTTGGTTAGAGAGTGGATAACAGCAGTGCTGCTGGGGCTGGTTAGAGAGTTGGTGACAGCATTGCAGCTGGTGTTAGTTAGAGAATGGGTGACAGCTGTGCAGCTGGGGTTGGTTAGAGAGTGGGTGACAGCAGTGCAGCTGGGGTTGGTTAGAGAGTGGGTGACAGCAGTGCAGCTGGGGGTGGTTAGAGAGTGGGTGACAGCAGTGCAGCTGGGGTTGGTTAGAGAGTGGGTGACAGCAGTGCAGCTGGGATTGGTTAGAATGTGGGTGACAGCAGTGCAGCTGGGGTTGGTTAGAGAATGGGTGACAGCAGTGCAGCCGGGGTTGGTTAGAGAGTGGGTGACAGCAGTGCAGCTGGGGTTGGTTTGAGAGTGGGTGACAGCATTGCAGCTGGGGTTGGTTAGAGAGTGGGTGACAGCAGTGCAGCAGGGGTTGGTTAGAGAGTGAGTGACAGCAGTGCACCTGGTGTTGGTTAGAGAATGGGTGACAGCAGTGCAGCTGGGGTTGGTTAGAGAGTGGGTGACAGCAGTGCAGCAGGGGTTGGTTAGAGAGTGAGTGACAGCAGTGCAGCTGGGGTTGGTTCGAGAATGGATAACATCAGTGCATGGCTAGGGTTGGTTAGAGAGTGTGTGACAGCAGTGCAGCTGAGGTTGGTTAGAGAGTGTGTGATAGCAGTGCAGCAGGGGTTGGTTAGAGAGTGGGAGACAGCAGTGCTGCTGGGGTTGGTTAGAGAGTGGGTGACAGCAGTGCAGCTGGGGTTGGTTAGAGAGTGGGTGACAGCAGTGCAGCTGGGATTGGTTAGAGAGTGGGTGACAGCAGTGCAACTGAAGTTGGTTAGAGTGGGTGACAGCAGTGCAGCAGGGGTTGGTTCGAGAGTGGCAAACAGCAGTGCAGATGGGGTTGGTTAGAGAGTGGGTGACAGTGCAGCTGGGATTGGTTAGAGAGTGGGTGACAGCAGTGCAGCTGGGATTGGTTAGAGAATGGGTGACAGCATTGCAGCTGGGGTTGGTTAGAGAGTGAGTGACAGCAATGCAGCTGGTGTTGGTTAGAGAATGGGTGACAGCATTGCAGCTGGGGTTGGTTAGAGAGTGGGTGACAGCAGTGCAGCAGGGGTTGGTGAGAGAGTGGGTGACAGCAGTGCAGCTGGGGCTGGTTAGAGAGTGGGTGATAACAGTGCATTTGGGTTGGTTAGAGAGTGGATAACAGCAGTGCAGCTGGGGTTGGTGAGAGAGTGGGTGACAGCAGTGCAGCTGGGGTTGGTTAGAGAATGGGTGACAGCAGTGCAGCTGGGGTTGGTTAGAGAGTGGGTGACAGCAGTGCAGCTGGGGTTGGTTAGAGAATGGGTGACAGCAGTGCAGCTGGGGTTGGTTAGAGAGTGAGTGACAGCAGGGCAGCTGGTGTTGGTTAGAGAATGGGTGACAGCAGTGCAGCAGGGGTTGGTTAGAGAGTGTGTGACAGCAGTGCAGCTGGGGTTAGTTAGAGAGTGGGTGACAGCATTGCAGCTGGGGTTGGTTAGAGAATGAGTCGCAGCAGAGCAGCTGGGGTTGGTTAGAGAGTGAGTGACAGCAGTGCAGCTGGGGTTGGGTAGAGAGTGGGTGACCGCAGTGCAGCTGGGGTTGGTTAAAGAGTGGGTAACAGCAGTGCAGCTGGGGTTGGTTAGAGAGTGAGTGACAGCAGGGCAGCTGGGGTTGGTTAGAGAATGGATGACAGCAGTGCAGCTGGGGTTGGTTAGAGAGTGGGTGACAGCAGTGCAGCTGGGGCTGGTTAGAGAGTGGGTGACAACAGTGCAGCTGGGGCTGGTTAGAGAGTGGGTGACAACAGTGCATTTGGGGTTGGTTAGAGAGTGGATAACAGCAGTGCTGCTGGGGCTGGTTAGAGAGTTGGTGACAGCATTGCAGCTGGTGTTAGTTAGAGAATGGGTGACAGCTGTGCAGCTGGGGTTGGTTAGAGAGTGGGTGACAGCAGTGCAGCTGGGGGTGGTTAGAGAGTGGGTGACAGCAGTGCAGCTGGGGTTGGTTAGAGAGTGGGTGACAGCAGTGCAGCTGGGGTTGGTTAGAGAGTGGGTGACAGCAGTGCAGCTGGGATTGGTTAGAATGTGGGTGACAGCAGTGCAGCTGGGGTTGGTTAGAGAATGGGTGACAGCAGTGCAGCCGGGGTTGGTTAGAGAGTGGGTGACAGCAGTGCAGCTGGGGTTGGTTTGAGAGTGGGTGACAGCAGTGCAGCTGGGGTTGGTTAGAGAGTGGGTGACAGCAGTGCAGCAGGGGTTGGTTAGAGAGTGGGTGACAGCAGTGCAGCTGGGGTTGGTTAGAGAGTGGGTGACAGTGCAGCTGGGATTGGTTAGAGAGTGGGTGACAGCAGTGCAGCTGGGATTGGTTAGAATGTGGGTGACAGCAGTGCAGCTGGGGTTGGTTAGAGAGTGGGTGACAGCAATGCAGCTGGTGTTGGTTAGAGAATGGGTGACAGCAGTGCAGCTGGGGTAGGTTAGAGAGTGAGTGACAGCAGTGCAGCTGGGGTTGGTTAGAGAATGGGTGACAGCAGTGCAGCTGGGGTTGGTTAGAGAGTGGGTGACAGCAGTGCAGCAGGGGTTGGTTAGAGAGTGAGTGACAGCAGTGCAGCTGGGGTTGGTTCGAGAATGGATAACAGCAGTGCAGCTAGGGTTGGTTAGAGAGTGGGTGACAGCATTGCAGCAGGGGTTGGTTAGAGAGTGGGTGACAGCAGTGCAGCAGGGGTTGGTTAGAGAGTGAGTGACAGCAGTGCAGCTGGTGTTGGTTAGAGAATGGGTGACAGCAGTGCATCTGGGGTTGGTTAGAGAGTGGGTGACAGCAGTGCAGCAGGGGTTGGTTAGAGAGTGAGTGACAGCAGTGCAGCTGGGGTTGGTTCGAGAATGGATAACAGCAGTGCAGCTAGGGTTGATTAGAGAGTGTGTGACAGCAGAGCAGCTGAGGTTGGTTAGAGAGTGTGTGATAGCAGTGCAGCAGGGGTTGGTTAGAGAGTGGGAGACAGCAGTGCTGCTGGGGTTGGTTAGAGAGTGGGTGACAGCAGTGCAGCTGGGGTTGGTTCGAGAGTGGGTGACAGCAGTGCAGCTGGGGTTAGTTAGAGAGTGGGTGACAGCAGTGCAGCTGGAGTTGGTTAGCGAGTGGGTGACAGCATTGCAGCTGGAGTTGGTTAGAGAGTGGTTGACAGTAGTGCAGCTGGAGTTGGTTAGAGAGTGGGTGACAGCAGTGCAGCTGGGGTTGGTTAGAGAGTGGGTGACAGCAGTGCAGCTGGGATTGGTTAGAGAGTGGGTGACAGCAGTGCAGCTGAAGTTGGTTAGAGAGTGGGTGACAGCAGTGCAGCTGGGGTTGGTTAGAGAGTGGGTGACAGCAGTGCAGCTGGGGTTGGTTAAAGAGTGGGTGACAGCAGTGCAGCTGGGGTTGGTTAGAGAGTGGGTGACAGCAGTGCAGCTGGGGTTGGTTAGAGAGTGGGTGACAGCAGTGTAGCTGGCGTTGGTTAGAGAGTGGGTGACAGTGCAGCTGGGATTGGTTAGAGAGTGGGTGACAGCAGTGCAGCTGGGGTTGGTTAGAGAGTGGGTGATAGCAGTGCAGCTGGGGTTGGTTAGGGAGTGGGTAACAGCAGTGCAGCTGGGGTTGGTTCGAGAGTGGGTGACAGTGCAGCTGGGATTGGTTAGAGAGTGGGTGACAGCAGTGCAGCTGGGGTTGGTTCGAGAGTGGGTGACAGCAGTGTAGCTGGAGTTGGTTAGAGAGTGGGTGACAGTGCAGCTGGGGTTGGTTAGAGAGTGGGTGACAGCAGTGTAGCTGGAGTTGGTTAGAGAGTGGGTGACAGTGCAGCTGGGGTTGGTTAGAGAGTGGGTGACAGCAGTGCAGCTGGGGTTGGTTAGAGAGTGGGTGACCGCAGTGCAGCTGGGGTTGGTTAAAGAGAGGGTAACAGCAGTGCAGCTGGGGTTGGTTAGAGAGTGTGTGACAGCATTGCAGATGGGGTTGGTTAGAGAATGGATAACAGCAGTGCAGCTGGGGCTGGTTAGAGAGTGGGTGACAGCATTGCAGATGGGGTTGGTTAGAGAGTGAGTGACAGCAGTGCAGCTGGTGTTGGTTAGAGAATGGATGACTGCAGTGCAGCTGGTGTTGGTTAGAGAGTGGGTGACAGCATTGCAGATGGGGTTGGTGAGAGAGTGGGTGACAGCAGTGCAGCTGGGGTTGGTTAGAGAGTGGGTGACAGCAGTGCAGCTGGGGTTGGTTAGAGAGTGGGTGACAGCAGTGCAGCTGGGAATGGTTAGAATGTGGGTGACAGCAGTGCAGCTGGGGTTGGTTCGAGAATGGGTGACAGCAGTGCAGCCGGGGTTGGTTAGAGAGTGGGTGACAGCAGTGCAGCTGGGGTTGGTTAGAGAGTGGGTGACAGCAGTGCAGCTGGGGTTGGTAAGAGAGTGGGTGACAGCAGTGCAGCTGGGGTTGGTTAGAGATTGGGTGACAGCAGTGCAGATGGGGTTGGTTAGAGAGTGGATGACAGTGCAGCTGGGATTGGTTAGAGAGTGGGTGACAGCAGTGCAGCTGGGATTGGTTAGAGAATGGGTGACAGCATTGCAGCTGGGGTTGGTTAGAGAGTGAGTGACAGCAATGCAGCTGGTGTTGGTTCGAGAATGGGTGACAGCAGTGCAGCTGGGGTTGGTTAGAGAGTGGGTGACAGCAGTGCAGCAGGGGTTGGTTAGAGAGTGAGAGACAGCAGTGCAGCTGGGGTTGGTTCGAGAATGGATAACAGCAGTGCAGCTAGGGTTGGTTAGAGAGTGTGTGACAGCATTGCAGCTGGGGTTGGTTAGAGAGTGGGTGACAGCAGTGCAGCAGGGGTTGGTTAGAGAGTGAGTGACAGCAGTGCAGCTGGTGTTGGTTAGAGAATGGGTGACAGCAGTGCAGCTGGGGTTGGTTAGAGAGTGGGTGACAGCAGTGCAGCAGGGGTTGGTTAGAGAGTGAGTGACAGCAGTGCAGCTGGGGTTGGTTCGAGAATGGATAACATCAGTGCATGCTAGGGTTGGTTAGAGAGTGTGTGACAGCAGTGCAGCTGAGGTTGGTTAGAGAGTGTGTGATAGCAGTGCAGCAGGGGTTGGTTAGAGAGTGGGAGACAGCAGTGCTGCTGGGGTTGGTAAGAGAGTGGGTGACAGCAGTGCAGCTGGGGTTGGTTAGAGAGTGGGTGACAGCAGTGCAGCTGCGGTTAGTTAGAGAGTGGGTGACAGCAGTGCAGCTGGAGTTGGTTAGCGAGTGGGTGACAGCATTGCAGCTGGAGTTGGTTAGAGAGTGGGTGACAGTAGTGCAGCTGGAGTTGGTAAGAGAGTGGATGACAGCAGTGCAGCTGGGGTTGGTGAGAGAGTGGGTGACAGCAGTGCAGCTGGGATTGGTTAAAGAGTGGGTGACAGCAGTGCAACTGAAGTTGGTTAGAGTGGGTGACAGCAGTGCAGCAGGGGTTGGTTCGAGAGTGGGTGACAGCAGTGCAGATGGGGTTGGTTAGAGAGTGGGTGACAGTGCAGCTGGGATTGGTTAGAGAGTTGGTGACAGCAGTGCAGCTGGGATTGGTTCGAGAATGGGTGACAGCATTGCAGCTGGGGTTGGTTAGAGAGTGAGTGACAGCAATGCAGCTGGTGTTGGTTAGAGAATGGGTGACAGCAGTGCAGCTGGGGTTGGTTAGAGAGTGGGTGACAGCAGTGCAGCAGGGGTTGGTTAGAGAGTGAGAGACAGCAGTGCAGCTGGGGTTGGTTCGAGAATGGATAACAGCAGTGCAGCTAGGGTTGGTTAGAGAGTGGGTGACAGCAGTGCAGCAGGGGTTGGTGAGAGAGTGGGTGACAGCAGTGCAGCTGGGGCTGGTTAGAGAGTGGGTGATAACAGTGCATTTGGGGTTGGTTAGAGAGTGGATAACAGCAGTGCAGCTGGGGTTGGTGAGAGAGTGGGTGACAGCAGTGCAGCTGGGGTTGGTTAGAGAATGGGTGAAAGCAGTGCAGCTGGGGTTGGTTAGAGAGTGAGTGACAGCAGGGCAGCTGGTGTTGGTTAGAGAATGGGTGACAGCAGTGCAGCTGGGGTTGGTTAGAGAGTGGGTGACAGCAGTGCAGCTGGGGTTGGTTAGAGAATGGGTGACAGCAGTGCAGCTTGGGTTGGTTAGAGAGTGAGTGACAGCAGGGTAGCTGGTGTTGGTTAGAGAATGGGTGACAGCAGTGCAGCAGGGGTTGGTTGGAGAGTGTGTGACAGCAGTGCAGCTGGGGTTAGTTAGAGAGTGGGTGACAGCAGTGCAGCTGGGGTTGGTTAGAGAATGAGTCGCAGCAGAGCAGCTGGGGTTGGTTAGAGAGTGAGTGACAGCAGTGCAGCTGGGGTTGGGTAGAGAGTGGGTGACCGCAGTGCAGCTGGGGTTGGTTAAAGAGTGGGTGACAGCAGGGCAGCTGGGGTTGGTTAGAGAATGGATGACAGCAGTGCAGCTGGGGTTGGTTAGAGAGTGGGTGACAGCAGTGCAGCTGGGGCTGGTTAGAGAGTGGGTGACAACAGTGCAGCTGGGGCTGGTTAGAGAGTGGGTGACAACAGTGCATTTGGGGTTGGTTAGAGAGTGGATAACAGCAGTGCTGTTGGGGCTGGTTAGAGAGTTGGTGACAGCATTGCAGCTGGTGTTAGAGAATGGGTGACAGCTGTGCAGCTGGGGTTGGTTCGAGAGTGGGTGACAGCAGTGCAGCTGGGGTTGGTTAGAGAGTGGGTGACAGCAGTGCAGCTGGGGTTGGTTAGAGAGTGGGTGACAGCAGTGCAGCTGGGGATGGTTAGAGAGTGGGTGACAGCAGTGCAGCTGGGATTGGTTAGAATGTGGGTGACAGCAGTGCAGCTGGGGTTGGTTCGAGAATGGGTGACAGCAGTGCAGCCGGGGTTGGTTAGAGAGTGGGTGACAGCAGTGCAGCTGGGGTTGGTTTGAGAGTGGGTGACAGCAGTGCAGCTGGGGTTGGTTAGAGAGTGGGTGACAGCAGTGCAGCTGGGGTTGGTTAGAGAGTGGGTGACAGCAGTGCAGCTGGGGTTAGTTAGAGAGTGGGTGACAGTGCAGCTGGGATTGGTTAGAGAGTGGGTGACAGCAGTGCAGCTGGGAATGGTTAGAGAATGGGTGACAGCATTGCAGCTGGGGTTGGTTAGAGAGTGAGTGACAGCAAGGCAGCTGGTGTTGGTTAGATAATGGGTGACAGCAGTGCAGCTGGGGTTGGTTAGAGAGTGGGTGACAGCAGTGCAGCAGGGGTTGGTTGGAGAGTGAGAGACAGCAGTGCAGCAGGGGTTGGTTAGAGAGTGAGTGACAGCAGTGCAGCTGGGGTTGGTTAGAGAGTGGGAGACAGCAGTGCTGCTGGGGTAGGTTAGAGAGTGGGTGACAGCAGTGCAGCTGGGGTTGGTTAGAGAGTGGGTGACACAGTGCAGCTGGGGTTAGTTAGAGAGTGGGTGACAGCAGTGCAGCTGGAGTTGGTTCGCGAGTGGAAGACAGCATTGCAGCTGGAGTTGGTTAGAGAGTGGGTGACAGTAGTGCAGCTGGAGTTGGTAAGAGAGTGGGTGACAGCAGTGCAGCTGGGGTTGGTTAGAGAGTGGGTGACAGCAGTGCAGCTGGGATTGGTTAGAGAGTGGGTGACAGCAGTGCAACTGAAGTTGGTTAGAGTGGGTGACAGCAGTGTAGCTGGAGTTGGTTAGAGAGTGGGTGACAGCAGTGCTGCTGGTATTGGTTAGAGAGTGGGTGACAGCAGTGCAACTGAAGTTGGTTAGAGTGGGTGACAGCAGTGTAGCTGGAGTTGGTTAGAGAGTGGGTGACAGCAGTGCTGCTGGGGTTGGTTAGAGAGTGGGTGACAGCAGTGCAGCTGGGGTTGGTTAGAGAGTGGGTGACAGCAGTGCAGCTGGGGTTGGTTAGAGAGTGGGTGACAGCAGTGCAGCTGGGACTGGTTAGAGAGTGGGTGACAACAGTGCAGCTGGGGCTGGTTAGAGAGTGGGTGACAACAGTGCATTTGGGGTTGGTTAGAGAGTGGATAACAGCAGTGCTGCTGGGGCTGGTTATAGAGTGGGTGACAGCATTGCAGCTGGTGTTAGTTAGAGAATGGGTGACAGCTGTGCAGCTGGGGTTGGTTAGAGAGTGGGTGACAGCAGTGCAGCTGGAGTTGGTTAGAGAGTGGGTGACAGCAGTGCAGCTGGGGTTGGTTATAGAGTGGGTGACAGCAGTGCAGCTGGGGCTGGTTAGAATGTGGGTGACAGCAGTGCAGCTGGGGTTGGTTAGAGAGTGGGTGACAGCAGTGTAGCTGGTGTTGGTTAGAGAATGGGTGACAGCAGTGTAGCCGGGGTTGGTTAGAGAGTGGGTGACAGCAGTGCAGCTGGGGTTGGTTAGAGAGTGGGTGACAGCAGTGCAGCTGGGGCTGGTTTGAGAGTGGGTGACAGCAGTGCAGCAGGGGTTGGTTAGAGAGTGGGTGACAGCAGTGCAGCTGGGGTTGGTTAGAGAGTGGGTGACAGTGCAGCTGGGATTGGTTAGAGAGTGGGTGACAGCAGTGCAGCTGGGATTGGTTAGAATGTGGGTGACAGCAGTGCAGCTGGGGTTGGTTAGAGAGTGGGTGACAGCAATGCAGCTGGTGTTGGTTAGAGAATGGGTGACAGCAGTGCAGCTGGGGTTGGTTAGAGAGTGAGTGACAGCAGTGCAGCTGGGGTTGGTTAGAGAATGGGTGACAGCAGTGCAGCTGGGGTTGGTTAGAGAGTGGGTGACAGCAGTGCAGCAGGGGTTGGTTAGAGAGTGAGTGACAGCAGTGCAGCTGGGGTTGGTTCGAGAATGGATAACAGCAGTGCAGCTAGGGTTGGTTAGAGAGTGGGTGACAGCATTGCAGCTGGGGTTGGTTAGAGAGTGGGTGACAGCAGTGCAGCAGGGGTTGGTTAGAGAGTGAGTGACAGCAGTGCAGCTGGTGTTGGTTAGAGAATGGGTGACAGCAGTGCAGCTGGGGTTGGTTAGAGAGTGGGTGACAGCAGTGCAGCAGGGGTTGGTTAGAGAGTGAGTGACAGCAGTGCAGCTGGGGTTGGTTCGAGAATGGATAACAGCAGTGCAGCTAGGGTTGATTAGAGAGTGTGTGACAGCAGAGCAGCTGAGGTTGGTTAGAGAGTGTGTGATAGCAGTGCAGCAGGGGTTGGTTAGAGAGTGGGAGACAGCAGTGCTGCTGGGGTTGGTTAGAGAGTGGGTGACAGCAGTGCAGCTGGGGTTAGTTAGAGAGTGGGTGACAGCAGTGCAGCTGGAGTTGGTTAGCGAGTGGGTGACAGCATTGCAGCTGGAGTTGGTTAGAGAGTGGTTGACAGTAGTGCAGCTGGAGTTGGTTAGAGAGTGGGTGACAGCAGTGCAGCTGGGGTTGGTTAGAGAGTGGGTGACAGCAGTGCAGCTGGGTTTGGTTAGAGAGTGGGTGACAGCAGTGCAGCTGAAGTTGGTTAGAGAGTGGGTGACAGCAGTGCAGCTGGGGTTGGTTCGAGAGTGGGTGACAGCAGTGCAGCTGGGGTTGGTTAGAGAGTGGGTGACAGCAGTGCAGCTGGGGTTGGTTAGAGAGTGGGTGACAGCAGTGTGGCTGGAGTTGGTTAGAGAGTGGGTGACAGTGCAGCTGGGTTTGGTTAGAGAGTGGGTGACAGCAGTGCAGCTGGGGTTGGTTAGAGAGTGGGTGACAGCAGTGCAGCTGGGGTTGGTTAGAGAGTGGGTGACAGCAGTGTGGCTGGAGTTGGTTAGAGAGTGGGTGACAGCAGTGCAGCTGAAGTCGGTTAGAGAGTGGGTGACAGCAGTGCAGCTGGGGTTGGTTAGAGAGTGGGTGACAGCAGTGCAGCTGGGGTTGGTTAGAGAGTGGGTGACAGCAGTGCAGCTGGGGTTGGTTAGAGAGTGGGTGACAGCAGTGTAGCTGGAGTTGGTTAGAGAGTGGGTGACAGTGCAGCTGGGATTGGTTAGAGAGTGGGTGACAGCAGTGCAGCTGGGGTTGGTTAGAGAGTGGGTGATAGCAGTGCAGCTGGGGTTGGTTAGGGAGTGGGTAACAGCAGTGCAGCTGGGGTTGGTTCGAGAGTGGGTGACAGTGCAGCTGGGATTGGTTAGAGAGTGGGTGACAGCAGTGCAGCTGGGGTTGGTTCGAGAGTGGGTGACAGCAGTGTAGCTGGAGTTGGTTAGAGAGTGGGTGACAGTGCAGCTGGGGTTGGTTAGAGAGTGGGTGACAGCAGTGCAGCTGGGGTTGGTTAGAGAGTGGGTGACCGCAGTGCAGCTGGGGTTGGTTAAAGAGAGGGTAACAGCAGTGCATCTGGGGTTGGTTAGAGAGTGGGTGACAGCATTGCAGATGGGGTTGGTTAGAGAATGGATAACAGCAGTGCAGCTGGGGCTGGTTAGAGAATGGATGACAGCAGTGCAGCTGGGGTTCGTTAGAGTGTGGGTGACAGCAGTGCAGCTGGGGTTGGTTAGAGAGTGGGTGACAGCAGTGCAGCTGGGGTTGGTTAGAGAGTGGGTGACAGCAGTGCAGCTGGGGCTGGTTAGAGAGTGGGTGACAGCAGTGCAGCTGGGGTTCGTTAGAGTGTGGGTCACAGCAGTGCAGCTGGTGTTGGTTCGAGAATGGGTGACAGCAGTGCAGCTGGGGTTGGTTCGAGAGTGGGTGACAGCAGTGCAGCTGGGGTTGGTTCGAGAATGGATGACAGCAGTGCAGCTGGGGCTGGTTAGAGAGTGGGTGACAGCAGTGCAGCTGGGGTTGGTTAGAGAGTGGGTGACAGCAGTGCAGCTGGGGTTCGTTAGAGTGTGGGTCACAGCAGTGCAGCTGGTGTTGGTTCGAGAATGGGTGACAGCAGTGCAGCTGGGGTTGGTTCGAGAGTGGGTGACAGCAGTGCAGCTGGGGTTGGTTCGAGAATGGATGACAGCAGTGCAGCTGGGGCTGGTTAGAGAGTGGGTGACAGCAGTGCAGCTGGGGTTGGTTAGGGAGTGGGTGACAGCAGTGCAGCTGGGGATCGTTAGAGTGTGGGTGACAGCAGTGCAGCTGGTGTTGGTTAGAGAATGGGTGACAGCAGTGCAGCTGGTGTTGGTGAGAGAGTGGGTGACAGCAGTGCAGCTGGGGCTGGTTATAGAGTGGGTGATAACAGTGCATCTGGGGTTGGTTAGAGAGTGGAAAACAGCAGTGCAGCTGGGGTTGGTGAGAGAGTGGGTGACAGCTGTGCAGCTGGGGTTGGTTAGAGAATGGGTGACAGCAGTGCAGCTGGGGTTGGTTGGAGAGTGGGTGACAGCAGTGCAGGTGGGATTGGTTAGAGAGTGGGTGACAGCAGTGCAACTGAAGTTAGTTAGAGTGGGTGACAGCAGTGCAGCTGGGGTTGGTTAGAGAGTGGGTGACAGCAGTGCTGCTGCGGTTGGTTAGAGAGTGGGTGACAGCAGTGCAGCTGGGGTTGGTTAGAGAGTGGGTGACAGCAGTGCAGCTGGGGTTAGTTAGAGAGTGGGTGACAGCAGTGCAGCTGGGGCTGGTTAGAGAGTGGGTGACAACAGTGCAGCTGGGGCTGGTTAGAGAGTGGGTGACAACAGTGCATTTGGGGTTGGTTAGAGAGTGGATAACAGCAGTGCTGCTGGGGCTGGTTAGAGAGTGGGTGACAGCATTGCAGCTGGTGTAAGTTAGAGAATGGGTGACAGCTGTGCAGCTGGGGTTGGTTAGAGAGTACGTGACAGCAGTGCAGCTGGGGTTGGTTAGAGAGTGGGTGACAGCAGTGCAGCTGGGGTCGGTTAGAGAGTGGGTGACAGCAGTGCAGCTGGGGTTGGTTAGAGAGTGGGTGACAGCAGTGCAGCTGGGAATGGTTAGAATGTGGGTGACAGCAGTGCAGCTGGGGTTGGTTCGAGAATGGGTGACAGCAGTGCAGCCGGGGTTGGTTAGAGAGTGGGTGACAGCAGTGCAGCTGGGGTTGGTTAGAGAGTGGGTGACAGCAGTGCAGCTGGGGTTGGTTAGAGAGTGGGTGACAGCAGTGCAGCTGGGGTTAGTTAGAGAGTGGGTGACAGCAGTGCAGCTGGGGTTGGTTAGAGAGTGAGTGACAGCAATGCAGCTGGTGTTGGTTAGAGAATGGGTGACAGCAGTGCAGCTGGGGTTGGTTAGAGAGTGGGTGACAGCAGTGCAGCAGGGGTTGGTTAGAGAGTGAGAGACAGCAGTGCAGCTGGGGTTGGTTCGAGAATGGATAACAGCAGTGCAGCTTGGGTTGGTTAGAGAGTGTGTGACAGCATTGCAGCTGGGGTTGGTTAGAGAGTGGGTGACAGCAGTGCAGCAGGGGTTGGTTAGAGAGTGAGTGACAGCAGTGCAGCTGGTGTTGGTTAGAGAATGGGTGACAGCAGTGCAGCTGGGGTTGGTTAGAGAGTGGGTGACAGCAGTGCAGCAGGGGTTGGTTAGAGAGTGAGTGACAGCAGTGCATTTGGGGTTGGTTCGAGAATGGATAACATCAGTGCATGCTAGGGTTGGTTAGAGAGTGTGTGACAGCAGTGCAGCTGGGGTTGGTTTGAGAGTGGGTGACAGCAGTGCAGCAGGGGTTGGTTCGAGAGTGAGTGACAGCAGTGCAGCTGGTGTTGGTTAGAGAATGGGTGACAGCAGTGCAGCTGGGGTTGGTTAGAGAGTGAGTGACAGCAGTGCAGCTGGGGTTGGTTCGAGAATGGATAACATCAGTGCATGCTAGGGTTGGTTAGAGAGTGTGTGACAGCAGTGCAGCTGAGGTTGGTTAGAGAGTGTGTGATAGCAGTGCAGCAGGGGTTGGTTAGAGAGTGGGAGACAGCAGTGCTGCTGGGGTTGGTTAGAGAGTGGGTGACAGCAGTGCAGCTGGGGTTGGTTAGAGAGTGGGTGACAGCAGTGCAGCTGGGATTGGTTAGAATGTGGGTGACAGCAGTGCAGCTGGGGTTAGTTAGAGAGTGGGTGACAGTGCAGCTGGGATTGGTTAGAGAGTGGGTGACAGCAGTGCAGCTGGGATTGGTTAGAATGTGGGTGACAGCAGTGCAGCTGGGGTTGGTTAGAGAGTGGGTGACAGCAATGCAGCTGGTGTTGGTTAGCGAATGGGTGACAGCAGTGCAGCTGGGGTTGGTTAGAGAGTGGGTGACAGCAGTGCAGCAGGGGTTGGTTAGAGAGTGAGTGACAGCAGTGCACCTGGTGTTGGTTAGAGAATGGGTGACAGCAGTGCAGCTGGGGTTGGTTAGAGAGTGGGTGACAGCAGTGCAGCAGGGGTTGGTTAGAGAGTGAGTGACAGCAGTGCAGCTGGGGTTGGTTCGAGAATGGATAACATCAGTGCATGCTAGGGTTGGTTAGAGAGTGTGTGACAGCAGTGCAGCTGAGGTTGGTTAGAGAGTGTGTGATATCAGTGCAGCAGGGGTTGGTTAGAGAGTGGGAGACAGCAGTGCTGCTGGGGTTGGTTAGAGAGTGGGTGACAGCAGTGCAGCTGGGGTTGGTTAGAGAGTGGGTGACAGCAGTGGAGCTGGGGTTAGTTAGAGAGTGGGTGACAGTGCAGCTGGGATTGGTTAGAGAGTGGGTGACAGCAGTGCAGCTGGGATTGGTTAGAATGTGGGTGACAGCAGTGCAGCTGGGGTTGGTTAGAGAGTGGGTGACAGCAATGCAGCTGGTGTTGGTTAGCGAATGGGTGACAGCAGTGCAGCTGGGGTTGGTTAGAGAGTGGGTGACAGCAGTGCAGCAGGGGTTGGTTAGAGAGTGAGTGACAGCAGTGCAGCTGGGGTTGGTTCGAGAATGGATAACAGCAGTGCAGCTGGGGTTGGTTCGAGAGTGGGTGACAGCAGTGCAGCAGGGGTTGGTTAGAGAGTGAGTGACAGCAGTGCAGCTGGGGTTGGTTCGAGAATGGATAACAGCAGTGCAGCTAGGGTTGGTTAGAGAGTGTGTGACAGCATTGCAGCTGGGTTTGGTTAGAGAGTGGGTGACAGCAGTGCAGCAGGGGTTGGTTAGAGAGTGAGTGACAGCAGTGCAGCTGGTGTTGGTTAGAGAATGGGTGACAGCAGTGCAGCTGGGGTTGGTTAGAGAGTGTGTGACAGCAGTGCAGCTGAGGTTGGTTAGAGAGTGTGTGATAGCAGTGCAGCAGGGGTTGGTTCGAGAGTGGGAGACAGCAGTGCTGCTGGGGTTGGTTAGAGAGTGGGTGACAGCAGTGCAGCTGGGGTTGGTTAGAGAGTGGGTGACAGCAGTGCAGCTGGGGTTAGTTAGAGAGTGGGTGACAGCAGTGCAGCTGGAGTTGGTTAGCGAGTGGGTGACAGCATTGCAGCTGGAGTTGGTTAGAGAGTGGGTGACAGTAGTGCAGCTGGAGTTGGTTGGAGAGTGGGTGACAGCAGTGCAGCTGGGGTTGGTTAGAGAGTGGGTGACAGCAGTGCAGCTGGGATTGGTTAGAGAGTGGGTGACAGCAGTGCAGCTGAAGTTGGTTGGAGAGTGGGTGACAGCAGTGCAGCTGGGGTTGGTTAGAGAGTGGGTGACAGCAGTGCAGCTGGGGTTGGTTAGAGAGTGGGTGACAGCAGTGCAGCTGGGGTTGGTTAGAGAGTGGGTGACAGCAGTGCAGCTGGGGTTGGTTAGAGAGTGGGTGACAGCAGTGTAGCTGGAGTTGGTTAGAGAGTGGGTGACAGTGCAGCTGGGGTTGGTTAGAGAGTGGGTGACAGCAGTGCAGCTGGAGTTGGTTAGAGAGTGGGTGACAGTGCAGCTGGGGTTGGTTAGAGAGTGGGTGACAGCAGTGCAGCTGGGGTTAGTTAGAGAGTGGGTGACAGTGCAGCTGGGGTCGGTTAGAGAGTGGGTGACAGCAGTGTAGCTGGAGTTGGTTAGAGAGTGGGTGACAGCAGTGTAGCTGGGCTTGGTTAGAGAGTGGGTGACAGTGCAGCTGGGATTGGCTAGAGAGTGGGTGACAGCAGTGCAGCTGGGGTTGGTTAGAGAGTGGGTGACAGCAGTGGAGCTGGGGTTAGTTAGAGTGTGGGTGACAGCAGTGCAGCTGGAGTTGGTTAGCGAGTGGGTGACAGCATTGCAGCTGGAGTTGGTTAGAGAGTGGGTGACAGTAGTGCAGCTGGAGTTGGTAAGAGAGTGGGTGACAGCAGTGCAGCTGGGGTTGGTTGGAGAGTGGGTGACAGCAGTGCAGGTGGGATTGGTTAGAGAGTGGGTGACAGCAGTGCAACTGAAGTTGGTTAGAGTGGGTGACAGCAGTGCAGCTGGGGTTGGTTAGAGAGTGGGTGACAGCAGTGCTGCTGCGGTTGGTTAGAGAGTGGGTGACAGCAGTGCAGCTGGGGTTGGTTAGAGAGTGGGTGACAGCAGTGCAGCTGGGGTTAGTTAGAGAGTGGGTGACAGCAGTGCAGCTGGGGCTGGTTAGAGAGTGGGTGACAACAGTGCAGCTGGGGCTGGTTAGAGAGTGGGTGACAACAGTGCATTTGGGGTTGGTTAGAGAGTGGATAACAGCAGTGCTGCTGGGGCTGGTTAGAGAGTGGGTGACAGCATTGCAGCTGGTGTTAGTTAGAGAATGGGTGACAGCTGTGCAGCTGGGGTTGGTTCGAGAGTGGGTGACAGCAGTGCAGCTGGGGTTGGTTAGAGAGTGGGTGACAGCAGTCCAGCTGGGGTTGGTTAGAGAGTGGGTGACAGCAGTGCAGCTGGGGTTGGTTAGAGAGTGGGTGACAGCAGTGCAGCTGGGGTTGGTTAGAGAGTGGGTGACAGCAGTGCAGCTGGGGTTGGTTAGAGAGTGGGTGACAGTGCAGCTGGGATTGGTTAGAGAGTGGGTGACAGCAGTGCAGCTGGGATTGGTTAGAATGTGGGTGACAGCAGTGCAGCTGGGGTTGGTTAGAGAGTGGGTGACAGCAATGCAGCTGATGTTGGTTAGAGAATGGGTGACAGCAGTGCAGCTGGGGTTGGTTAGAGAGTGGGTGACAGCAGTGCAGCTGGGGTTGGTTAGAGAGTGGGTGACAGCAGTGCAGCTGGGGTTGGTTAGAGAGTGGGTGACAGCAGTGCAGCTGGGGTTGTTTAGAGAGTGGGTGACAGTGCAGCTGGGATTGGTTAGAGAGTGGGTGACAGCAGTGCAGCTGGGATTGGTTAGAATGTGGGTGACAGCAGTGCAGCTGGGGTTGGTTAGAGAGTGGGTGACAGCAATGCAGCTGGTGTTGGTTAGAGAATGGGTGACAGCAGTGCAGCTGGGGTTGGTTCGAGAGTGGGTGACTGCAGTGCAGCAGGGGTTGGTTAGAGAGTGAGTGACAGCAGTGCAGCTGGGGTTGGTTAGAGAATGGGTGACAGCAGTGCAGCTGGGGTTGGTTCGAGAGTGGGTGACAGCAGTGCAGTAGGGGTTGGTTAGAGAGTGAGTGACAGCAGTGCAGCTGGGGTTGGTTCGAGAATGGATAACAGCAGTGCAGCTAGGGTTGGTTAGAGAGTGGGTGACAGCATTGCAGCTGGGTTTGGTTAGAGAGTGGGTGACAGCAGTGCAGCAGGGGTTGGTTAGAGAGTGAGTGACAGCAGTGCAGCTGAGGTTGGTTAGAGAGTGTGTGATAGCAGTGCAGCAGGGGTTGGTTAGAGAGTGGGTGACAGCAGTGCAGCTGGGATTGGTTAGAGAGTGGGTGACAGCAGTGCAGCTGGGGTTGGTTAGAGAGTGGGTGACAGCAGTGCAGCAGGGGTTGGTTAGAGAGTGAGTGACAGCAGTGCAGCTGGGGTTGGTTCGAGAATGGATAACAGCAGTGCAGCTAGGGTTGGTTAGAGAGTGGGTGACAGCATTGCAGCTGGTGTTGGTTAGAGAATGGGTGACAGCAGTGCAGCTGGGGTTGGTTAGAGAGTGTGTGACAGCAGTGCAGCTGAGGTTGGTTAGAGAGTGTGTGATAGCAGTGCAGCAGGGGTTGGTTAGAGAGTGGGTGACAGCAGTGCAGCTGGGATTGGTTAGAGAGTGGGTGACAGCAGTGCAGCTGAAGTTGGTTAGAGAGTGGGTGACAGCAGTGCAGATGGGGTTGGTTAGAGAGTGGGTGACAGCAGTGCAGCTGGGGTTGGTTCGAGAGTGGGTGACAGCAGTGCAGCTGGGGTTGGTTAGAGAGTGGGTGACAGCAGTGTAGCTGGAGTTGGTTAGAGAGTGGGTGACAGTGCAGCTGGGATTGGTTAGAGAGTGGGTGACAGCAGTGCAGCTGGAGTTGGTTAGAGAGTGGGTGACAGCAGTGCAGCTGGGGTTGGTTAGAGAGTGGGTGACAGCAGTGCAGCTGGGGTTGGTTAGAGAGTGGGTGACAGTGCAGCTGGGATTGGTTAGAGAATGGATAACAGCAGTGCAGCTGGGGTAGGTTAGAGAGTGGGTGACAGTAGTGCAGCTGGGGTTGGTTAGAGAGTGGGTGACAGCAGTGCAGCTGGGGTTGGTTAGAGAATGGGTGACAGCAGTGCAGCTGGGGTTGGTTAGAGAGTCGAGATCAGAGTGGTGCTGGGAAAGCACAGCAGGTCGGGCAGCATCTGAAGAGTAGGAAATTTGAAATTTCATGCAAAAGCCTCAACAATTTCTCCTTTGAATCCTCCCACTTTCTCCAGATGAATAGGGTTGCCATGTCCAACTGTTTGTGCCCCAGCTATCCCTGTATCTTTGTCGGCTATGTCGAAGAGTTCATCTTCCACAGTTACACCGGCACCACTCACCACCTCTTCATCTGCCCACCACATAACACACCAGATGGCCTCCTTCTTTAGATGCCCTTCAATACATCTCTTCGACATCCCGCACCTCCTCCCTCAAACCCCACCACTCCAAACGAAACAAGGACAGAACCCTTCTCAGGCCTCTCCCTTCGGTCACGAGTTGGGTTGTGGTTTTTCTGCTCTGTGTCTAACACTGGCCAGCCCCTGGTACAGTCGATTCATCAACGCCAGCGGCTGACTGCCAACCACTGGAACATGGCGAGCAATCAGGGAACGGCTAAAGGGCAAACTGGCATTGGATTCTGGAATTGTGCCAGAGCATCATACAGCAAAGAGACCCAGGAGTTGTTGAAAGGTGAGATTGCTCACGGTTGAGGGCAGCATGCTGCTGCAAAATGCCAGGGATTTGGGTTCAATTCCAGCCTTAGGCAACTGTGTGGAGTTTGTACATTCTCTCTGTGTCTACATGGGTTTCCTCCAGGTGCTCTGGCTCCCTCCCACAGGTCCAAAGACTACCATTCAAAATGATCATTCGGATCTTCCAACTCAGTATCCTGCTCCCACCTTCTCCTCATACCCTTTAGCCCTAAGAACTCTTATCTAACTCCAACATGAAAACATTCCATGATTTGGCCTCAACTGCATTCTGTGCCAGAGAATTACACAGGCTCACCATTCACGGGATGAAGACATTTCTCATCTCACTCCTAAAACAGTTTACCTCGTAACCGTCAATCATGACACCTGGTTCGCAGACGGCACATCCTCCCAGTCCCTCAGACAGCACTGCCTCCCAGTTCCCAGTCCCTCAGACAGCACTGCCTCCCAGTCCCCAGTCCGTCAGACAAAACTGCCTCCCAGTTCCCAGTCCCTCAGACAGCACTGTCTCCCAGTCCCTCAGACCGCATTGTCTCCCAGTCCCTCAGACAGCACTGCCCCCCAGTCCCCAATCCCTCAGATAGCACTGTCTGCCAGTCCCTAAGACAGCACTGCCCCCCAGTCCTGCAGACAGCAGTGCCATCCAGTCTCCATCCCTCAGAGAGCACTGCCTCCCAGTCCACAGTCCGTCAGACAGAACTCCCTCACGGTCCCTCAGACAGCATGTCCCTCAGGCAGCATTGCTCCCAATCACTCAGACAGCACTGCCTCCCAGTCCATCAGACAGCACTGCCTCCCAGTCCCTCAGACAGGACTCCCTCCCTTTCCCTCAGACAGCACTGCCCCCAGTCCCCAATCCCTCAGACAGTACAGCTCCCTAGTCCCTCAGACAGCACTGTCTCCCAGTCCCTCAGACCGCACTGTCTCCCAGTCCCTCAGACAGCACTGCCCCCCAATCCCCAATCCCTCAGACAGCACTGTCTGCCAGTCTCTAAGACAGCACTGCCCCCCAGTCCTGCAGACAGCAGTGCCATCCAGTCTCCATCCCTCAGAGAGCACTGCCTCCCAGTCCCTCAGACAGCACTGCCTCCCATTCCCTCAGAAACATTGACCCCCAGTCCCCAATCCCTCAGACTGCACTGCCCCTCAGTTCCACAGACAGCACTGCCTCCCAGTCCCTCAGACAGCATTGTCTCCCAGTCCCTCAGACATCACTGCCCCCCAGTCCCTCAGACAGCACTGCCCTCCAGTCGCTCAGACAGCACTGCCCCCTAGTCCCCAGTCCCTCAAACAGCACTGCCTCCCATTCCCTCAGACAGCACTGCCTCCCAGTACCCAGTCCCTCAGACAGCACTCCAACCCAGTCCCCAATCCCTCAGACAGCACTGCCTCCTAGTTCCCATTCCCTCAGACAGCACTGCCAGCCAGTCCCTCAAACAGTCCCTCAGGCAGGACTGCCTCGAAGTCCCTCAGACGGCACTGCCTCCCAATCCCTCAGACATCACTGCCACCCAGTCCCTCAGACAGCACTGCCACCCAGTCCCTCAGACGGCACTGCCTCCCAGTCCCTCAGACGGCACTGCCTCCCAGTCCCTCAGACGGCACTGCCTCCCAGTCCCTCAGACAGCACTGCCTCGCAGTCCACACTCCCTCAGACAGCACTGCCTCCCATTCCCTCAGGCAGCACTGCCCCCAAGTCTCAGGTCCCTCAGACAACACTGCCCCCCCTTTCCTCAGACAGCACTGCCTCCCAGTACCTCAGATAGCACTGCCCGCCAGTCCCACTGACAGCACTGCCTCCCTGTCGCTCAGACAGTGCTGCCTCCCAGTCCCTTAGACAGAACTCCCACATAGTCTCTCAGAGAGCACTGCCTCCCAGTCCCTCAGACAGCACTGCCTCCCAGTCCCCATTCCCTCAGACAGCGCAGCCTACCAGTCCCTCAGGCAGCACTGTTCCCAGTCCCTCTGACAACACTCCCTCCCACTCCCTTAGACAGCGCAGCCTACCAGTCCCTCAGGCAGCACTGTTCCCAGTCCCTCTGACAACACTCCCTCCCACTCCCTTAGACAGCACTACCAACCAGTCCCTCAGACAGCACTGCCTCCCATTCTCTCAGACAGCACTGCTCCCAGTCCCTCAAACAGCACTGCCTTCCAGTTCCCAGGCCCGCAGACTGCACTGCCTCCCAGTCCCTCAGACAGCACTGCCTCCCATTCCCTCAGACAGCACTCCCACCCAGTCCCCAGTCCCTCAGACTGCACTGCTCCCAGAACCTCAGACAGCACTGCCCCCCAGTCCCCATTCCCTCAGACAGCATTGCTACCAGTCCCTTAGACAGCATGGCCTCACAGTACCTCAGACAGCACTGCCTCACTGTCCCTCAGACAGCACTCTCTCCCAGTCCTCAGTCAGCACTGTCACCCAGTCACCAGTCCCACAGACATCACTGCCTCCCAGTCCGACAGAGAGCACTGCCTCCAAGTCCCCACTCACTCAGACAGCACTACCTCCCAGTCCTCAGTCCCTCAGTGAGCACTGCCTCCCAGTACCCACTCCCTCAGACAGCACTGCCTCCCAGTCCCCAGTCCCTCAGTGAGCACTGCCTCCCAGTCCCCACTCCCTCAGACAGCACTGCCTCCCAGACCCCAGTCCTTCAATCTGCACTGCTCCCAGAACCTCAGACAGCACTGCCCCCCAGTTCCCATTCCCTCAGACAGCATTGCTACCAGTCCCTCAGACAGCACTGCCTCCCATTCCCTCAGACAGCACTGCCTCACTGTCCCTCAGATAGCACTCTCTCCCAGTCCTCAGTCCCCCTCAGACAGCACTGCCTTCCAGTTACCAAGCCCCCAGACTGCACTGCCTCCCATTCCCTCAGACAACACTCCCAACCAGTCCCTAGTCCCACAGACAGCACTGCCTCCCAGTCCTTCAAACAGCACTTCCCCCTCAGTTCCCATTCCCTCAGACAGCACTGCCTCCCATTTCCTCAGACAACACTGCCCCCCCGTCCCTCAGACAAATTGCCCCCTGGTCCCAAATCCCTCAGACAGCACTGCCCTCTGGTCCCCAGTCCCTCAGACAGCACTGCCTCCCATTCTCTCAGACAGCACTGCCTCTCTGTCCCTCAGACAGCACTGCCTCCCAGTCCACAGTCCCTCAGACAGCACTGCCTCCCAGTCCACAGTCCCTCAGACAGCACTGCCTCCCAGTCCCCAGTCCCTCAGACAGCATTGCTACCAGTCCCTCAGACATCACTGCTCCCAGTCCCTCAGACAGCACTGCCTCACAGTACCTCAGACAGCACTGCCTCACTGTCCCTCAGACAGCACTTCCTCCCAGTCCTCAGTCCCTCAGTCAGCACTGCCTCCCAGTCCCCACTTCCTCAGACAGCACTACCTCTCTGTCCTCAGTCCCTCAGACAACACTGCCTCCCATTCCCTCCGACAGCACTGCCCCCAGTCCCTCAGACAGCAGTGCCCCCCAGTACCTCAGATAGCACTGCCCCCAAGTCCCACTGACAGCACTGCCTCCCTGTCGCTCAGACAGCACTGCCACCCAGTGCCCAGTCCCTCAGACAGCACCGTATCCCAGACCCTCAGACAGCAGTGCCCCTCAGTACTCAGATACCAGTGCCCCCAGTCCCACTGACGCACTGCCTCCCTGTCGCTCAGACAGCACTGCCACCCACTGCCCAGTCCCTCAGACAGCACTGTATCCCAGACCCTCAGACAGCGCTGCCTCCCAATCCCTTAGACAGCACTTCCACCCAGTCTCTCAGAGACCACTGCCTCCCAGTCCCTCAGACATCACTGCTCCCAGTCCCTCAGACAGCACTGCCTCACAGTACCTCAGACAGCACTGCCTCCCAGTCCCTCAGACAGCACTGCCTCCCAGTCCCCAGTTCCTCAGATAGCGCAGCCTCCCAGTCCCTCAGACACCACTGCCTCACTGTCCCTCAGACAGCACTTCCACCCAGTCCTCAGTCCCTCAGTCAGCACTGCCTCCCAGTCCCCAGTCCAACAAACAGCAGTGCTTCCCAGTCTCACAGAGAGCACTGCCTCCCATTCCCCACTCCCTCAGACAGCACTTCCTCCAAGTCCTCAGTCCCTCAGACAGCATTGCCTCCCAGTCCCCATTCCCTCAGGCAGCACTGCCCCCAAGTCTCAGGTCCCTCAGACAGCACTGCCTCCCATTCCCTCAGATAGCACTGCCCCCCAGTACCTCAGATACCACTGCCCCCCAGTCCCACTGACAGCACTGCATCCCTGTCGTACAGACAGCACTGCCACCCACTTCCTTAGATAGCACTGCCTCCCAGTCCCTCAGACAGCACTGCCTCAGTCCCTCAGACAGCACTGCTCCCAGTGCCTCAGATAGCACTGCTCCCAGTCCCTCAGACAGCACTGCCTCAGTCCCTCAGACAGCACTGCTCCCAGTCCCTCAGACAGCACTGCTCCCAGTCCCTCAGACAGCACTGCCTCCCAGTCCCTCAGACAGCACTGCTCCCAGTCCCTCAGACAGCACTGCCTCCCAGTCCCTCAGACCGCACTGCCTCCCAGTCCCTCAGACAGCACTGCTCCCAGTCCCTCAGACAGCACTGCTCCCAGTCCCTCAGACAGCACTGCCTCCCAGTCCCCGGTCCCTCAGACAGCACTGCCTCCCATTCCCTCAGACAGCACTCCCACCCAGTCCCTCAGACAGCAGTGCCCCCCAGTACCTCAGATAGCACTGCCCCCAAGTCCCACTGACAGCACTGCCTCCCTGTCGCTCAGACAGCACTGCCACCCAGTGCCCAGTCCCTCAGACAGCACCGTATCCCAGACCCTCAGACAGCAGTGCCCCCAGTACCACAGATACCAGTGCCCCCCAGTCCCACTGACAGCACTGCCTCCCTGTCGCTCAGACAGCACTGCCACCCACTGCCCAGTCCCTTAGACAGCACTGTATCCCAGACCCTCAGACAGCGCTGCCTCCCAATCCCTTAGACAGCACTTCCACCCAGTCTCTCAGAGACCACTGCCTCCCAGTCCCTCAGACATCACTGCTCCCAGTCCCTCAGACAGCACTGCCTCACAGTACCTCAGACATCACTGCTCCCAGTCCCTCAGACAGCACTGCCTCCCAGTCCCTCAGACAGCACTGCCTCCCAGTCCCCAGTCCCTCAGATAGCGCAGCCTCCCAGTCCCTCAGACACCACTGCCTCACTGTCCCTCAGACAGCACTTCCACCCAGTCCTCAGTCCCTCAGTCAGCACTGCCTCCCAGTCCCCAGTCCCACAAACAGCAGTGCTTCCCAGTCTCACAGAGAGCACTGCCTCCCATTCCCCACTCCCTCAGACAGTACTTCCTCCCAGTCCTCAGTCCCTCAGACAGCATTGCCTCCCAGTCCTCAGTCCCTCAGACAGCACTGCCCCCAAGTCTCAGGTCCCTCAGACAACACTGCCTCCCATTCCCTCAGGCAGCACTGCCCCCAAGTCTCAGGTCCCTCAGACAGCGCTGCCTCCCATTCCCTCAGACAGCACTGCCCCACAGTCCCTCAGACAGCAGTGCCCCCCAGTACCTCAGATACCTCTGCCCCCCAGTCCCACTGACAGCACTGCATCTCTGTCGTACAGACAGCACTGCCACCCACTCCCTTAGATAGCACTGCCTCGCAGTCCCTCAGACAGCACTGCTCCCAGTCCCTCAGACAGCACTGCTCACAGTCCCTCAGACAGCACTGCCTCAGTACCTCAGACAGCACTGCTCCCAGTCCCTCAGACAGCACTGCCTCAGTACCTCAGACAGCACTGCCTCCCAGTCCCTCAGACAGCACTGCTCCCAGTCCCTCAGACAGCACTGCTCTCAGTCCCTCAGACAGCACTGCCTCAGTACCTCAGACAGCACTGCCTCCCAGTCCCTCAGACAGCACTGCTCCCAGTCCCTCAGACAGCACTGCCTCAGTACCTCAGACAGCACTGCTCCCAGTCCCTCAGACAGCACTGCCTCCCAGTCCCCGGTCCCACAGACAGCACTGCCTCCCATTCCCTCAGACAGCACTCCCACCCAGTCCCCAGTCCCTCAGACAGCACTTCCTCCAAGTCCTCAGTCCCTCAGTCAGCACTGCCACCCAGTCCCCAGTCCCACAGACAGCACTGCCTCCCATTCCCTCAGACAGCACTCCCACCCAGTCCCCAGTCCCTCAGACAGCACTTCCTCCCAGTCCTCAGTCCCTCAGACAGCACTGCCTCCCATTCTCTCAGACTGCACTGCCTCCCTGTCCCTCAGACAGCACTGCCTCCCAGTCCCCAGTCCCTCAGGCAGCATTGCTCCCAGAACCTCTGACAGCACTGCCTCCCAATCCCCATTCCCTCAGACAGCATTGCTCCCAGTCCCTCAGACATAACTGCTCCCAGTCCCTCAGACAGCACTGCCTCACAGTACCTCAGACAGCACTGCCTCACTGTCCCTCAGACAGCACTACCTCCCAGTCCTCAGTCCCTCAGACAACACTGCCTCCCATTCCCTCAGACAGCACTGCCCCCAGTCCCTCAGACAGCAGTGCCCCCCAGTACCTCAGATAGCACTGCCCCCAAGTCCCACTGACAGCACTGCCTCCCTGTCGCTCAGACAGCACTGCCACCCAGTGCCCAGTCCCTCAGACAGCACCGTATCCCAGACCCTCAGACAGCAGTGCCCCCCAGTACCTCAGATACCAGTGCCCCCAGTCCCACTGACAGCACTGCCTCCCTGTCGCTCAGACAGCACTGCCACCCACTGCCCAGTCCCTCAGACAGCACTGTATCCCAGACCCTCAGACAGCGCTGCCTCCCAATCCCTTAGACAGCACTTCCACCCAGTCTCTCAGAGACCACTGCCTCCCAGTCCCTCAGACATCACTGCTCCCAGTCCCTCAGACATCACTGCTCCCAGTCCCTCAGACATCACTGCTCCCAGTACCTCAGACAGCACTGCCTCCCAGTCCCCTGTCCCTCAGATAGCGCAGCCTCCCAGTCCCTCAGACACCACTGCCTCACTGTCCCTCAGACAGCACTTCCACCCAGTCCTCAGTCAGCACTGCCTCCCAGTCCCCAGTCCCACAAACAGCAGTGCTTCCCAGTCTCACAGAGAGCACTGCCTCCCATTCCCCACTCCCTCAGACAGTACTTCCTCCCAGTCCTCAGTCCCTCAGACAGCGTTGCCTCCCAGTCCTCAGTCCCTCACACAGCACAACCTCCCAGTCCTCAGTCCCTCAGACAGCACTGCCTCCCAGTCCCCAGTCCCCAGTCCCTCAGGCAGCACTGCCCCCAAGTCTCAGGTCCCTCAGACAACACTGCCTCCCATTCCCTCAGGCAGCACTGCCCCCAAGTCTCAGGTCCCTCAGACAGCGCTGCCTCCCATTCCCTCAGACAGCACTGCCCCACAGTCCCTCAGACAGCAGTGCCCCCCAGTACCTCAGATACCACTGCCCCCCAGTCCCACTGACAGCACTGCATCCCTGTCGTACAGACAGCACTGCCACCCACTCCCTTAGACAGCACTGCCTCCCAGTCCCTCAGACAGCACTGCCTCCCAGTCCCTCAGACAGCACTGCCTCCCAGTCCCTCAGACAGCACTGCCTCCCAGTCCCTCAGACAGCACTGCTCCCAGTCCCTCAGACAGCACTGCTCCCAGTCCCTCAGACAGCACTGCCTCAGTCCCTCAGACAGCACTGCTCCCAGTCCCTCAGACCGCACTGCCTCCCAGTCCCCGGTCCCTCAGACAGCACTGCCTCCCATTCCCTCAGACAGCACTCCCACCCAGTCCCTCAGACAGCAGTGCCCCCCAGTACCTCAGATAGCACTGCCCCCAAGTCCCACTGACAGCACTGCCTCCCTGTCGCTCAGACAGCACTGCCACCCAGTGCCCAGTCCCTCAGACAGCACCGTATCCCAGACCCTCAGACAGCAGTGCCCCCCAGTACCACAGATACCAGTGCCCCCCAGTCCCACTGACAGCACTGCCTCCCTGTCGCTCAGACAGCACTGCCACCCACTGCCCAGTCCCTCAGACAGCACTGTATCCCAGACCCTCAGACAGCGCTGCCTCCCAATCCTTTAGACAGCACTTCCACCCAGTCTCTCAGAGACCACTGCCTCCCAGTCCCTCAGACATCACTGCTCCCAGTCCCTCAGACCGCACTGCCTCACAGTACCTCAGACAGCACTGCCTCCCAGTCCCTCAGACAGCACTGCCTCCCAGTCCCCAGTCCCTCAGATGGCGCAGCCTCCCAGTCCCTCAGACACCACTGCCTCACTGTCCCTCAGACAGCACTTCCACCCAGTCCTCAGTCCCTCAGATAGCGCAGCCTCCCAGTCCCTCAGACACCACTGCCTCACTGTCCCTCAGACAGCACTTCCACCCAGTCCTCAGTCCCTCAGTCAGCACTGCCTCCCAGTCCCCAGTCCCACAAACAGCAGTGCTTCCCATTCCCTCAGACAGCACTCCCACCCAGTCCCCAGTCCCTCAGACAGCACTTCCTCCAAGTCCTCAGTCCCTCAGTCAGCACTGCCACCCAGTCCCCAGTCCCACAGACAGCACTGCCTCCCATTCCCTCAGACAGCACTTCCTCCCAGTCCTCAGTCCCTCAGACTGCACTTCCTCCCAGTCCTCAGTCAGCACTGCCTCCCTGTCCCTCAGACAGCACTGCCTCCCAGTCCCTCAGGCAGCATTGCTCCCAGAACCTCTGACAGCACTGCCTCCCAATCCCCATTCCCTCAGACAGCATTGCTACCAGTCCCTCAGACATAACTGCTCCCAGTCCCTCAGACAGCACTGCCTCACTGTCCCTCAGACAGCACTTCCTCCCAGTCCTCAGTCCCTCAGTCAGCACTGCCTCCCAGTCCCCACTTCCTCAGACAGCACTACCTCCCAGTCCTCAGTCCCTCAGACAACACTGCCTCCCATTCCCTCAGACAGCCCTGCCCCCAGTCCCTCAGACAGCAGTGCCCCCCAGTACCTCAGATAGCACTGCCCCCAAGTCCCACTGACAGCACTGCCTCCCTGTCGCTCAGACAGCACTGCCACCCAGTGCCCAGTCCCTCAGACAGCACCGTATCGCAGACCCTCAGATAGCAGTGCCCCCCAGTACCTCAGATACCAGTGCCCCCCAGTCCCACTGACAGCACTGCCTCCCTGTCGCTCAGACAGCACTGCCACCCACTGCCCAGTCCCTCAGACAGCACTGTATCCCAGACCCTCAGACAGCGCTGCCTCCCAATCCCTTAGACAGCACTTCCATCCAGTCTCTCAGAGACCACTGCCTCCCAGTCCCTCAGACATCACTGCTCCCAGTCCCTCAGACAGCACTGCCTCACAGTACCTCAGACAGCACTGCCTCCCAGTCCCCAGTACCTCAGATAGCGCAGCCTCCCAGTCCCTCAGACACCACTGCCTCACTGTCCCTCAGACAGCACTTCCACCCAGTCCTCAGTCCCTCAGTCAGCACTGCCTCCCAGTCCTCAGTCCCACAAACAGCAGTGCTTCCCAGTCTCAGAGAGCACTGCCTCCCATTCCCCACTCCCTCAGACAGTACTTCCTCCCAGTCCTCAGTCCCTCAGACAGCATTGCCTCCCAGTCCTCAGTCCCTCACACAGCACTACCTCCCAGTCCTCAGTCCCTCAGACAGCACTGCCTCCCAGTCCCCAGTCCCTCAGGCAGCACTGCCCCCAAGTCTCAGGTCCCTCAGACAACACTGCCTCCCATTCCCTCAGGCAGCACTGCCCCCAAGTCTCAGGTCCCTCAGACAGCGCTGCCTCCCATTCCCTCAGACAGCACTGCCCCCCAGTCCCTCAGACAGCACTGCCCCCCAGTACCTCAGATACCACTGCCCCCCAGTCCCACTGACAGCACTGCATCCCTGTCGTACAGACAGCACTGCCACCCACTCCCTTAGATAGCACTGCCTCCCAGTCCCTCAGACAGCACTGCCTCCCAGTCCCTCAGACAGCACTGCTCCCAGTCCCTCAGACAGCACTGCCTCAGTCCCTCAGACAGCACTGCTCCCAGTCCCTCAGACAGCACTGCCTCCCATTCCCTCAGACAGCACTCCCACCCAGTCCCTCAGACAGCAGTGCCCCCCAGTACCTCAGATAGCACTGCCCCCAAATCCCACTGACAGCACTGCCTCCCTGTCGCTCAGACAGCACTGCCACCCAGTGCCCAGTCCCTCAGACAGCACCGTATCCCAGACCCTCAGACAGCAGTGCCCCCCAGTACCACAGATACCAGTGCCCCCCAGTCCCACTGACAGCACTGCCTCCCTGTCGCTCAGACAGCACTGCCACCCACTGCCCAGTCCCTCAGACAGCACTGTATCCCAGACCCTCAGACAGCGGTGCCTCCCAATCCTTTAGACAGCACTTCCACCCAGTCTCTCAGAGACCACTGCCTCCCAGTCCCTCAGACATCACTGCTCCCAGTCCCTCAGACAGCACTGCCTCACAGTACCTCAGACAGCACTGCCTCCCAGTCCCTCAGACAGCACTGCCTCCCAGTCCCTCAGACAGCACTGCCTCCCAGTCCCCAGTCCCTCAGATAGCGCAGCCTCCCAGTCCCTCAGACACCACTGCCTCACTGTCCCTCAGACAGCACTTCCACCCAGTCCTCAGTCCCTCAGTCAGCACTGCCTCCCAGTCCCCAGTCCCACAAACAGCAGTGCTTCCCAGTCTCACAGAGAGCACTGCCTCCCATTCCCCACTCCCTCAGACAGTACTTCCTCCCAGTCCTCAGTCCCTCAGACAGCACTGCCTCCCAGTCCCCAGTCCCTCAGGCAGCACTGCCCCCAAGTCTCAGGTCCCTCAGACAACACTGCCTCCCATTCCCGCAGGCAGCACTGCCCTCAAGTCTCAGGTCCCTCAGACAACACTGCCTCCCATTCCCTCAGGCAGCACTGCCCCCAAGTCTCAGGTCCCTCAGACAGCGCTGCCTCCCATTCCCTCAGACAGCACTGCCCCACAGTCCCTCAGACAGCAGTGCCCCCCAGTACCTCAGATACCACTGCCCCCCAGTCCCACTGACAGCACTGCATCCCTGTCGTACAGACAGCACTGCTCCCAGTCCCTCAGACAGCACTGCCTCAGTCCCTCAGACAGCACTGCTCCCAGTCCCTCAGACAGCACTGCCTCCCAGTCCCCGGTCCCTCAGACAGCACTGCCTCCCATTCCCTCAGACAGCACTCCCACCCAGTCCCTCAGACAGCACTGCTCCCAGTACCTCAGATAGCACTGCCCCCAAGTCCCATTGACAGCACTGCCTCCCTGTCGCTCAGACAGCACTGCCACCCAGTGCCCAGTCCCTCAGACAGCACCGTATCCCAGACCCTCAGACAGCAGTGCCCCCCAGTACCACAGATACCAGTGCCCCCCAGTCCCACTGACAGCACTGCCTCCCTGTCGCTCAGACAGCACTGCCACCCACTGCCCAGTCCCTCAGACAGCACTGTATCCCAGACCCTCAGACAGCGCTGCCTCCCAATCCTTTAGATAGCACTTCCACCCAGTCTCTCAGAGACCACTGCCTCCCAGTCCCTCAGACATCACTGCTCCCAGTCCCTCAGACAGCACTGCCTCACAGTACCTCAGACAGCACTGCCTCACTGTCCCTCAGACAGCACTACCTCCCAGTCCTCAGTCCCTCAGACAACACTGCCTCCCATTCCCTCAGACAGCACTGCCCCCAGTCCCTCAGACAGCAGTGCCCCCCAGTACCTCAGATAGCACTGCCCCCAAGTCCCACTGACAGCACTGCCTCCCTGTCGCTCAGACAGCACTGCCACCCAGTGCCCAGTCCCTCAGACAGCACCGTATCCCAGACCCTCAGACAGCAGTGCCCCCCAGTACCTCAGATACCAGTGCCCCCAGTCCCACTGACAGCACTGCCTCCCTGTCGCTCAGACAGCACTGCCACCCACTGCCCAGTCCCTCAGACAGCACTGTATCCCAGACCCTCAGACAGCGCTGCCTCCCAATCCCTTAGACAGCACTTCCACCCAGTCTCTCAGAGACCACTGCCTCCCAGTCCCTCAGACATCACTGCTCCCAGTCCCTCAGACATCACTGCTCCCAGTCCCTCAGACATCACTGCTCCCAGTACCTCAGACAGCACTGCCTCCCAGTCCCCTGTCCCTCAGATAGCGCAGCCTCCCAGTCCCTCAGACACCACTGCCTCACTGTCCCTCAGACAGCACTTCCACCCAGTCCTCAGTCCCTCAGTCAGCACTGCCTCCCACTCCCCAGTCCCATAACAGCAGTGCTTCCCAGTCTCACAGAGAGCACTGCCTCCCATTCCCCACTCCCTCAGACAGTACTTCCTCCCAGTCCTCAGTCCCTCAGACAGCGTTGCCTCCCAGTCCTCAGTCCCTCACACAGCACTACCTCCCAGTCCTCAGTCCCTCAGACAGCACTGCCTCCCAGTCCCCAGTCCCTCAGGCAGCACTGCCCCCAAGTCTCAGGTCCCTCAGACAACACTGCCTCCCATTCCCTCAGGCAGCACTGCCCCCAAGTCTCAGGTCCCTCAGACAGCGCTGCCTCCCATTCCCTCAGACAGCACTGCCCCACAGTCCCTCAGACAGCAGTGCCCCCCAGTACCTCAGATACCACTGCCCCCCAGTCCCACTGACAGCACTGCATCCCTGTCGTACAGACAGCACTGCCACCCACTCCCTTAGACAGCACTGCCTCCCAGTCCCTCAGACAGCACTGCCTCAGTCCCTCAGACAGCACTGCTCCCAGTCCCTCAGACAGCACTGCTCCCAGTCCCTCAGACAGCACTGCCTCAGTCCCTCAGACAGCACTGCTCCCAGTCCCTCAGACAGCACTGCTCCCAGTCCCTCAGACAGCACTGCCTCCCAGTCCCTCAGACAGCACTGCTCCCAGTCCCTCAGACAGCACTGCCTCCCAGTCCCTCAGACCGCACTGCCTCCCAGTCCCTCAGACAGCACTGCTCCCAGTCCCTCAGACAGCACTGCTCCCAGTCCCTCAGACAGCACTGCCTCCCAGTCCCCGGTCCCTCAGACAGCACTGCCTCCCATTCCCTCAGACAGCACTCCCACCCAGTCCCTCAGACAGCAGTGCCCCCCAGTACCTCAGATAGCACTGCCCCCAAGTCCCACTGACAGCACTGCCTCCCTGTCGCTCAGACAGCACTGCCACCCAGTGCCCAGTCCCTCAGACAGCACCGTATCCCAGACCCTCAGACAGCAGTGCCCCCAGTACCACAGATACCAGTGCCCCCCAGTCCCACTGACAGCACTGCCTCCCTGTCGCTCAGACAGCACTGCCACCCACTGCCCAGTCCCTTAGACAGCACTGTATCCCAGACCCTCAGACAGCGCTGCCTCCCAATCCCTTAGACAGCACTTCCACCCAGTCTCTCAGAGACCACTGCCTCCCAGTCCCTCAGACATCACTGCTCCCAGTCCCTCAGACAGCACTGCCTCACAGTACCTCAGACATCACTGCTCCCAGTCCCTCAGACAGCACTGCCTCCCAGTCCCTCAGACAGCACTGCCTCCCAGTCCCCAGTCCCTCAGATAGCGCAGCCTCCCAGTCCCTCAGACACCACTGCCTCACTGTCCCTCAGACAGCACTTCCACCCAGTCCTCAGTCCCTCAGTCAGCACTGCCTCCCAGTCCCCAGTCCCACAAACAGCAGTGCTTCCCAGTCTCACAGAGAGCACTGCCTCCCATTCCCCACTCCCTCAGACAGTACTTCCTCCCAGTCCTCAGTCCCTCAGACAGCATTGCCTCCCAGTCCTCAGTCCCTCACACAGCACTACCTCCCAGTCCTCAGTCCCTCAGACAGCACTGCCTCCCAGTCCCCAGTCCCTCAGGCAGCACTGCCCCCAAGTCTCAGGTCCCTCAGACAACACTGCCTCCCATTCCCTCAGGCAGCACTGCCCCCAAGTCTCAGGTCCCTCAGACAGCGCTGCCTCCCATTCCCTCAGACAGCACTGCCCCCCAGTCCCTCAGACAGCACTGCCCCCCAGTACCTCAGATACCACTGCCCCCCAGTCCCACTGACAGCACTGCATCCCTGTCGTACAGACAGCACTGCCACCCACTCCCTTAGATAGCACTGCCTCCCAGTCCCTCAGACAGCACTGCCTCCCAGTCCCTCAGACAGCACTGCTCCCAGTCCCTCAGACAGCACTGCCTCAGTCCCTCAGACAGCACTGCTCCCAGTCCCTCAGACAGCACTGCCTCCCAGTCCCCGGTCCCTCAGACAGCACTGCCTCCCATTCCCTCAGACAGCACTCCCACCCAGTCCCTCAGACAGCAGTGCCCCCCAGTACCTCAGATAGCACTGCCCCCAAATCCCACTGACAGCACTGCCTCCCTGTCGCTCAGACAGCACTGCCACCCAGTGCCCAGTCCCTCAGACAGCACCGTATCCCAGACCCTCAGACAGCAGTGCCCCCCAGTACCACAGATACCAGTGCCCCCCAGTCCCACTGACAGCACTGCCTCCCTGTCGCTCAGACAGCACTGCCACCCACTGCCCAGTCCCTCAGACAGCACTGTATCCCAGACCCTCAGACAGCGGTGCCTCCCAATCCTTTAGACAGCACTTCCACCCAGTCTCTCAGAGACCACTGCCTCCCAGTCCCTCAGACATCACTGCTCCCAGTCCCTCAGACAGCACTGCCTCACAGTACCTCAGACAGCACTGCCTCCCAGTCCCTCAGACAGCACTGCCTCCCAGTCCCTCAGACAGCACTGCCTCCCAGTCCCCAGTCCCTCAGATAGCGCAGCCTCCCAGTCCCTCAGACACCACTGCCTCACTGTCCCTCAGACAGCACTTCCACCCAGTCCTCAGTCCCTCAGTCAGCACTGCCTCCCATTCCCCACTCCCTCAGACAGTACTTCCTCCCAGTCCTCAGTCCCTCAGACAGCACTGCCTCCCAGTCCCCAGTCCCTCAGGCAGCACTGCCCCCAAGTCTCAGGTCCCTCAGACAACACTGCCTCCCATTCCCTCAGGCAGCACTGCCCTCAAGTCTCAGGTCCCTCAGACAACACTGCCTCCCATTCCCTCAGGCAGCACTGCCCCCAAGTCTCAGGTCCCTCAGACAGCGCTGCCTCCCATTCCCTCAGACAGCACTGCCCCACAGTGCCTCAGACAGCAGTGCCCCCCAGTACCTCAGATACCACTGCCCCCCAGTCCCACTGACAGCACTGCATCCCTGTCGTACAGACAGCACTGCTCCCAGTCCCTCAGACAGCACTGCCTCAGTCCCTCAGACAGCACTGCTCCCAGTCCCTCAGACAGCACTGCCTCCCAGTCCCCGGTCCCTCAGACAGCACTGCCTCCCATTCCCTCAGACAGCACTCCCACCCAGTCCCTCAGACAGCACTGCTCCCAGTACCTCAGATAGCACTGCCCCCAAGTCCCATTGACAGCACTGCCTCCCTGTCGCTCAGACAGCACTGCCACCCAGTGCCCAGTCCCTCAGACAGCACCGTATCCCAGACCCTCAGACAGCAGTGCCCCCCAGTACCACAGATACCAGTGCCCCCCAGTCCCACTGACAGCACTGCCTCCCTGTCGCTCAGACAGCACTGCCACCCACTGCCCAGTCCCTCAGACAGCACTGTATCCCAGACCCTCAGACAGCGCTGCCTCCCAATCCTTTAGACAGCACTTCCACCCAGTCTCTCAGAGACCACTGCCTCCCAGTCCCTCAGACATCACTGCTCCCAGTCCCTCAGACAGCACTGCCTCACAGTACCTCAGACAGCACTGCCTCCCAGTCCCTCAGACAGCACTGCCTCCCAGTCCCCAGTCCCTCAGATAGCGCAGCCTCCCAGTCCCTCAGACACCACTGCCTCACTGTCCCTCAGACAGCACTTCCACCCAGTCCTCAGTCCCTCAGTCAGCACTGCCTCCCAGTCCCCAGTCCCACAAACAGCAGTGCTTCCCAGTCTCACAGAGAGCACTGCCTCCCATTCCCCACTCCCTCAGACAGTACTTCCTCCCAGTCCTCAGTCCCTCAGACAGCATTGCCTCCCAGTCCTCAGTCCCTCAGACAGCACTGTCTCCCAGTCCCCAGTCCCTCAGGCAGCACTGCCCCCAAGTCTCAGGTCCCTCAGACAACACTGCCTCCCATTCCCTCAGGCAGCACTGCCCCCAAGTCTCAGGTCCCTCAGACAGCGCTGCCTCCCATTCCCTCAGACAGCACTGCCCCACAGTCCCTCAGACAGCAGTGCCCCCCAGTACCTCAGATACCACTGCCCCCCAGTCCCACTGACAGCACTGCATCTCTGTCGTACAGACAGCACTGCCACCCACTCCCTTAGATAGCACTGCCTCCCAGTCCCTCAGACAGCACTGCTCCCAGTCCCTCAGACAGCACTGCCTCCCAGTACCTCAGATACCACTGCCCCCCAGTCCCACAGACAGCACTGCCTCCCAGTCCCTCAGACAGCACTGCCACCCACTCCCTTAGATAGCACTGCCTCCCAGTCCCTCAGACAGCACTGCTCCCAGTCCCTCAGACAGCACTGCCACAGTCCCTCAGACAGCACTGCCACAGTCCCTCAGACAGCACTGCTCCAGTCCCTCAGACCGCACTGCCTCCCAGTCCCCAGTCCCTCAGACAGCACTTCCTCCCAGTCCTCAGTCCCTCAGTCAGCACTGCCACCCAGTCCCCAGTCCCACAGACAGCACTGCTTCCCAGTCCCACAAAGAGCACTGCATCCCAGTCCCCACTTCCCCAGACAGCACTACCTCCCAGTCCTCAGTCCCTCAGACAGCACTGCTCCCAGTCCTTCAGACAGCACTGCTCCCAGTCCCTCAGACAGCACTGCCTCAGTCCCTCAGACCGCACTGCCTCCCAGTCCCCAGTCCCTCAGACAACACTGCCTCCCATTCCCTCAGACAGCACTCCCACCCAGTCCCCAGTCCCTCAGACAGCACTTCCTCCCAGTCTCCATTCCCTCAGACAGCACTGCCTCCCAGTTCCCATTCCCTCAGACAGCACTGCCACCCAGTGCCCAGTCCCTCAGACAGCACCGTATCCCAGACCCTCAGACAGCAGTGCCCCCCAGTACCTCAGATACCAGTGCCCCCCAGTCCCACTGACAGCACTGCCTCCCTGTCGCTCAGACAGCACTGCCACCCACTGCCCAGTCCCTCAGACAGCACTGTATCCCAGACCCTCAGACAGCGCTGCCTCCCAATCCCTTAGACAGCACTTCCACCCAGTCTCTCAGAGACCACTGCCTCCCAGTCCCTCAGACATCACTGCTCCCAGTCCCTCAGACAGCACTGCCTCACAGTACCTCAGACAGCACTGCCTCCCAGTCCCCAGTCCCTCAGATAGCGCAGCCTCCTAGTCCTCAGTCCCTCAGACAGCACTGCCTCACAGTACCTCAGACAGCACTGCCTCCCAGTCCCTCAGACAGCACTGCCTCCCAGTCCCCAGTCCCTCAGATAGTGCAGCCTCCCAGTCCCCAGTCCCTCAGGCAGCACTGCCCCCAAGTCTCAGGTCCCTCAGACAACACTGCCTCCCATTCCCTCAGGCAGCACTGCCCCCAAGTCTCAGGTCCCTCAGACAGCGCTAACTCCCATTCCCTCAGACAGCACTGCCCCCCAGTCCTTCAGACAGCAGTGCCCCCCAGTACCTCAGATACCACTGCCCCCCAGTCCCACTGACAGCACTGCATCCCTGTCGTACAGACAGCACTGCCACCCACTCCCTTAGACAGCACTGCCTCCCAGTACCTCAGACAGCACTGCCTCAGTCCCTCAGACAGCACTGCCTCCCAGTCCCCGGCCCCACAGACCGCACTGCCTCCCAGTCCCCGGCCCCACAGATAGCACTGCCTCCCATTCCCTCAGACAGCACTCCCACCCAGTCCCCAGTCCCTCAGACAGCACTTCCTCCCAGTCCTCAGTCCCTCAGTCAGCACTGCCACCCAGTCCCCAGTCCCAAAGACAGCACTGCTTCCCAGTCCCACAAAGAGCACTGCATCCCAGTCCCCACTTCCCCAGACAGCACTACCTCCCAGTCCTCAGTCCCTCAGACAGCACTGCTCCCAGTCCCTCAGACAGCACTGCTCCCAGTTCCCATTCCCTCAGACAGCACTGCCCCCAGTCCCTCAGACCGCACTGCCTCCCAGTCCCCAGTCCCTCAGACAACACTGCCTCCCATTCCCTCAGACAGCACTCCCACCCAGTCCCCAGTCCCTCAGACAGCACTTCCTCCCAGTCTCCATTCCCTCAGACAGCACTGCCTCCCAGTTCCCATTCCCTCAGACAGCACTGCCTTCCAGTTCCTCAGGCAGCACTGCCCCCCAATCCCTCAGACAACACTGCTCACAGTCCCTTAGACTGCACTGCCTCACAATCCCTCAGACGGCACTGCTTCCCAGTCCCTTAGACAGCACTGCTCCCAGAACCTCAGACAGCACTGCCAGCCAGTCCCTCAGACAGCACCGCCCCCCGGTCCCTCAGGCAGCACTGCCTCCAAGTCCCTCAGACGGCATTGCCTCCCAGTCCCTCAGACAGCCCTCCAACCCAGTCCCCAGTCCCTCAGACAGCACTGCCTCCCAGTTCCCATTCCCTCAGACAGCACTGCCAGGTAATTCCTCAGACAGAACTGCCCCCCAGTCCCTCAGAAAGCACTGCCTCCCAGTCCCTCAGACTGCATTGCTCCCAGTCCCTCGGAAGACACTGCCTTCCAGTCCCTCAAACAGCACTGCCTGACTGTCCCTCAGACAGCACTTCCTCCCAGTCCTCAGTCCCTCAGTCAGCACTGCTCCAAATCCCCATTCCCTCAGACAGCACTGCTCCCAGTTCCCATTCCCTCAGACAGCACTGCCTCCCAGTCCCTCAGACTGCATTGCTCCCAGCCCCTCAGACAGCAGTGCCTCCCATTCCCTCAGGCAGCACTGCCCCCAAGTCTCAGGTCCCTCAGACAGCACTGCCCCCCAGTCCCTCAGACAGCAGTGCCCCCCAGTACCTCAGATAGCACTGCCCCCCAGTCCCACTGACAGCACTGCCTCCCTGTCGCTCAGACAGCACTGCCACCCAGTGCCCAGTCCCTCAGACAGCGCTGCCTCCGATTCCCTTAGACAGCACTCCCACCCAATCTCTCAGAGAGCACTGCCACCAAGTCCCTCAGACAGCACTGCCTCCCAGTTCCCATTCCCTCAGACAGTGCAGCCTCCCAGTCCCTCAGACACCACTGCCTCACTGTCCCTCAGACAGCACTTCCACCCAGTCCTCAGTCCCTCAGTCAGCACAGCCTCCCAGTCCCCAGTCCCACAGAAAGCAGTGCCTCCCAGTCCCCACTCCCTCAGACCGTACTTCCTCCCAGTCCTCAGTCCCTCAGACAGCACTTCCTCCCAGTCCCCACTCCCTCAGACCGTACTTCCTCCCAGTCCTCAGTCCCTCAGACAGCACTGCCTCCCAGTCCCCACTCCCTCAGACCGTACTTCCTCCCAGTCCCCAGTCCCTCAGACAGACAGCACTGCCTCCCAGTCCTCAGTCTCTCAGACATCACTGCCTCCCAGTCTCTCAGAGAGCACTGCCTCCCAGTCCCCATTCCCTCAGACAGTGCAGCCTATCAGTCCCTCAGGCAGCACTGCTCCCAGTCCCTCAGACAGCACTGCCTCAGTCCCTCAGTCAGCACTGCTCCCAGTCCCTCAGACAGCATTGCCTCCCAGTCCCTCAGACAGCATTGCCTCCCAGTCCCTCAGACAGCATTGCCTCCCAGTCCCTCAGACAGCATTGCCTCCCAGTCCCCAGTCCCTCAGACAGCACTGACGTCCAGTTCCCAGGCCCCCAGACTGCATTGCGTCCCAGGCCCCCCGACTGCACTGCCTCCCGGTCCCTTAGACAGCACTGCCTCCCATTCCCTCAGACAGCACTCCACCCAGTCCCCAGTCCCTCAGACGGCATTTCCTCCCAGTCCTCAGTCCCTCAGTCAGCACGGCCTCCGAGTCCCAGTCCCACAGACAGCACTGCCTCCCATTCCCTCAGACAGCACTGTCTCCCAGTCCCCACTTCCTCAGACAGCACTACCTCCCAGTCCTCAGTCCCTCAGACAGCACTGCCTCCCAGTCCCCAGTCCCTCAGGCAGCACTGCCCCCAAGTCTCAGGTTCCTCAGACAGCACTGCCTCCCATTCCCACAGACAGCATTGCCACCCAGTCCCTCAAACAGCACTGCCCCCCAGTACCTCAGATAGCACTGCCACCAGTCCTACTGACAGCACTGCCTCCCTGTCGCTCAGCCAGCACTGGCTCCCAGACCCTCAGACAGCGCTGCCTCCCAGTCCCTTAGACAGCACTCCCACCCAGTCCCTCACACAGCACTGCCTCCTAGTCCCCATTCCCTCAGACAGCGCAGCCTACCAGTCCCTCAGGGAGCACTACTCCCAGTCCCTCTGACAACATTCTCTCCCACTCCCTTAGACAGCACTGCCAACCAGTCCCTCAGACAGCACAGCCTCCCAGTCGCCAGACTCTCAGACAGCACTGCCTCCCATTCTCTCAGACAGCACTGCTCCCAGTCCCTCAGACAGCACTGCCTCCCAGTTCCCAGGCCCCCAGACTGCACTGCGTCCCAGGTCCCCGACTGAGCTGCCTCCCAGTCCCTCAGACAGCACTGCCTCCCAGTTCACATTCCCTCAGACAGTACTGCCTCCCAGTTCCTCAGACAGCACTGCCCCTCAGTCTCTCAGACAGCACTGCTCCCAGTCCCTCAGACTGCAGTGCCTCCCAATCCCTCAGATGGCACTGCTTCCCAGTCCCTCAGACAGCACTGCCTCCCAGTCCCCAGTCCCTCAGACAGCACTGCCTACCAGTTCCCATTCCCTCAGACAGCACTGCCTTCCAGTTCCTCAGGCAGCACTGCCCCCCAATCCTTCAGACAACACTGCTCCCAGTCCCTCAGACTGCACTGCCTCACAATCCCTCAGACGGCACTGCTTCCCAGTCCCTTAGACAGCACAGCCTCCAAGTCCCCAGTCCCTCAGACAGCACTGCTCCCAGAATCTCAGACAGCACTGCCGCCCAGTCCCTCAGACAGCCCTCCAACCCAGTCCCCAGTCCCTCAGACAGCACTGCCTCCCAGTTCCCATTCCCTCAGACAGCACTGCCAGCCAGTCCCTCAGACAGAACTGCCCCCCAGTCTCTCAGAAAGCACTGCCTCCCAGTCCCTCAGACTGCATTGCTCCCAGTCCCTCGGACGACACTGCCTTCCAGTCCCTCAAACAGCACTGCCTGACTGTCCCTCAGACAGCACTTCCTCCCAGTCCTCAGTCCCTCAGTCAGCACTGCTCCAAATCCCTAGTCCCTCAGACAATACTGCTCCCAGAACCTCAGACAGCACTGCCCCCCAGTTCCCAGTCCCTCAGACAGCACAGCCTCCCATTCCCTCAGACAGCACCGCCCCCCGGTCCCTCAGGCAGCACTGCCTC
This sequence comes from Chiloscyllium plagiosum, assembly GCF_037043375.1. Classification (NCBI taxonomy): domain Eukaryota; kingdom Metazoa; phylum Chordata; class Chondrichthyes; order Orectolobiformes; family Hemiscylliidae; genus Chiloscyllium; species Chiloscyllium plagiosum. The sequence goes on from NW_028270171.1 coordinate 29,214,658, forward strand.
CAAGTCCCTCAGACGGCACTGCCTCCCAGTCCCTCAGACAGCCCTCCAACCCAGTCCCCTGTCCCTCAGACAGCACTGCCTCCCAGTTCCCATTCCCTCAGACAGCACTGCCAGCCAGTCCCTCAGACAGAACTGCCTCCAGTCCCTCAGAAACCACTGTCTCCCAGTCCCTCAGACTGCATTGCTCCCAGGCCCTCGGATGACACTCCCTTCCAGTCCCTCAAACAGCACTGCCTCCCAGTTCCCATTCCCTCAGACAGCACTGCCAGCCAGTCACTCAGACAGAACTGCCCCCAGTCCCTCAGAAACCACTGTCTCCCAGTCCCTCAGACTGCACTTCCTCCCAGTCCTCAGTCCCTCAGTCAGCACTGCTCCAAAACCCCATTCCCTCAGACCCCACTGCCTCCCAGTTCCCATTCCCTCAGACAGCACTGCCTCCCAGTCCCTCAGACTGCATTGCTCCCAGTCCTTCAGACAGCAGTGCCTCCCATTCCCTCAGGCAGCACTGCCCCCAAGTCCCAGGTCCCTCAGACAGCACTGCCCACCTTCCCTCAGACAGCACTGCCTCCCAGTCCCCATTCCCTCAGACAATGCAGCCTCCCAGTCCCTCAGACACCACTGCCTCACTGTCCTTCAGACAGCACTTCCACCCAGTCCTCAGTCAGCACTGCCTCCCAGTCCCCAGTCCCACAGACAGCAGTGCTTCCCAGTCCCACAGAGAGCACTGCCTCCCAGTCCCCACTCCCTCAGACCGTACTTCCTCCCAGTCCTCAGCCCCTCAGACAGCACTGCCTACCAGTCCCTCAGACAGCACTGCCTCCCATTCCCTCAGACAGCACTCCTACCCAGTCCCCAGTCCCTCAGACGGCACTTCCTCCCAGTTCTCAGTCCCTCAGTCAGCACTGCCTCCCAGTCCCAGATCCACAGACAGCACTGCTTCCCAGTCCCACAAAGGGCACTGCCTCCCAGTCCCCACTTCCCCAGACAGCACTACCTCCAAGTCCTCAGTGCCTCAGACAGCACTGCCTCCCAGTCCCCAGTCCCTCAGACAACACTGCCACCCATTCCCTCAGATAGCACTGCCCCCCAGTCCCACTGACAGCACTGTCTCCCAGACCCTCAGACAGCACTGCCTCCTAGTCCCCAGTCCCTCAGACAACACTGCCACCCATTCCCTCAGATAGCACTGCCCCCCAGTCCCACTGACAGCACTGTCTCCCAGTCTCTCAGACAGCACTGCCTCCCAGTCCCTCACACAGCACTGCCTCCCAGTCCCCATTCCCTCAGACAGCGCAGCCTACCAGTCCCTCAAGATGCATTGCTCCCAGTCCCTCAGACAACACTCCCTCCAACTCCCTTAGTCAGCAGTGCCAGCCAATCCCTCAGACAGCACAGTCTCCCAGTCGCCTGACCCTCATACAGCACTGCTCCCAGTCCCTCAGACAGCACTGCCTCCCAGTCCCCACTCCCTCAGACAGCACTGCCTTCCAGATCCCAGGTCCCCTGACTGCACTGCCCTCCCAGTCTCTCAGACAGCACTGCCTCCCATACCCTCAGACAGCACTCCAACCAAGTCCCCAGTCTATCAGACAGCACTGCCTCCCAGTTCCCATTCCCTCAGACAGTAGTGCCTCCCAGTCCCTCAGACTGCACTGCCTCCCAATCCCACAGACGGCACTGCTTCCCTGTCCCTCAGACAGCACTGCCTCCCAATCCCACAGACGGCACTGCTTCCCAGTCCCTCAGACAGCTCTGCCTCCCATTCCCTCAGACAGCACTGCCTGCCTGTCCTTCAGACAGCACTGCCTCCCAGTCCCCAGTACCTCAGACAGCACTGCTCCCAGAACCTCAGACAGCACTGCCCCCCAGTCCCCATTCCCTCAGACAGCACTGCCTCCCAGTCCCCATTCCCTCAGACAGCACTACCTCCCAGTCCTCAGTCCCTCAGACAGCACTGCCTCCCAGTCCCCTCTCCCTCAGACAGCACTACCTCCCAGTCCTCAGTCCCTCAGACAGCACTGCCTCCTAGTCCCCAGTCCCTCAGACAGCACTGCCTCCCAGTCCCCATTCCCTCAGACAGCACTGCCTTCCAGTTCCCAGGCCCCAGACGGTACTGCCTCCCATTCCCTCAGACAGCACTGCCCCCAAGTCCCTTAGACGGCACTGCCTCCCACTCCCTCAGACGACACTGCCTTCCAGTCCCTCAGACAGCACTGCCTCCCAGTCCCCAGTCCCTCAGACAGAACTACTCCCCGTCCCCATTCCCTCAGACAGCACTGCACCCAGTCCCTCAGACAGCACTGCTCCAAGTCCCCATTCCCTCAGACAGCACTGCTCCCAATCCCTCAGACAGCCTCCAACCCAGTCCCCAGTCCCTCAGACAGCACTGCCTCCCAGTTCCCATTCCCTCAGACAGCACTGCCAGCCAGTCCCTCAGACTGCATTGCTCCCAGTCCCTCAGACGACACTGCCTCCCAGTCCCTCAGATGACACTGCCTCACTGTCCCTCAGACAGCACTTCCTCCCAGTGCTCAGTCCCTCAGTCAGCACTGCCTCCCAGTCCCCAGTCCCACAAACAGCAGTGCTTCCCAGTTCACATTCCCTCAGACAGCACTGCCTTCCAGTTCCTCAGTCAACACTGCCCCCCTGTCCCTCAGACAGCACTGCTCCCAGTCCCTCAGACAGCACTGCCTCCCAATCCCTCAGACGGCACTGCTTCCCAGTCCCTTAGACAGCACTGCCTTCCAGTCCCCAGTCCCTCAGACAGCACTGCTCCCAGAACCTCAGACAGCACTGCCCCCTGTCCCCATTTCCTCAGACAGCACTACCTCCCAGTCCTCAGTCCCTCAGACAGCACTGCCTCCCAGTCCCCAGTCCCTTAGACAGCACTGCCTCCCAGTCCCCAGTCCCTCAGACAGCACTGCCTGCCAGTTGCCAGGCCCCCAGACAGTAATGCCTCCCATTCCCTCAGACAGCACTGCTTCGCAGTCCCCAGTCCCTCAGACAGCACTCCAACCCAGTCCCCAGTCCCTCAGACAGCACTGCCTCCCATTCTCTCAGACAGCACTGCCTCCCAGTCCCCAGTCCCACAGACTGCACTGCCTCCCAGTCCCTCAGACAGCACTGAATCCAAGTTCCCAATCCCCCAGACAGCATTCCAACCCAGTCCCCAGTCCCTCGGACAGCACTGCCTCCCAGTCCCTCAGACAGCACTGCCTCCCACTCCCTAAGACGACACTGCCTCTCAGTCCCTCAGACAGCACTGCCTCCCAGTCCCCAGTCCCTCAGACAGAACTACTCCCAGTCCCCATTCCCTCAGACAGCACTGCTCCAAGTCCCCATTCCCTCAGACAGCACTACTCCCAATCCCTCAGACAGCCCTCCAACCCAGTCCCCAGTCCCTCAGACAGCACTGCCTCCCAGTTCCCATTCCCTCAGACAGCACTGCCAGCCAGTCCCTCAGACAGAACTTCCCCCCCAGTCCCTCAGACAGCATTGCCTCCCAGTCCCTCAGACTGCATTGCTCCCAGTCCCTCAGACAGCACTGCCTCCCATTCCTTCAGGCAGCACTGCCCTCAAGTCTCAGGTCCCTCAGACAACACTGCCTCCCATTCCCTCAGACATCACTGCCCCCCAGTCCCTCAGACAGCAGTGCCCCCCAGTACCTCAGATACCACTGCCCCCCAGTCCCACTGACAGCACAGCCTCCCTGTCGCTCAGACAGCACTCCCACCCAATCTCTCAGACTGCACTGCCTCCCAGTCCTTCAGACAGCACTGCTCCCATTTCCTCAGACAGCACTGCTCCCAGTCCCTCAGACAGCATTGCCTCCCAGTCCCCAGTCCCTCAGACAGCACTGTCGTCCAGTTCCCAGGCCCCCAGACTGCATTGCGTCCCAGGCACCCCGACTGCACTGCCTCCCAGTCCCTCAGACAGCACTCCCACCCAGTCCCCAGTCCCTCAGACAGCACTCCCACCCAGTCCCCAGTCCCTCAGACAGCACTTCCTCCCAGTCCTCAGTCCCTCAGTCAGCACGGCCTCCCAGTCCTCAGTCCCTCAGTCAGCACGGCCTCCCAGTCCTCAGTCCCACAGACAGCACTGCCTTCCAGTTCCCAGGCCCCCAACGGTACTGCCTTCCATTCCCTCAGACAGCACTGCACCCAAGTCCCTTAGACGGCACTGCCTCCCAGTCCCTCAGACGACACTGCCTCCCAGTCCACAGTCCCTCAGACAGAACTACTCCCAGTCCCCATTCCCTCAGACAGCACTGCACCCAGTCCCTCAGACAGCACTGCTCCAAGTCCCCATTCCCTCAGACAGCACTGCTCCCAATCCCTCAGACAGCACTGCCTCCCAGTCCCCAGTCCCTCAGACAGCACTGCTTCCCAGTCCCTCAGACAGCACTGCCTCCCAGTCCCCAGTCCCTCAGACAGCACTGCTCCCAGTCCCTCTGACTGCACTGCCTCCCATTCCCTCAGACAGCACTGCCTCCCTGTCCCTCAGACAGCACTGCCTCCCTGTCCCCAGTCCCTCAGACAGCACTGCTCCCAGAACCTCAGACAGCACTGCCCCCCAGTCCCCATTCCCTCAGACAGCACTGCCTCCCAGTCCCCATTCCCTCAGACAGAACTCCCTCCCCGTCATCAGTCCCTCAGACAGCACTGCCTGCCAGTCCCCTCTCCCTCAGACAGCACTACCTCCCAGTCCTCAGTCCCTCAGACAGCACTGCCTCCTAGTCCCCAGTCCCTCAGACAGCACTGCCTCCCAGTCCCCATTCCCTCAGACAGCACTGCCTTCCAGTTCCCAGGCCCCCAGACAGTACTGCCTCCCATTCCCTCAGACAGCACTGCCCCCAAGTCCCTTAGACGGCACTGCCTCCCAGTCCCTCAGACGACACTGCCTCCCAGTCCCTCAGACAGCACTGCCTCCCAGTCCCCAGTCCCTCAGACAGAACTACTCCCAGTCCCCAGTCCCTCAGATAGCACTGCCTCCCAGTCCCTCAGACAGCCCTCCAACCCAGTCCCCAAGCCATCAGACAGCACTGCCTCCCAGTTCCCATTCCCTCAGACAGCACTGCCAGCCAGTCCCTCAGACAGAACTGCCCCCCCAGTCCCTCAGACAACACTGCCTCCCAGTTCCTCAGACTGCATTGCTCCCAGTCCCTCAGACAGCACTGCCTCCCATTCCCTCAGGCAGCACTGCCCTCAAGTCTCAGGTCCCTCAGACAACACTGCCTCCCATTCCCTCAGAATGCACTGCCCCCCAGTCCCTCAGACAGGACTGCCCCCCAGTACCTCAGATACCACTGCCCCCCAGTCCCACTGACAGCATTGCCTTCCTGTCGCTCAGACAGCACTGCCACCCAGTGCCCAGTGCCTCAGACAGCACTGTATCCCAGTCCCTCAGACAGCACTGCTCCCAGTCCCTCAGACAGGACTGCCCCCCAGTACCTCAGACAACACTGCCTCCCAGTTCCTCAGACTGCATTGCTCCCAGTCCCTCAGACAGCACTGCCTCCCATTCCCTCAGGCAGCACTGCCCTCAAGTCTCAGGTCCCTCAGACAACACTGCCTCCCATTCCCTCAGAATGCACTGCCCCCCAGTCCCTCAGACAGGACTGCCCCCCAGTACCTCAGATACCACTGCCCCCCAGTCCCACTGACAGCATTGCCTTCCTGTCGCTCAGACAGCACTGCCTCCCAGTCCCCAGTCCCTCAGACAGCACTGTCGTCCAGTTCCCAGACCCCCAGACTGCATATCGTCCCAGGCCCCCCGACTGCACTGCCTCCCAGTCCCTCAGACGGCACTGCCTCCGATTCCCTCAGACAGCACTCCCACCCAGTCCCCAATCCCTCAGACAGCACTTCCTCCGAGTCCTCAGTCCCTCAGTTAGCACGCCCTCCCTGTCCCCAGTCCCACAGACAGCAAAGCTGCCCAGTCCCACAGACAGCATTGCCTCACAGTCCCCACTTCCTCAGACAGCACTACTTCACTAGTCCTCAGTCCCTCAGACAGCACTGCCTCCCAGTCCCCTCTCCCTAAGGCAGCACTGCCCCCAAGTCTCAGGTCCCTCAGACAGCACTGCCTCCCATTCCCTCAGACAGCAGTGCCCCCCAGTCCCCCAGACAGCACTGCCCCCCAGTCCCTTAGACAGCACTGCCCCCCAGTACCTCAGATAGCACTGCCCCCCCAGTCCCTCAGACAGCACTGCCTCCCATTCCCTCAGACAGCACTGCCCCTCAGTCCCTCAGACAGCACTGCCCCCTAGTCCCTCAGACAGCACTGCCCCCCAGTCCCACTGACAGCACTGCCTCCCTGTCGCTCAGACGGCACTGCCACCCACTGCCCAGTCCCTCAGACAGCACTGTCTCCCAGACCCTCAGACAGCGCTGCCTCCCAGTCCCTTAGACTGCACTCCCACCCAGTCTCTCAGAGACCACTGCCTCCCAGTCCCTCACACAGCACTGCCTCCCAGTCCCCATTCCCTCAGACAGCACTGCCTACCAGTACCTCAGGGAGCACTGCTCCCAGTCCCTCTGACAACACTCCCTCCCACTCCCTTAGACAGCACTGCCAACCAGTCCCTCAGACAGCACAGCCTCCCAGTCGCCAGACCCTCAGACAGCACTGCACCCAGTCCCTCAGACAGCACTGCCTTCCAGTCCGCAGTGCCTCAGACAGCACTGCCTTCCAGTTCCCAGGACCCCAAACTGCATGCGTCCCAGGTCCGCCGACTGCACTGCCTCCCAGTCTCACAGACAGCACTGCCTCCCATACCCTCAGTCAGCACTCCAACCAAGTCCCCAGTCCCTCAGACAGCACTGCCTCCCAGTTCACATTCCCTCAGACAGTACTGCCTCCCAGTTCCTCAGACAGCACTGCCCCCCAGTCTCTCAGACAGCACTGCTCCCAGTCCCTCAGACTGCAGTGCCTCCCAATCCCTCAGACGGCATTACCTCCCAGTCCCTCAGACAGCACTGCCTCCTAGTCCCCAGTCCCTCAGACAGCACTGCTCCCAGTCCATCAGACAGCACTGCCCCCAGTCTCTCAGACAGCACTGCTCCCAGTCCCTCAGACTGCAGTGCCTCCCAATGCCTCAGATGGCACTGCTTCCCAGTCCCCAGTCAGCACTAATCCCAGTCCCCATTCCCTCAGACAGCACTGCCTCCCAGTTCACATTCCCTCAGACAGCACTGCCTTCCAGTTCCTCAGGCAGCACTGCCCCCCAGTCCTCAGACAGCACTGCTCCCAGTGCCTCAGACTGCACTGCCTCCCAATCCCTCAGACGGCACTGCTTCCCAGTCCCTCAGACTGCACTGCCTCCCAATCCCTCAGATGGCACTGCTTCCCAGTCCCTTCGACAGCACTGCCTCCCAATCCCCAGTCCCTCAGACAGCACTGCTCCCAGAACCTCAGACAGCAGTGACCCACAGTCCCCATTCCCTCAGACAGCACTGCCTCCCAGTCCCCATTCCCTCAGACAGAACTACCTCCCAGACCTCAGTCCCTCAGACAGCACTGCCTCCCAGTCCCCATTCCCTCAGACAGCACTGACTTCCAGTTGCCAGGCCCCCAGACGGTACTGCCTCCCATTCCCTCAGACAGCACTGCCTTGCAGTCCCCAGTCCCTCAGACAGCACTGCCTTCCAGTTCCTCAGGCAGCACTGCCCCCCAGTCCTCAGGCAGCACTGCCCCCCAGTCCTCAGACGGCACTGCTTCCCAGTCCCTCAGATGGTACTGCTTCCCAGTAACTTAGACAGCACTGCTCCCAGAACCTCATACAGCAGTGACCCACAGTCCCCATTCCCTCAGACAGCACTACCTCCCAGTCCTCAGTCCCTCAGACAGCACTGCCTCCCAGTCCCCTCTCCCTCAGACAGCACTACCTCCCAGTCCTCAGTCCCTCAGACAGCACTGCCTCCCAGTCCCCTCTCCCTCAGACAGCACTACCTCACAGACCTCAGTCCCTCAGACAGCACTGCCTCCCAGTCCCCTCTCCCTCAGACAGCACTACCTCCCAGACCTCAGTCCCTCAGACAGCACTGACCCCCAGTCCCCATTCCCTCAGACAGCACTACCTCCCAGTCCTCAGTCCCTTAGACAGCACTGCCTCCCAGTCCCCTCTCCCTCAGACAGCACTGCCTCCCAGTCCCCATTCCCTCAGACAGCACTGCCTTCCAGTTGCCAGGCACCCAGACGGTACTGCCTCCCATTCCCTCAGACAGCACTGCCTCCCAGTCCCCATTCCCTCAGACAGCACTGCCTTCCAGTTGCCAGGCACCCAGACGGTACTGCCTCCCATTCCCTCAGACAGCACTGCCTCGCAGTCCCCAGTCCCTCAGACAGCACTCCAACCCAGTCCCAGTCCCTCAGACTGCACTGCCTCCCATTCTCTCAGACAGCACTGCCTCCCAGTCCCCAGTCCCACAGACTGCACTGCCTCCCAGTCCCTCAGACAGCACCGCCTCCCAGTCCCCAGTCCCTCAGACAGCACTCCAACCCAGTCCCCAGTCCCTCAGACAGCACTGCCTCCCATTCCCTCGGACAGCACTGCCTCCCAGTCCCTCAGACAGCACTGCCTCCCAGTCCCTCAGACAGCACTGCCTCCCAGTTCCCATTCCCTCAGACTGCAATGCCTCCCAGTCCCTCAGACAGCACTGCTCCCAGTCCCTCTGACAACACTCCCTCCCAATCCCTTAGATAGCACTACCTCCCAGTCCCTCTGACAACAGTCCCTCCCACTCCCTTCGACCGCACTGCCTCACACTCCCTCAGACAACATTGCCTCCCAGCCACCACTCCCTCAGTCAGCTCTGCCTCACAGTCCCCAATCCCTCAGACAGCACTGCCTCCCAGTTCCTCCGACAGCACTGCCCCCAAGTCCCTCCGACAGCACTGCCCCCCAGTCCCTCAGACAGCACTGCCCCCCCAGTCCCTCAGACAGCACTGTTTCCCAGACCCCACTTCCTCAGACAGCAGTGCCTCCCAATCTCCAATCCCTCAGACTGCAATGCCTCCCAGTTCCTCAGACAGCACATCTCCCAGTCCCTCAAAAAGCACTGCTCCCAGTCCCTCAGACGGTACAGCCACCCAGAACCTCACATGGCACTGCCCACCAGTCCCTCAGACAACACTGCCACCCAGTCCCAATCCCTCAGACAGCACTACCTCCCAGTCTGTCAGACAGCACTGCCCCCCAGTCCCTCAGACTGCATTGCCCCCCCAGTCCCTCAGACAGCATTGCCTCCCAGTCCCCAGTCCCTCAGACATCACTGCTCCCAGTCCCCATTCCCTCCTCAGACAGCACTGCTCCCAGTCCTCAGACAGTATTGCCTCCCAATCCCTCAGACTGCACTGCCTCCCTGTCCCTCAGACAACACTGCCACCCAGTGCCTAGTTACTCAGACAGCAGAGCCTCCAAGTCCCTCAGACAGCACTGCCCCCCAGTCCCTCATGCAGCACCACCCCCCGGTCCCTCAGATGGCACAGCCCCCGGTCCCTCAGACAACACTGCCTCCCAGTCTCTCAGACGGCACTGCCTCCCAGTCCCCGTTCCTTCAGACAGCACTGCTCCCAGAACCTCAGACAGCACTGCCCCCCAATCCCCATTCCCTCAGACAGCACTGCCTCCCAGTTCACATTCCCTCAGACAGCACTGCCTTCCAGTTCCTCAGGCAGCACTGCCCCCCAGTCCCTCAGACAGCACTGCTCCCAGTGCTTCAGACTGCACTGCCTCCCAATCCCTCAGATGGCACTGCTTCCCAGTCCCTTAGACAGCACTGCCTCCCAGTCCCAGGTCCCTCAGACAGCACTGCTCCCAGAACCTCAGACAGCACTGCCCCCCAGTCCCCATTCCCTCAGACAGCACTACCTCCCAGACCTCAGTCCCTTAGACAGCACTGCCTCCCACTCCCTCAGACAGCTCTGTCTCCCAGTCCCCACTCACTCAGACAGCATTGCCTCCCAGTCCATCGGACAGCACTGCCTCCCAGTCCATCAGACAGCACTGCTCCCAGTCCCTCTGACAACACTCCCTCCCAATCCCTTAGATAGCACTACCTCCCAGTCCCTCTGACAACAGTCCCTCCCACTCCCTTCGACCGCACTGCTTCACACTCCCTCAGACAGCATTGCCTCCCAGCCACCACTCCCTCAGTCAGCTCTGCCTCAGAGTCCCCAATCCCTCAGACAGCACTGCCTCCCAGTCCCTCAGACAGCACTGCCTCCCTGTCCCTCAGACGGCACTGCCTCCCAGTCCTCGTTCCTTCAGACAGCACTGCTCCCAGAACCTCAGACAGCACTGCCCCCCCAATCCCCATTCCCTCAGACAGCACTGCCTCCCAGTTCACATTCCCTCAGACAGCACTGCCTTCCAGTTCCTCAGACAGCACTGCCTCCCAGTCCCTCAGACAGCACTGCTTCCCTGTCCCTCAGACAGCACTGCCTCCCAGTCCCCAGTCCCTCAGACAGCAAGGCCAACCAGTCCCTCAAACAGCACTGCTACCCATTGCACAGTCCCTTAGACAGCACTGCTCCCAGTCCCTCAGACAGCACTGCCCCCAGTGCCCAGTCCCTCAGACAGCACTGTCCCCCAGTCCTCAGACAGCACTGCTCCCAGTGCCTCAGACTGCACTGCCTCCCAATGCCTCAGATGGCACTGCTTCCCAGTCCCCAGTCCCTCAGACAGCACTATCCCAGAACCTCAGACAGCACTGACCCCCAGTCCCCATTCCCTCAGACAGCACTACCTCCCAGTCCTCAGTCCCTCAGACAGCACTGCCTCCCAGTCTCCTCTCCCTCAGACAGCACTACCTCCCAGACCTCAGTCCCTCAGACAGCACTGCCTCCCAGTCCCCAGTCCCTTAGACAGCACTGCCTCCCAGTCCCCATTCCCCCAGACGGTACTGCCTCCCATTCCCTCAGACAGCACTGCCTCACAGTCCCCAGTCCCTCAGACAGCACTGCCTCCCAGTCCCTCAGACAGCAGTTTCTGGATCAGTGGTGCTGGAAGAGCACAGCAATTCAGGCAGCATCCGAAGACAGGCAGCAGTGCCTCCCAGTCCCTCAGACAGCACTGCCTCCCAGTCTCCTCTCCCTCAGACAGCACTACCTCCCAGTCCTCAGTCCCTCAGACAGCACTGCCTCCCAGTCCCTCAGACAGCACTGCTCCCATTTCTTCAGTTAGCACTGCCTCCCATTCTCTCAGACAGCAATGCTCCCAGTCCCTCAGACAGCACTGCCTCCCATTCCCTCAGACAGCAGTGCCCCCCCAGTCCCTCAGACAGCATTGCCTCCCATTCCCTCAGACATCACTGCCCCCCAGTCCCTCAGACAGCACTGCCCCCCAGTCCCTCAGACAGCACTGCCTCCCTGTCGCTCAGACAGCACTGCCTCCCAGTCCCCAGTCCCTCAGACAGCAAGGCCAACCAGTCCCTCAAACAGCACTGCCACCCATTGCACAGTCCCTTAGACAGCACTGCCTCCCACTCCCTCAGACAGCACTGATCCCACTCCCTCAGACAGCATTGCCTCCCAGTACATCAGACAGCAATGCCTCCCAGTCCATCAGACAGCACTGCCTCCCTGTCCCCATTCCCTCAGACAGCACTGCTCCCAGTACCTCAGACAGCACTGCCCCCAGTCTCTCAGACAGCATTGCCCCCAGTCTCTCAGACAGCACTGCTCCCAGTCCCTCAGACTGCAGTGCCTCCCAATGCCTCAGATGGCACTGCTTCCCAGTCCCCAGTCCCTCAGACAGCACTGCTCCCAGTCCCTCAGACTGCAGTGCCTCCCAATGCCTCAGATGGCACTGCTTCCCAGTCCCCAGTCCCTCAGACAGCACTGACACCCAGTCCCCATTCCCTCAGACAGCACTACCTCCCAGTCCTCAGTCCCTCAGACAGCACTGCCTCCCAGTCCCTCAGACAGCAGTGCCTCCCAGTCCCTCAGACAGCACTGCCTCCCAGTCTCCTCTCCCTCAGACAGCACTACCTCCCAGACCTCAGTCCCTCAGACAGCACTGCCTCCCAGTCCTCAGTCCCTCAGACAGCACTGCTCCCAATCCCACAGACAGCCCTCCAACCCAGTCCCCAGTCCCTCAGACAACACTGCCTCCCAGTTCCCATTCCCTCAGACAGCACTGCCAGCCAGTCCCTCAGACAGAACTGCCCCCCCAGTCCCTCAGACAGTACTGCCTCCCAGTCCCTCAGACTGCATTGCTCCCAGTCCCTCAGACAGCACTGCCTCCCATACCCTCAGACAGCATTGCCTCCCAGTCCCCAGTCCCTCAGACAGCACTTCCTCCCAGTCCTCAGCCCCACAGACAGCACTGCTTCCCAGTCCCACAAAGAGCACTGCCTCACAGTCCCAACTTCCTCAGACAGCATTACCTCCCTAGTCCTCAGTCCCTCAAACAGCACTGCCTCCCAGTCCCCAGTCCCTCAGACAGCACTACCTCCCAGTCCTCAGATCCTCAGACAGCACTGCCTCCCAGTCCCCTCTCCCTCAGACAGCACTATCTCCCAGTCCTCAGTCCCTCAGACAGCACTGTCTCCCAGTCCCAAGTCCCTCAGACAGCACTGCCTCCCAGTCCCCATTCCCTCAGACAGCACTGCCTTCCAGTTCACAGGCCCCCAGACGGTACTGCCTCCCATTCCCTCAGACAGCACTGCCCCCAAGTCCCTTAGATGGCACTGCCTCCCAGTCCCTCAGACGGCACTGCTCCAAGTCCCCATTCCCTCAGACAGCACTGCTCCCAATCCCTCAGACAGCACTGCCTCCCAGTCCCCAGTCCCTCAGACAGCACTGCCAGCCAGTCCCTCAGACAGAACTGCCCCCCCAGTTCCTCAGACAGCACTGCCTCCCAGTCCCTCAGACTGCATTGCTCCCAGTCCCTCAGACAGCACTGCCTCCCATTCCCTCAGGCAGCACTGCCCTCAAGTCTCAGATCCCTCAGACAACACTGCCTCCCATTCCCTCAGAATGCACTGCCTCCCAGTCCCTCAGACAGCACTGCTCCCATTTCTTCAGTTAGCACTGCCTCCCATTCTCTCAGACAGCAATGCTCCCAGTCCCTCAGACAGCACTGCCACCCATTCCCTCAGACAGCAGTGCCCCCCCATTCCCTCAGACAGCACTGCCTCCCATTCCCTCAGACAGCACTGCGCCCCAGTACCTCAGACAGCACTGCCCCCCAGTCCCACTGACAGCACTGCCTCCCTGTCGCTCAGACAGCACTGCCTCCCACTGCCCAGTCCCTCAGACAGCACTGTCTCCCAGACCCTCAGACAGTGCTGCCTCCCAGTCCCTTAGACAGCACTCCCACCCAGTCTCTCAGAGAGCACTGCCACCCAGTCCCTCACACAGCACTGCCTCCCAGTCCCCATTCCCTCAGACAGCACTGCCAACCAGTCCCTCAGACAGCACAGCCTCCCAGTCGCCAGACTCTCAGACAGCACTGCACCCAGTCCCTCAGACAGCACTGCCTCCCAGTCGCCAGACTCTCAGACAGCACTGCCTCCCTGTCTGCAGTCCCTCAGACAGCACTGCCTTCCAGTTCCCAGGCCCCCAGACTGCATGTGTCCAAGGTCCCCCGACTGCACTGCCTCCCAGTCTCACAGACAGCACTGCCTCCCATACCCTCAGACAGCACTCCAACCAAGTCCCCAGTCCCTCAGACAGCACTGCCTCCCAGTTCCCATTCCCTCAGACCGTACTGCCTCCCAGTTCCTCAGACAGCACTGCCCCTCAGTCTCTCAGACAGCACTGCTCCCAGTCCCTCAGACTGCAGTGCCTCCCAATGCCTCAGACGGCACTGCTTCCCAGTCCCTCAGACAGCACTGCCTCCCTGTCCCCAGTCCCTCAGACAGCCCTGTCTCCAGTCCCTCAGACAGCACTGCCCCCAGTCTCTCAGACAGCACTGCCCCCCAGTCCCTCAGACTGCAGTGCCTCCCAATGCCTCAGATGGCACTGCTTCCCAGTCCCCAGTCCCTCAGACAGCACTGCTCCCAGAACCTCAGACAGCACTGCCCCCCAGACCCCATTCCCTCAGACAGCACTGCCTCCCAGTTCACATTCCCTCAGACAGCACTGCCTTCCAGTTCCTCAGGCAGCACTGTCCCCCAGTCCTCAGACAGCACCGCCTCCCAGTCCCCAGTCCCTCAGACAGCACTCCAACCCAGTCCCCAGTCCCTCGGACAGCACTGCCTCCCAGTCCCTCAGACAGCACCGCCTCCCAGTCCCCAGTCCCTCAGACAGCACTCCAACCCAGTCCCCAGTCCCTCGGACAGCACTGCCTCCCTGTCCCTCAGACAGCACTGCCTCCCAGTCCCCAGTCCCTCAGACAGCACTGCTCCCAGTCCTCAGACAGTACTGCCTCCCAATCTCTCAGACTGCACTGCCTCCCTGTCCCTCAGACAACACTGCCACCCAGTGCCCAGTTACTTAGCAGTGCCTCCAAGTCCCTCAGACAGCACTGCCCCCCAGTCCCTCATGCAGCACCACCCCCCGGTCCCTCAGACGGCACAGCCCCCAGTCCCTCGGACAGCACTGCCCCCAGTCCCTCAGACAGCACTGCCTCCCTGTCCCTCAGGCAGCACTGCCTCCCAGTCCTCAGTTCCTCAGACAGCACTGCCTCCCAGTCCCCAGTCCCTCAGACAGCACTGCTCCCAGTCCTTCAGACAGCACTGCCCCCCAGTCCCCATTCCCTCAGACAGCACTGCCTCCCAGTTCACATTCCCTCAGACAGCACTGCCTTCCAGTTCCTCAGGCAGCACTGCCCCCCATTCCCTCAGACAGCACTGCCTTCCAGTTCCTCAGGCAGCACTGCCCCCCAGTCCCTCAGACAGCACTGCTCCCAATGCCTCAGACTGCACTGCCTCCCAATCCCTCAAACGGCACTGCTTCCCTGTCCCCTCTCCCTCAGACAGCACTACCTCCCAGTCCCCTCTCCCTCAGACAGCACAACCTCCCAGTCCTCAGTCCCGCAGACAGCACTGCTCCCAGACCATTAGACGGCACTGCCTCCCAGACCCCATTCCCTCAGACAGCACTGCCTCCCAGTCCCTCAGACAGCACACCTCCCAATCCCCATTCCCTCAGACTGCAATGCCTCCCAGTCCCTCAGACAGCACTGCTCCCAGTCCCTCTGACAACACTCCCTCCCAATCCCTTAGATAGCACTACCTCCCAGTCCCGCTGACAACAGTCCCTCCCACTCCCTTCGACCGCACTGCCTCACACTCCCTCAGACAGCATTGCCTCGCAGCCACCACTCCCTCAGTCAGCTCTGCCTCACAGTCCCCAATCCCTCAGACAGCACTGCCCCCCAGTCCCTCAGACAGCACTGTTTCCCAGACCCCACTTCCTCAGACAGCACTGCCTCCCATTCTCTCAGACAGCACTGCCTCCCTGTCCCTCAGGCAGTACTGCCTCCCAGTCCTCAGTCCCTCAGACAGCACTGCCTCCCAGTACCTCAGACAGCACTGCCTCCCAGACCCAGTCTCTCAGACAACACTGCCTCCCAGTCTCTCAGACAGCACTGCCTCCCTGTCCCTCAGACAGCACTATCTCCCAGTCCCCAGTCCCTCAGACAGCACTGCTCCCAGAACCTCAGACAGCACTGCCCCCCAGTCTCCATTCCCTCAGACAGCACTACCTCCCAGACCTCAGTCCCTCAGACAGCACTGCCTCCCACTCCCTCAGACAGCTCTGTCTCCCAGTCCCCACTCACTCAGACAGCACTGCCTCCCATTCCCTCAGACAGCACTGCTCCCAGTCCCTCTGACAACACTCCCTCCCAATCCCTTAGATAGCACTACCTCCCAGTCCCTCTGACAACAGTCCCTCCCACTCCCTTCGACCGCATTGCCTCACACTCCCTCAGACAGCATTGCCTCCCAGCCACCACTCCCTCAGTCAGCTCTGCCTCACAGTCCCCAATCCCTCAGACAGCACTGTCTCCCAGTCCCTCCGACAGCACTGCCTCCCAGTCCCTCAGACAGCACTGCCCCCCAGTCCCTCAGACAGCACTGCCTCTCAGACCCCACTTCCTCAGACAGCAGTGCCAGCCAATCACCAATCCGTCAGACTGCAATGCCTCCCAGATCCTCAGACAGCACAGCTCCCAGTCCCTCAGACAGCACTGCTCCAAGTCCCTGAGACAGCACTGCCTCCCAGTCCCTCAGAGAGCACTGCCTCCCTGTCCCTCAGACAGCACTGCCTCCCAGTCCCCAGTCCCTCAGACAGCAAGGCCAACCAGTCCCTCAAACAGCACTGCCACCCAGTGCACAGTCCCTTAGACAGCACTGCCTCCCACTCCCTCAGACAGCACTGATCCCACTCCCTCAGACGGCATTGCCTCCCAGTCCATCAGACAGCAATGCCTCCCAGTCCATCAGACAGCACTGCTTCCAAGACCCCAGTCCCTCAGACAGCACCGCCCCCAAGTCCCTCAGACAGCACCACCACCAGGTCCCTCAGACAGCACTGCTCCCAGTCCTCAGTACCTCAGACAGCACTGTCTCTCAGTCTCTCATACAGCACTGCCTCCCAATCCCAATTCCCTCAGACAGCACTGCCTCCCAGTCCCCATTCCCTCAGACAGCACTGCCTCCCATTCCCTCAGACAGCACTGATCTCACTCCCTCAGACAGCACTGCCTCCCAGTCCCTCCGACAGCACTTCCCCCCAGTCCCTCCGACAGCACTGCCCCCAGTCCCTCCGACATCACTGCCCCCCAGTCCCTCAGACAGCACTGCCCCCCAGTCCCTCAGACAGCACTGCCTCTCAGACCCCACTTCCTCAGACAGCAGTGCCACCCAATCACCAATCTGTCAGACTGCAATGCCTCCCAGATCCTCAGACAGTACAGCTCCCAGTCCCTCAGACAGCACTGCTCCAAGTCCCTCAGACAGCACTGCCTCACAGTACCTCAGACGGCACTGCCACCCAGTACCTCAGACGGCACTGCCCCCCCCAGTCCCTCAGACAGCACTGTCCCCCTAGTCCCTCAGACAGCACTGCCTCCCAGTCCCTCAGATGGCACTGCCTCCCAGTCCCCAGTCCCTCAGACATCACTGCTCCCAGTCCCCATTCCCTCTTCAGACAGCACTGCTCCCAGTCCTCAGACAGAACTGCCTCCCAATCCCTCAGACAACACTGCCACCCAGAGCCCAGTTACTCAGACAGCAGTGCCTCCAAGACCCTCAGACAGCAATTCCCCCCAGTCCCTCATGCAGCACCACCCCCCCATCCCTCAGACGGCACAGCCCCGGTCCCTCAGACAGCACTGCCTCCCAGTCCTCAGTCCCTCAGACAGCACTGCCTCCCAGTCCCTCAGACAGCACTGCCTCCCTGTCCCTCAGACAGCACTGCCTCCCAGTCCCCAGTCCCTCAGACAGCAAGGCCAACCAGTCCCTCAAACAGCACTGCCACCCAGTGCACAGTCCCTTAGACAGCACTGACTCCCACTCACTCAGACAGCACAGCCTCCCAGTCCCCATTCCCTCAGACAGCACTGCCTCCCATTCCTCAGACAGCACTGAGCCCACTCCCTCAGACAGCACTGCGCCCCATTCCCTCAGACAGCACTGTCTCCCAGTCCCGCAGACAGCACCGCCCCCCAGTGCCTCAGACAGCACCACCCCCCAGTCCCTCAGACAGCACAGCCCCCGGTCCCTCAGACAGCACAGCCTCCCTGTCCCTCAGGCACCACTGCCTTCCAGTCCTCAGTCCCTCAGACAGCACTGTCTCCCAGTTCCTCACACAGCACTGCCTCCCAATCCCTCAGACAGCACTGCCTCCCAGTCCCCAGTCCCTCAGACAGCACTGCCTCCCAATCCCTCAGACAGCACTGCCTCCCAGTCCCCAGTCCCTCAGACAGCACTGCCTCCCAATCCCTCAGACAGCACTGCCTCCCAGTCCCCAGTCCCTCAGACAGCACTACCCTCAGTCCCCAGTCCCTCAGACAGCACTACTCCCAGTCCCCAGTCCCTCAGACAGCACTGGGTAAAAACAATCTCTGCAGATGCTGGAAACCAGATTCAGGATTAGTAGAAGAGCACAGCAGTTCAGGCAGCATCCAAGGAGAGGAGGAAACCTTCTTCAAGCCAGGCATCCTTGCAAAACGATTCACAGTAGGGTTAAAATCAACGAGGTGACGCTGCCTCAGACAGCACTGCCTCCCAGACGCCAGACCCTCAGAAGCACTCCCTTCCAGTCCCTCAGACTGCACTGCCTCCCAGTCTATCAGACAGGACAGCCTCCCAGTCCCCAATCCTTCAGACAGCACAGCCTCCCAGTCCCTCAGACAGCAGTGCCTCCCAGTCCCTCAGACAGCACTGCCACCCAGTCCCTCAGACAGTACTGCCTCCCAGTTCCCAATCCCTCAGACAGCACTGCCTCTCAGTCCCTCAGACAGCACAGCCTCCCAGTTCCCAATCCCTCAGATAGCACTGCCTCTCAGTTCCTCAGACAGCACTGCCTCCCAGTCACCACTCTCTCAGACAGCACTCCCTCTCAGTCCCTCTGACAGCACTGCCTCCCAGTCCCCAGTCCCTCAGATAGCACTGCTTCCCAGTTCCGTCCCTCAGACTGCACTGCCTCCCAGTTCCCAATCCCTCAGACAGCACTGCCTCTTAGTCTCTCAGACAGCACTGCCTCCCAGTCCCTCAGACATCATTGCCTCCCAGTCCCACAGACAGCATTGCCTCCCAGTCCCACAGACAGCACTGCCTCCCAGTCCCACAGACAGCATTGCCTCCCAGTCCCACAGACAGCACTGCCTCCCAGTCCCACAGACAGCACTGCCTCCCAGTCCCACAGACTGCAATGCCTCCCAGTCCCTCAGACAGCACTGCTCCCAGTCCCTCTGACAACACTCCCTCCCAATCCCTTAGATAGCACTACCTCCCAGTCCCTCTGACAACAGTCCCTCCCACTCCCTTCGACCGCACTGCTTCACACTCCCTCAGACAGCATTGTCTCCCAGCCACCACTCCCTCAGTCAGCTCTGCCTCACAGTCCCCAATCCCTCAGACAGCACTGTCTCCCAGTCTCTACGACAGCACTGCCCCCCAGTCCCTCCGACAGCACTGCCCCCAGTCCCTCCACATCACTGCCCCCCAGTCCCTCAGACAGCACTGCCCCCCAGTCCCTCAGACAGCACTGCCTCTCAGACCCCACTTCCTCAGACAGCAGTGCCACCCAATCACCAATCTGTCAGACTGCAATGCCTCCCAGATCCTCAGACAGCACAGCTCCCAGTCCCTCAGACAGCACTGCTCCAAGTCCCTCAGACAGCACTGCCTCACAGTACCTCAGATGGCACTGCCACCCAGTACCTCAGACGGCACTGCCCACCAGTCCCTCAGACAGCACTGGCCCCCCCAGTCCCTCACACAGCACTGCCTCCCAGTCCCCATTCCCTCAGACAGCACTGCCAACCAGTCCCTCAGACAGCACAGCCTCCCAGTCGCCAGACTCTCAGACAGCACTGCACCCAGTCCCTCAGACAGCACCGCCTCCCAGTCCCCAGTCCCTCAGACAGCACTCCAACCCAGTCCCCAGTCCCTCGGACAGCACTGCCTCCCTGTCCCTCAGACAGCACTGCCTCCCAGTCCCCAGTCCCTCAGACAGCACTGCTCCCAGTCGTCAGACAGTACTGCCTCCCAATCTCTCAGACTGCACTGCCTCCCTGTCCCTCAGACAACACTGCCACCCAGTGCCCAGTTACTTAGCAGTGCCTCCAAGTCCCTCAGACAGCACTGCCCGCCAGTCCCTCATGCAGCACCACCCCCCGGTCCCTCAGACGGCACAGCCCCCAGTCCCTCGGACAGCACTGCCCCCAGTCCCTCAGACAGCACTGCCTCCCTGTCCCTCAGGCTGCACTGCCTCCCAGTCCTCAGTTCCTCAGACAGCACTGCCTCCCAGTCCCCAGTCCCTCAGACAGCACTGCTCCCAGTCCTTCAGACAGCACTGCCCCCCAGTCCCCATTCCCTCAGACAGCACTGCCTCCCAGTTCACATTCCCTCAGACAGCACTGCCTTCCAGTTCCTCAGGCAGCACTGCCCCCCATTCCCTCAGACAGCACTGCCTTCCAGTTCCTCAGGCAGCACTGCCCCCCAGTCCCTCAGACAGCACTGCTCCCAATGCCTCAGACTGCACTGCCTCCCAATCCCTCAGACGGCACTGCTTCCCTGTCCCCTCTCCCTCAGACAGCACTACCTCCCAGTCCCCTCTCCCTCAGACAGCACAACCTCCCAGTCCTCAGTCCCGCAGACAGCACTGCTCCCAGACCATTAGACGGCACTGCCTCCCAGACCCCATTCCCTCAGACAGCACTGCCTCCCAGTCCCTCAGACAGCACACCTCCCAATCCCCATTCCCTCAGACTGCAATGCCTCCCAGTCCCTCAGACAGCACTGCTCCCAGTCCCTCTGACAACACTCCCTCCCAATCCCTTAGATAGCACTACCTCCCAGTCCCGCTGACAACAGTCCCTCCCACTCCCTTCGACCGCACTGCCTCACACTCCCTCAGACAACATTGCCTCCCAGCCACCACTCCCTCAGTCAGCTCTGCCCCCCAGTCCCTCAGACAGCACTGCCCCCCAGTCCCTCAGACAGCACTGCCTCTCAGACCCCACTTCCTCAGACAGCAGTGCCACCCAATCACCAATCTGTCAGACTGCAATGCCTCCCAGATCCTCAGACAGCACAGCTCCCAGTCCCTCAGACAGCACTGCTCCAAGTCCCTCAGACAGCACTGCCTCACAGTACCTCAGACGGCACTGCCACCCAGTACCTCAGACGGCACTGCCCACCAGTCCCTCAGACAGCACTGGCCCCCCCAGTCCCTCAGACAGCACTGTTCCCCTAGTCCCTCAGACAGCACTGCCTCCCAGTCCCCAGTCCCTCAGACATCACTGCTCCCAGTCCCCATTCCCTCTTCAGACAGCACTGCTCCCAGTCCTCAGACAGAACTGCCTCCCAATCCCTCAGACAACACTGCCACCCAGAGCCCAGTTACTCAGACAGCAGTGCCTCCAAGACCCTCAGACAGCACTTCCCCCCAGTCCCTCATGCAGCACCACCCCCCCGTCCCTCAGACGGCACAGCCCCGGTCCCTCAGACAGCACTGCCTCCCAGTCCTCAGTCCCTCAGACAGCACTACCTCCCAGTCCCTCAGACAGCACTGCCTCCCTGTCCCTCAGACAGCACTGCCTCCCAGTCCCCAGTCCCTCAGACAGCACTGCCACCCAGTGCACAGTCCCTTAGACAGCACTGACTCCCACTCCCTCAGACAGCACAGCCTCCCAGTCCCCATTCCCTCAGACAGCACTGCCTCCCATTCCTCAGACAGCACTGAGCCCACTCCCTCAGACAGCACTGCCCCCCATTCCCTCAGACAGCACTGCCTCCCAGTCCCTCAGACAGCACCGCCCCCCAGTGCCTCAGACAGCACCGCCCCCCAGTGCCTCAGACAGCACCACCCCCCGGTCCCTCAGACAGCACAGCCCCCCGGTCCCTCAGACAGCACAGCCCCCGGTCCCTCAGACAGCACAGCCTCCCTGTCCCTCAGGCACCACTGCCTTCCAGTCCTCAGTCCCTCAGACAGCACTGTCTCCCAGTTCCTCACACAGCACTGCCTCCCAGTTTCACAGACAGCACTGCTTCCCAGTTCCCAATCCCTCAGACAGCACTGCCTCCCAATCCCTCAGACAGCACTGCCTCCCAGTCCCCAGTCCCTCAGACAGCACTACTCCCAGTTCCCAGTCCCTCAGACAGCACTGCCTCCCAGTCCCTCAGACAGCACCGCCTCCCAGTCCCCAGTCCCTCAGACAGCACTCCAACCCAGTCCCCAGTCCCTCGGACAGCACTGCCTCCCTGTCCCTCAGACAGCACTGCCTCCCAGTCCCCAGTCCCTCAGACAGCACTGCTCCCAGTCGTCAGACAGTTCTGCCTCCCAATCTCTCAGACTGCACTGCCTCCCTGTCCCTCAGACAACACTGCCACCCAGTGCCCAGTTACTTAGCAGTGCCTCCAAGTCCCTCAGACAGCACTGCCCCCCAGTCCCTCATGCAGCACCACCCCCCGGTCCCTCAGACGGCACAGCCCCCAGTCCCTCGGACAGCACTGCCCCCAGTCCCTCAGACAGCACTGCCTCCCTGTCCCTCAGGCAGCACTGCCTCCCAGTCCTCAGTTCCTCAGACAGCACTGCCTCCCAGTCCCCAGTCCCTCAGACAGCACTGCTCCCAGTCCTTCAGACAGCACTGCCCCCCAGTCCCCATTCCCTCAGACAGCACTGCCTCCCAGTTCACATTCCCTCAGACAGCACTGCCTTCCAGTTCCTCAGGCAGCACTGCCCCCCATTCCCTCAGACAGCACTGCCTTCCAGTTCCTCAGGCAGCACTGCCCCCCAGTCCCTCAGACAGCACTGCTCCCAATGCCTCAGACTGCACTGCCTCCCAATCCCTCAGACGGCACTGCTTCCCTGTCCCCTCTCCCTCAGACAGCACTACCTCCCAGTCCCCTCTCCCTCAGACAGCACAACCTCCCAGTCCTCAGTCCCGCAGACAGCACTGCTCCCAGACCATTAGACGGCACTGCCTCCCAGACCCCATTCCCTCAGACAGCACTGCCTCCCAGTCCCTCAGACAGCACACCTCCCAATCCCCAATCCCTCAGACTGCAATGCCTCCCAGTCCCTCAGACAGCACTGCTCCCAGTCCCTCTGACAACACTCCCTCCCAATCCCTTAGATAGCACTACCTCCCAGTCCCGCTGACAACAGTCCCTCCCACTCCCTTCGACCGCACTGCCTCACACTCCCTCAGACAGCATTGCCTCCCAGCCACCACTCCCTCAGTCAGCTCTGCCTCACAGTCCCCAATCCCTCAGACAGCACTGCCCCCCAGTCCCTCAGACAGCACTGTTTCCCAGACCCCACTTCCTCAGACAGCACTGCCTCCCATTCTCTCAGACAGCACTGCCTCCCTGTCCCTCAGGCAGTACTGCCTCCCAGTCCTCAGTCCTTCAGACAGCACTGCCTCCCAGTACCTCAGACAGCACTGCCTCCCAGACCCAGTCCCTCAGACAACACTGCCTCCCAGTCTCTCAGACAGCACTGCCTCCCTGTCCCTCAGACAGCACTATCTCCCAGTCCCCAGTCCCTCAGACAGCACTGCTCCCAGAACCTCAGACAGCACTGCCCCCCAGTCTCCATTCCCTCAGACAGCACTACCTCCCAGACCTCAGTCCCTTAGACAGCACTGCCTCCCACTCCCTCAGACAGCTCTGTCTCCCAGTCCCCACTCACTCAGACAGCACTGCCTCCCATTCCCTCAGACAGCACTGCTCCCAGTCCCTCTGACAACACTCCCTCCCAATCCCTTAGATAGCACTACCTCCAGTCCCTCTGACAACAGTCCCTCCCACTCCCTTCGACCGCATTGCCTCACACTCCCTCAGACAGCATTGCCTCCCAGCCACCACTCCCTCAGACAGCTCTGCCTCACAGTCCCCAATCCCTCAGACAGCACTGTCTCCCAGTCCCTCCGACAGCACTGCCTCCCAGTCCCTCAGACAGCACTGCCCCCCAGTCCCTCAGACAGCACTGCCTCTCAGACCCCACTTCCTCAGACAGCAGTGCCAGCCAATCACCAATCCGTCAGACTGCAATGCCTCCCAGATCCTCAGACAGCACAGCTCCCAGTCCCTCAGACAGCACTGCTCCAAGTCCCTGAGACAGCACTGTCTCCCAGTCCCTCAGACAGCACTGCCTCCCAGTCCCCAGTCCCTCAGACAGCAAGGCCAACCAGTCCCTCAGACAGCACTGCCTCCCAGTCCCTCAGACAGCACTGCCTCCCTGTCCCTCAGACAGCACTGCCTCCCAGTCCCCAGTCCCTCAGACAGCAAGGCCAACCAGTCCCTCAAACAGCACTGCCACCCAGTGCACAGTCCCTTAGACAGCACTGCCTCCCACTCCCTCAGACAGCACTGATCCCACTCCCTCAGACGGCATTGCCTCCCAGTCCATCAGACAGCAATGCCTCCCAGTCCATCAGACAGCACTGCTTCCAAGACCCCAGTCCCTCAGACAGCACCGCCCCCAAGTCCCTCAGACAGCACCACCACCAGGTCCCTCAGACAGCACTGCTCCCAGTCCTCAGTACCTCAGACAGCACTGTCTCTCAGTCTCTCATACAGCACTGCCTCCCAATCCCAATTCCCTCAGACAGCACTGCCTCCCAGTCCCCATTCCCTCAGACAGCACTGCCTCCCATTCCCTCAGACAGCACTGATCTCACTCCCTCAGACAGCACTGCCTCCCAGTCCCTCCGACAGCACTTCCCCCCAGTCCCTCCGACATCACTGCCCCCCAGTCCCTCAGACAGCACTGCCCCCCAGTCCCTCAGACAGCACTGCCTCTCAGACCCCACTTCCTCAGACAGCAGTGCCACCCAATCACCAATCTGTCAGACTGCAATGCCTCCCAGATCCTCAGACAGTACAGCTCCCAGTCCCTCAGACAGCACTGCTCCAAGTCCCTCAGACAGCACTGCCTCACAGTACCTCAGATGGCACTGCCACCCAGTACCTCAGACGGCACTGCCCACCAGTCCCTCAGACAGCACTGGCCCCCCCAGTCCCTCACACAGCACTGTTCCCCTAGTCCCTCAGACAGCACTGCCTCCCAGTCCCCAGTCCCTCAGACATCACTGCTCCCAGTCCCCATTCCCTCTTCAGACAGCACTGCTCCCAGTCCTCAGACAGAACTGCCTCCCAATCCCTCAGACAACACTGCCACCCAGAGCCCAGTTACTCAGACAGCAGTGCCTCCAAGACCCTCAGACAGCACTTCCCCCCCAGTCCCTCATGCAGCACCACCCCCCCGTCCCTCAGACGGCACAGCCCCGGTCCCTCAGACAGCACTGCCTCCCAGTCCTCAGTCCCTCAGACAGCACTGCCTCCCAGTCCCTCAGACAGCACTGCCTCCCTGTCCCTCAGACAGCACTGCCTCCCAGTCCCCAGTCCCTCAGACAGCACTGCCACCCAGTGCACAGTCCCTTAGACAGCACTGACTCCCACTCCCTCAGACAGCACAGCCTCCCAGTCCCCATTCCCTCAGACAGCACTGCCTCCCATTCCTCAGACAGCACTGAGCCCACTCCCTCAGACAGCACTGCCCCCCATTCCCTCAGACAGCACTGCCTCCCAGTCCCTCAGACAGCACCGCCCCCCAGTGCCTCAGACAGCACCGCCCCCCAGTGCCTCAGACAGCACCACCCCCCGGTCCCTCAGACAGCACAGCCCCCCGGTCCCTCAGACAGCACAGCCCCCGGTCCCTCAGACAGCACAGCCTCCCTGTCCCTCAGGCACCACTGCCTTCCAGTCCTCAGTCCCTCAGACAGCACTGTCTCCCAGTTCCTCACACAGCACTGCCTCCCAGTTTCACAGACAGCACTGCTTCCCAGTTCCCAATCCCTCAGACAGCACTGCCTCCCAATCCCTCAGACAGCACTGCCTCCCAGTCCCCAGTCCCTCAGACAGCACTACTCCCAGTTCCCAGTCCCTCAGACAGCACTGCCTCCCAGTCCCTCAGACAGCACCGCCTCCCAGTCCCCAGTCCCTCAGACAGCACTACCCTCAGTCCCCAGTCCCTCAGACAGCACTACTCCCAGTCCCCAGTCCCTCAGACAGCACTGGGTAAAAACAATCTCTGCAGATGCTGGAAACCAGATTCAGGATTAGTAGAAGAGCACAGCAGTTCAGGCAGCATCCAAGGAGAGGAGGAAACCTTCTTCAAGGTAGGCATCCTTGCAAAAGGATTCACAGTAGGGTTAAAATCAACGAGGTGACGCTGCCTCAGACAGCACTGCCTCCCAGACGCCAGACCCTCAGACAGCACTCCCTTCCAGTACCTCAGACTGCACTGCCTCCCAGTCTATCAGACAGGACAGCCTCCCAGTCCCCAATCCTTCAGACAGCACAGCCTCCCAGTCCCCCAGCCAGCACTGCCACCCAGTCCCTCAGACAGGACAGCCTCCCAGTCCCCAATCCTTCAGACAGCACAGCCTCTCAGTCCCTCAGACAGCAGTGCCTCCCAGTCCCCAATCCTTCAGACAGCACTGCCTCTCAGTCCCTCAGACAGCACAGCCTCCCAGTTCCCAATCCCTCAGATAGCACTGCCTCTCAGTTCCTCAGACAGCACTGCCTCCCAGTCACCACTCTCTCTGACAGCACTCCCTCTCAGTCCCTCTGACAGCACTGCCTCCCAGTCCCCAGTCCCTCAGATAGCACTGCTTCCCAGTTCCGTCCCTCAGACAGCACTGCCACCCAGACCCTCAGACTGCACTGCCTCCCAGTTCCCAATCCCTCAGACAGCACTGCCTCCCAGTCCCACAGACAGCACTGCCTCCCAGTCCCACAGACAGCACTGCCTCCCAGTCCCACAGACAGCACTGCCTCCCAGTCCCACAGACAGCACTGCCTCCCAGTGCCTCAGACAGCACTGCTCCCAGTCCCACAGACAGCACTGCTCCCAGTCCCTCAGACAGCACTGCCTCCCAGTCCCACAGACAGCACTGCCTCCCAGTGCCTCAGACAGCACTGCCTCCCAGTGCCTCAGACAGCACTGCTCCCAGTCCCACAGACAGCACTGCCTCCCAGTCCCTCAGGCAGCACTGCCTCCCAGTCCCACAGACAGCACTGCCTCCCAGTCCCACAGACAGCACTGCCTCCCAGTCCCACAGACAGCACTGCCTCCCAGTCCCACAGACAGCACTGCCTCCCAGTCCCACAGACAGCACTGCCTCCCAGTCCCTCAGACAGCACTGCCTCCCAGTCCCACAGACAGCACTGCCTTCCAGTGCCTCAGACAGCACTGCCTCCCAGTGCCTCGTTCCTCAGATTGTACCTTAAGGCAAAGTTAAAAATCATACAACAACCGGTTATAGTCCAACTGTTTTATTTGGACACACCTGCTTTTGTAGCACCGCTCATTCCATAGGGGGTTGTGGAGATTAAGATTATGAAAATTGACGTTTCGGGCAAAAGCTCTTCATCCTGCTATTCCTGAGTAAAGGTTTCTTTCCTGAAACAAGGATTTTCCTGCTTCTGGGATACTGCCTGACCTGCTGTGCTTTTCCAGCACCACTCTAATCTTGACTCTAATCTCCAGCATTTGCAGTCCTCATGTTCGCCCAAGGTTAAGATCGTACTCACGGAATTTATAGCCAAAAGAGTCCAGTGTCATGGAGAATCATGCTGTTTTTGCTCAAAAACTGCATGATGCCTCTACTCTCTTGATCTGAAAGTAAACTGAATGTAAAGTTCCCCTGACACTGTCTGCATTAAACGCTCCCAGGACAGATACAGCACAGTGTTAGGTACAGAGCTCGATGACAGCGACAACATGGAGTTACAGAGTTAAAAATCACACAACACCAGGTTATAGTCCAACAGGTTTAATTGGAAGCACACTAGCTTTCAGGTGATGAAGGAGCGTCGCTCCGAAAGCTAGTGCTTCCAATTAAACCTGTTGGACTATAACCTGGTGTTGTGTGATTTTTAACTTTGTACACCCCAGTCCAACACCGCCATCACCGAATCATAACATGGAATTAGACACAGAATAAAGCTAGCTCTCTTTTTTTAAAACTGAAAGTAAAGCTCCCTTGACATTTTCCCCATCAAAACTATCCAGATCAGGTACAGCACTGGGTTAGATATAGAGTTAAGCTTCTTCTATTCTTTTAAAAGAAAGTAAACATCCCTCAACACTGCCTTCTCAAACATTCCCAGGACAGAGACAGCATGGGACTAGATCTGAGTAAAGGTCCCTCTACTGTTTGTAACAGAAATTAGAGCTGCCTCAATGTTATTCCTATCAAACCCTCCGAGCACTGAGGCAGAATAGGATTCAATTCAGACTAAAGCTGCCCCTTCTCTTTAAAATGAAAGTAATGCAATCTCCACTCTTTCAAACTGTCACCATCAAACACTCCCAGGACAGGAACGACACAGAGTTAGGTACAGAGAAATGCTCTCTCTACTCTTTTGAACTGTGAGTAAAGCCTCCTCTTCACTGTCACCATCAAACTCTCCCAGGACAAGGGCAGCACAGGGTTAAATTTAGAGTCAAGCTTTCTCTACTTTTTCAAAACTGAAATTAAAGTTCCATCTAACCTGTGCCTATCAAACCCTCGAGTACAGGAACAGCACAGGGTTACGTACAAAGTCAAGATCCCTCTACATTGTCTTCATCACACTCTGTAAGGGCAGTGACAGCATGGGTTTAGATACAGAGCAAAACTTCATTGACACTTTCAAATGCAAACAAAAGCTCTCTCAACATTGTCCCCATCAAACACTCAGTCCTGAGACGGCATGGGGCTCAATCCAGAGTAAAGCTGCCCCTACTCTTATAACCTGAAAGTAAAGCTAAGTATGCCTACCCTTTCACTAAAGTGAAAGTAAAGCCCCTCTCAACACTGTCCCCATCAAATACTCCCAGGACAATTAGAGTATGGTGTTAGATACAGAGTAAAGTTCCCTCAATTCCTAAAAACTAAATGTAAAACTTCTTTCTCTGCCCTCGTCAAACACTCCCAAGGATAGGTACCTCACGAGATTTTCTTCATTGAAAAATGCCGAGTGAGATGCTCGTGTGTGATTATACTCACCCTGAAGCTTTCTGTTAAGTTGTCTCTTTTGGAATTGATTCAATTTGGATTCCTGCATCATCACTGCAAGAAGACAGGGGTGTATAGTTAGTAACAGCCACCAGTGGAACAGCAACAGGTGAGGTCCCAGCCTGAGACTTCCCAAGAGTCAGGTCCAGCAATGCCCTCCTTCCTCACTAGGGACTGGGAAGGTGCTGATGGTAAAAAACCTCTTCGGAACACACTCTTCAAATTCTTTGCTTCTTTACACTTTAAACCTTTGCTGTCCCAGTCTACATTCAGATGACTGAAGTCCTACGTTATAACTACTCAAATTATTGTACTTTGTAATCTACTTGCTAATTTGTTCTGAGGAACATTGGAGCAGGGGAAGGTTTTTCAGACCCTCTGTTCTTCCATTCTAAATTTCCCTGCTATCTTTAATACCTGGAAATATACTGACTTCTTGAACCTGCTCAAAGACGAAGCCTCTGCTAACTTTGGGATCAGAAAATTCCTAAGATTCAATATCCTCTGAGTGGAAAAAAAATCCTCATCACCTCAGTCCTAAAAGTCTTGTCCCTAATCCTGATCCTGGTTCTTGAGTCCCTCCCACCCAGAGCAACTTGCCTTTCTGCACCCACCCTGTCTCCCCTTTAAGAATTTTGCAAGTTACACTGAGATCGCCAATTCTTCTAACCTCCATAAGAATCTCATCAATCTGTCCTCCTAAAACCATCTATCTGGTGAACTTTTGCTGTGCTCCCTCTGGGGCAAGTATATCCTGTGAGTAAGAACTATACATAGTAGCCTAGGCACAGTCTAATCTGTACAACTGGAACAACATACCTACACTCCTGTATTCAAATCCTCCTGCAATAACGGCTAATATACCATTTGTCTTCCTTCCTGCCTGATGCATATTATTTTCAGTGATTTATGAACAAGGACACCCAGGACGCTTTGACCATCAAAGGGGCAGCACAGTGGTTCAGTGGTTAGCACTACTGCCTCACAGCGCCAGGGGACCTGGGTTCGATTCCCACCTCAGGCAACTGTGGAGTTTGCACATTCTCCCTATGTCTGCTTGGGTTTTTTCCGGTTTTCCCCCCACAGTCCAAAGATGTGCAGGTCAGGTGGATTGGCTGTGCTAAATTGCCCATTGTGTTAGTGTAGGGGGATGGGTCTGGGTGGGTTGCTCTTCGAAGGGTCGGTGTGGACCTGTTGGGCCGAAGGGCCTGTTTCCACACTGTAGGGAATCTATTTTAATCTAACCTTCCAGTCTCTCAGCATGCAAAGAAAACTCAGCACCTCTGTCCCTCCTACCAAAGTGGATAGTCTCACACTTCTCCACGTTATATTCCATCTGCTCACCTACTCCAAATTCTTGGAGTTCACTTACTCAGTCTGTCTAAATTTCCTTGAAGTCTTTTTGTATTGTTCTCACAACATATTTCCCACCTAGCTCTGTGCCACCCGCAAACTTGGAAATACTACGTTTGGTCCTTGAATCCAAATCATTGAAACTGTGAACAGTTGGGCAAAGCACTGATCCTTGTTGTACCCCACTGGTCACAACCTGTCAACCTCAGAACAAGCTATTTACTCCAACTCTGTTTTCAAACATTATTTCCCTTTTGTAAATCCATGTGGATTCTGCCCAATCAGATCATTATTTTGTAAGTGTTCAGTTATCACATTCTCTACAATAGATTTTCCCTGTTTCTCCCTCTCTCCTTATTTAAATCATGAGGTTAAATTTGCAACCTTCCAATCTATAGGAACCATCCAGAACCTAAAGAACTGCATAAAATATTCATGAATGCATCCACCATCTCTATAGTCACTTCTTTCAACACTCTAGGTTGCAAGTCACCAAGTTATGATATCAGGATCTATCAATTATCAAACCCATTAATTTCTCCAATACTACTTTACTTTAATTGCTTTCA
Source organism: Chiloscyllium plagiosum (assembly GCF_037043375.1). Taxonomy (NCBI): domain Eukaryota; kingdom Metazoa; phylum Chordata; class Chondrichthyes; order Orectolobiformes; family Hemiscylliidae; genus Chiloscyllium; species Chiloscyllium plagiosum. Next base: position 29,245,273 of record NW_028270171.1, read on the forward strand.
GTTCTTCATTCTTACTAGTCCCTTGGATCTCAGTATTTCTGGGCGATTTATTGAATCTTCCTTGATGAAGGCAAACATGAAGCAATTATTTCACTTCTTGGCCATTTTTGTTTCCCAATGCAAATTCTCCTGTTTCTGACATGAATGGATGTAGATTTGTTTTCAAATCTCTTCCTTTTAATCTCTTCCTTTTAACAGACCTATGAAACTTAGGTAATCTGTTTTTCTGTATCTGATTAGTAAATATTCATATGTGGTTCTTCCTTTAATTATCCTCCTTTGCTCCATATCCTCTGGCTAATTTTTAAGGGCAAATTTAGTTTAACCTTTTGATATAATCAATGTTTTGGGGAGGTGATGACCTTGTGGTATTATCATAAGACTATTAAGCCAAGTAATATTCTGGGAACCTGGGGTTAAATCCCACCATGTCAGATAGTGGGCGGCACGGTGGCACAGTGGTTAGCACTGCTGCCTCACAGTGCCAGAGATCCGGGTTCAATTCCCGCCTCAGGCGACCGACTGTGTGGAGTTTGCACATTCTCCCCGTGTCTGCGTGGGTTTCCTCCGGGTGCTCCGGTTTCCTCCCACACTCCAAAAATGTGCCGGTCAGGTGAATTGGCCACACTAAATTGCCTGTAGTGTTAGGTAAGGGGTAAATGTAGGGGAATGGGTCTGGGTGGGTGTGCTTCGGCGGGTCGGTGTGGACTTGTTGGGCCGAAGGGCCTGTTTCCACACTGTAAGTAATCTAATCTAATAGTAGAATTTGATTGTGTAGGGGGATGGGCTTAGATTAGTTCACAGCTTAAAAATTTGTTGCTGGAAAAGCGCAGCAGGTCAGGCAGCATCAAAGGAGAAGGAGATCCCGGAACGTCGAGTCTCCTTCTCCTTTGATGCTGCCTGACCTGCTGCGCTTTTCCAGCAACACATTTTTAAGCTCTGATCCCTAGCATCTGCAGTCCTCACTTTTTCCCTTAGATTAGTTCACAGGTTGGTGCAACATCGAGGGCCGAAGGGCCTGTTCTGCGCTGTAGAGTCATAGAGTCGTAGAGATGTACAGCACGGAAACAGACCCTTCGGTCCAACCCGTCCATGCCAACCAGATATCCCAACCCAATCTAGTCCTACCTGCCAGCACCTGGCTCATATCCCTCCAAACCCTTCCTATTCATATACCCATCCAAATGCCTTTTAAATGTTACAATTGTACCAGCCTCCACCACTTCCTCTGGCAGCTCATTCCATACACGTACCACCCTCTGTGTGAAAAAGTTGCCCCTTAGGTCTCTTTTATATCTTTCCCCACTCACCCTAAACCTATGCCCTCTAGTTCTGGACTCTCCCACCCCAGGGAAAAGACTTGGTCTATTTATCATATCCATGCCCCTCATAATTTTGTAAATCTCTATAAGGTCACCCATCAGCCTCCGACGCTCCAGGGAAAACAGCCCCAGCCTGTTCAGCCTCTCCCTGTAGCTCAAATCCTCCAATCCTGGCAAAATCCTTGTAAATCTTTTCTGAACCTTTTCAAGTTTCACAACATCTTCCCGATAGGAAGGAGACCAGAATTGCACGCAATATTCCAACAGTGGCCTAACCAATGTCCTGTACGGCCGCAACATGACCTCCCAACTCCTGTACTCAATATTCTGACCAATAAAGGAAAGCATACCAAACGCCTTCTTCACTATCCTATCTACCTGTGACTCCACTTTCAAGGAGCTATGAATCTGCACTCCAAGGTCTCTTTGTTCAGCAACACTCCCTAGGACCTTACCATTAAGTATATAAGTGTAATGTTCTATGAATTCAGTAGAAGTCTGGAATTAAGAGTCTAATGAAGACCATGAAGCATTGTCAATTGTTGTAAAAACCCATCTGGTTCACTTTAGGGAAGGAAACTGCAATCCTTACCTGGTCTGACCTACATGTGACTCCAGACCCACAGCAATGTTCAATATGGGGAAGTGCGAGGTCATCCCCTATGGATCTAAGAAAGATAAATCAAAGTATTTTCTAATTGGCAAAAATGCTGGCCTTGCCATTGACACCCAAAAGAACAACAAAAACTCAAGAGTGATACTTGGTGTCAATACATTAAGTTATGAATCAGGTTGCACAAACTGGATTTGGATTCTCCTTAATAGAGAAGATTAGAAATAATCTCTCTGATTAGGAGTCTCTATCTATCCATTACATCTCCTCTGGTCTGAGGAATCCAGAACAATGAGGCAGTATTTTATAATTAGACTAATCATACAAAAAGGAGAGTGGAAATCATAGAATTTCTACAGTGTGGAAGCAGGCCATTCAGTCAATCGAGTCCACACTGACCCTCCAAAGAGCATCTAACCCAGACACACATCCCTACCCTATCCCTGTAACCCTGCGTTTCCATGGCTAACCCACAATCCCTGCATATTATGGGCAGTTTAACATTGCCAATCCACCCTAACCTGCACATCTTTGGATTATGAGAGGAAACTGGAGCATCCGGTGGAAACCCACGCATGAACAGGGAGAATGTGCAAACTCCATTTAGTCGCCCAAGCTCTTTGCCCTCAGAAAACTTTGGAGACTGGGAGTCAATTGAAAATTGAGACTGACGGATTTTTGTTAGCAAAGCGCATGGGAATACCACCACTTACAAGTTCCCCTTCATGCCAATCACCATCCTCGGAACTATATTGACGTTCATTCAATGTCACAGGATCAAAATCCTGGAACTCCCTCCCTAACAGCATTGTGGGTGTCCCTTAATCCTAAAGACTAGAGCAGTTCAAGAAGGCAGCTCACTGCCACTTTTTCCAGCACAGTTAGGGATGGGAAATAAATGTTGGCCTAGCCCTAGCCCTAGCCTCACATTTCCTGCTCTCTATTTCCATGCTGTGCTCTCCGTACAGTTTATTGTTAATTCATAGAATCATAGAGTCCCAACAGTGTGGAAGCAGGCTTTTTGATCCATCAAATCCACACTGACATTCCAGAGAGCATCCCACCCCGACCCACCCCTCTACCCCTACACTTCTCATGGTTAACCCAGCTAGCCTGCACATCCCTGAACATTGTGGGCAATCTGGCATGGCCAATCTACCTAACCTACACATAGAGTCATCGAGATGTACAGCACGGAAACAGACCCTTCAGTCCAACTCGTCCATGCCAACCAGATATCCTAAATTAATCTAGTCCCATTTGGCCCATATCCCTTCCTATTTACGTACACATCTACATGCCTTTTAAATGTTGTAATTGTACCAACCTCTACCACTTTCTCAGGCAGCTCATTCCATACACATACCACCCTCTGCATGAAAAGTTTGCCTCTTAGGTCCCTTTTATATCTTTCCCCTCTCACCTTAAACCTATGTCCTCTAGTTTTGGACTCCCCTATCCTGGGGGGAAAAAGACCTTGGCTATTGACTCTCTCTATGTCCCATATGATTTTATAAACCTCTATAAGGCCACCCCTCAACCTCCAACATTCCAGGGAAAATAACCACAAAAGTTTACCAAAATGATTCCTGGAATGGCAGGGGCGGCATATGAAGAGAGATTGGATCTGTTAAGGCTATATTCACTGGAGTTTTGAAGAATAATAGACAATAGACAATAGGTGCAGGAGTAGGCCATTCTGCCCTTCAAGCCAGCACCACCATTCATTATGATCATGGCTGATCATCCTCAATCAGTATCCTGTTCCTGCCTTATCCCCATAACCCTTGATTCCATTATCCTTAAGCGCTCTATCCAACTCTTTCTTGAAAGTATCCAGAGACTTGGCCTCCACAGCCTGCTGGGGCAGACCATTCTACACACCCACCACTCTCTGGGTGAAGAAGTTTCTCCTCATCTCTGTCCTAAATGGCCTACCCCTTATTTTTAAACTGTGTCCTCTGGTTCGGGACTCACCCATCAGCGGAAATATTCTTCCTGCCTCCAGAGTGTCCAATCCTTTAATAATCTTATACATCTCAATCAGATCCCCTCTCAGTCTTCTAAACTCAAGGGTATACAAGCCCAGTCGCTCCAATCTTTCAGTGTAAGATAGTCCCGCCATTCCAGGAATTGACCTCGTGAACCTACGCTGCACTCCCTCCATAGCCAGAATGTCTTTCCTCAAATTTGGAGACCAGAACTGCACACAATATTCCAGGTGCAGTCTCACCAGGGTCCTGTACAGCTGCAGAAGAACCTCTTTGTTTCTATACTCAATTCCTCTTGTTATGAAGGCCAGCATGCTATGAGCTTTCTTCACTGCCTGCTGTACCTGCGTGCTTGCCTTCATTGGCTGATGTACAAGAACACCGAGATCTCATTGAACTGCCCTTTACCTAACTTGACTCCATTTAGGTAGTAATCTGCCTTCAGGTTCTTGCCACCAAAGTGGATAACCATACATTTATCCACATTAAACTGCATCTGCCATGCATCCGTCCACTCACCTAGCCTGTTCAGATCACCCTGTAATCTCCTAATATCCTCCTCACATTTCACCCTGCCACCCAGCTTTGTATCATCAGCAAATTTGCTAATATTACTTTTAAAACCATCATCTATATCATTAATGTACATTGTAAAAAGCTGCGGTCCCAGCACTGATCCCTGCGGTACCCCACTGGTCACCGCCTGCCATTCTGAAAGGGACCCATTTATCACTACTCTTTGTTTCCTGTCAGCCAACCAATTTTCAATCCAAGTCAGTATTTTGCCCCCAATACCATGCGCCCTAATTTTGCTCACTAAACTCCTATGTGGGACTTTATCAAAGGCTTTCTGAAATTCCAGGTACACTACATCCACTGGATCTCCCTTGTCCATCTTCGGAGTTACATCCTCAAAAAATTCCAGAAGATTAGTCAAGCATGATTTCCCCTTCATAAATCCATGCTGACTCTGACCTATCCTGTTACGCTATCCAGATGTGTCGTAATTTCATCCTTTATAATAGACTCCAGCATCTTTCCCACCACTGTGGTCAGATTAACTGGTCTATGATTCCCTGCTTTCTCTCTCCCTCCTTTCTTAAAAAGTGGGACAACATTAGCCACCCTCCAATCTGCAGGAACTGATCCCGAATCGATCGAACGCTGGAAAATAATCACCAATGCATCCACGATTTCTAGAGCCACCTCCTTCAGTACCCTGGGATGTAGACCATCAGGTCATGGAGACTTATCAGCCTTCAGACCTAACAGTCTCTCCAACACCAATTCCTGGCAAATATAAATTCCCTTCAGTTCAGGTCCTTCAGCCACTGTTACCTCAGGGAGATTGCTTGTGTCTTCCCCAGTGAACACAGATCTGAAGTACCAATTCAACTCTTCTGCCATTTCTTTGTTCCCCGTAATATATTCACCTGTTTCTGTCTTCAAGGGCCAAATTTTAGTCTTAACCATTTTTTTTCCTTTCACATACCGAAAAAAGCTTTTACTATCCTCCTTTATATTTTTGGCTAGTTTACCTTCGTACCTCATTTTTTCTCTGCGTATTTTCTTCTTAGTAATCCTCTGTTGTTCTTTAAAAGCTTCCCAGTCCTCCGTTTTCCCACTTATCTTTGCTATGTTATACTTTTTCTCTTTTGACTTTATATGTTTCTTAACTTCCCTTGTCAGCCATGGCCACCCCTGCCTCCCCTTAGGATCTTTCTTCCTTTTTGGAATGAACTGATTCTGCATCTTCTGCACTATACCCAGAAATACCTGCCATTGTTAAGAGAAATAGAAACCTATAAAATTCCAACGTAGTAGGTAGGTTAAATCCAGACAGGAAACTCCCGATGATGGGGGAGTTTAGAACCAGGGGTCATGATTGAAGGATACGAGGTAAACTATTTAGGAGTGAGATGAGGAGAAATGTCTTCATCCCATGAATGGTGAGCCTGTGGTATTCTCTGGCACAGAAAGCAGTTGAGGCCAAATCATGGAATGTTTTCATGTTGGAGTTAGATAAGAGTTCTTAGGGGGACAGTGACCAGGGGACGGTGACCAGAGGAGAAAGTGGGAGCAGGATACTGAGTTGGAAGATCTGAATGATCATTTTGAATGATAGTCTTTGGACTTGTGGGAGGGAACCAGAGCATCTGGAGGAAACCCATGTAGACACAGAGAGAATGTACAAACTCCACACAGTTGCCTAAAGCTGGAATTGAACCCAAATCCCTGGCATTGTGCAGCAGCATGCTGCCCTCAACCATGAGCAATCTCACCTTTCAACAACTCCTGGGTCTCTTTGCTGTATGATGCTCTGGCACAATTCCAGAATCCAATGCCAGTTTGCCCTTTAGCCGTTCCCTGATTGCTCGCCATGTTCCAGTGGTTGGCAGTCAGCCGCTGGCGTTGATGAATCGACTGGACCAGGGGCTGGCCAGTGTTAGACACAGAGCAGAAACACCACAACCCGACTCGAGGCCCAAGACTGACCAGAAGACAGGATGACAGCAACCAGAGACTGGACCAGGAGCCAGGTAGATAATGATTGGGGTGGAGTAGTGGGAACAATGATCAGAGACTGGGCCAGTGAGCCTGAGAGGACAGTGACCAGGGGATAGTGACCAGGGAGACAGTGAAGGGACAGTGGCCAGCAGGACAGTGACCAGGGGGATAGTGAGGGAACAGTGGCCAGGGGTCAGTGACCAGGGGACGGTGACCAGGGGGACAGTGAGGGAACAGTGACCAGGCGACAGTGACCAGGGGACGGTGACCTGGGGGGGGGGGGACACGGTGACCAGGGGGATAGTGACCACGGGACAGTGACCGGGGGACGGTGACCAGGGGGACAGTGACCAGGGGGACAGTGACCAAGGGGTCAGTGACCAGGGGATGGTGACGAGGGGAACAGTGACCAGGGGGACAGTGACCACGGGACAGTGACCGGGGGACGGTGACCAGGGGGACAGTGACCAGGGGGACGGTGACCAGTGGTCAGTGACCAGGGGGACAGTGACCACGGGACAGTGACCAGGGGGACAGTGACCAGTGGTCAGTGACCAGGGGGACAGTGACCAGGGGGACGGTGACCAGTGGTCAGTGACCAGGGGGACAGTGACCACGGGACAGTGACCGCAGACTTAAGTGTGTGGGGCAGAAAGGAACAGTGACAGAGAGTGACCAGCGGCCGGAGAGAGATTGAGCCGGTGATGGACAGAGAGACCAGCGGCCGGAGGGGCAGCGTTTTGGCGTCAGCTCCTGTTGCTATGGTGACGGTGAGCCCGCCCCGTCCTCCCAGCGTGCAGCGCGGCGACCGGAAGCGGAAACCTGGGCACGCGGAAGCACTGGATGCAGAGGCAGAGCTGGAGAACAGTGAGGATCTAGGGGAGGGGGACGGGGGACATCATCTTGCACCCAGGGACGGCAGGGGTTTGTTGGATCAGCTACTAGCCCAGCAGGAGAAGGTGAGGGCTGCAGATCAGAGCTGAAAATGTGTTGCTGGAAAAGCCTGCAGATGCTGCCTGACCTGCTGCGCTTTTCCAGCAACTATCCCAGCAGACCCAGTGAAGGGCAGGGAGGCTATAATGGGGCTGTGTGTATAATGTGAGTTAGGTCACCGCACAGGTATTGTGTGTAGTTATAGGAAGGACGTGTTTGCATTAGAGAGGGAGCAGGGCAGAACCACCAGGATGTTGCCTGGGCTGAAGCACTTCAGCTAATGAAGAGGGGCTGGAGTTGCTTTTCTCAATAGTAGAGATGCCTGTGATCTGTTTGAGTGACACAAAGTGGAGGGGCATTCACAGGCAGGCAGGGAGAAACCTTCCCCCGAGGTGAGGTTAGTAACGAGGGATACAGTTTTAAGGTAAAAGAGCAGGAGGCTTGAGGAACAATTTATTTTTCGAAAGAGGGTTGTATCTGGAATTCACTCCCTGAAAGGATGGTAGAGGTGGGGACCCTCACAACACTTTAGTAGTATTTAGATGAACACTTCAAATGCCACAGCATACAAGGCTCCGGGTCAAATGTCAGAAATTGGGAGTTATAGTATAGGACCTCTTTCCGTGCTGTAAATATTGTGACTCTAATACGGACATTAGAGCAGCTATAGATGAGCTTTCAAACACACATTTTCATTATCATTAACGCCACTTATTTTTCATGCCACAAAATTGTCAACGCTGTTTATCTGCTGCTGAAGCCCAGAATCATGCCTTTATACCTCTTTGACCAAGTGTTTGGTCAGAAATTGTATGTGGTGTGATGTTATTATTCTGTTTTATAACATCTTTGCAAAACCCTTTTTGATGTTTGAATGCATTCAAGACTCTACTGTAAACAAGTTGTTGAATTGTTGTTATAGATAAACAAGTACCAGTGATTAACAAGCAGGACAATTTTTTTATTCACTCATGGGATATGAACATCCATGGCTGTCTGGTACATTATCACCTGTCTCTAGCTGCTCTTGAGAAGGTCATGGTGAGCTATCTTCTTGAACTGCTGCAGTCCACATGCTGTAGTTTGACCCTGAGGGAGGGAATTTCAGAATTTGGATTCAGCAACAGTGAAGGAATAACATTTTCAGGTCAGGATAGTGAGTGGCTTGGAGGGGAATCTGCAGGTGCTGATGTTCTTGTGTATCTGCTGCCCTTGACCTTCTAGATGGAAGTAATTGAGTGTTTAGAAGGTGCTGTTTAAGGATCTTTGGTGAATTTCTGCAGTGCACCTTGTGGATGGCATAGGGCTATTCTAACAAAACACCAAATACGCAGTGACACCTTGCTTAAAGGAGAAAAGTTTCCTCTGACCAGGGTACATGCATAAAACTGACATGTCAATGAGATTCTGAATCACAGGTGACTCCCACTCATAAACCAGAGACACACTTGGACAACGTTCCATTTTATTGGTCCCAATTTTACCCATTTTGTTAGGAGAATAATATAGCTTTAGAACAATGTTTGGGTGTTTCAATAAATATTATATACAAATAGGTAAGGCAGAGTAACAGCTAAAGAAATTATCTGTATCAGCAAATCCATTCAATTCACTTGAGGACAGCAACCCTATAACTACCAAAAACAAAAAAGGCACCAATCCTCACTCTGCTGTAAGTACAAAAAATGCTTTCAATAAAAGGGTTGACAGTAAATTGAATTAAGGCTTATATTTGGCATCTGTCCCTGTATGTGTTAGATATTAATATATTTAATGCTAAGAACCTAAAATATCACAAAATAAATTGTTAACCAGGGCAACAGTGCATATGCCACAGCTCAGACCAACATACACATTGTTTCTCAATCAATCTCTGGAAGCACAGAGTTAAGTTCAAAATACAGATCCCAAAGCCCCTGATAAAGCGCAGCTGATGTGTGAATGCCCTGTGATGTTTAGTTGCTTGTTGGTTCTGTGTGTTCAAATGTAAATGAATCCTAAGGAACAAAACTGACCATTTAGATCCTAACTGATCAAGTATGAAGACCTTCACTGTATCAGGCTAATGTCAGCAGCCCATCAACATGTTGAGGGTTAGGCTCAGGTCAAAAGGACAGTCATTCACCAGTTTGGAGTGAATGCCCATTGGTACAGTGGACCTATTATGAGTGATGGGCACTGTGATTGGCAGATTAAATACCAATGAAGGTTTCAGATTGAACCTGGTGAGGAATTACATCAACAACACAGTGCAAGTTGAGACACTAGGAGCCAACTGAAGTACAATATTATCAGGAACATTAGATAATAAAGCATAAAGTCACCCATGCGTGCAGCTGCACACTGTCAGAACAGCTGCTTGTGTGCTCAATTCTGCATGCTCACATTACGTACATACTTATGTACTACTCCTGATGTTCCAAGGAGTACATTAATCCTACCAAGCATCATTTGTAACAATTGGTGCCTCACTTCTGAAACTTAATTCTAACCCAACACTGATGTGAGAATATGACGACTGCAGCAGAATTGAGCGCGTTATGAAGTTTTCAGTCTGCAGCTTGGTCACTGTTCAGAGATTCCCCTGATGAAAAATAACGAGGTGGAGGTCCACAGCCCACAGATTCTAGAAAGGTCTTTCATGAATACACTTTGTATATCCTGTTTCATTCTGAAAAGTGCTTCTGATTTACTTGTATGGTGCAAAATTATTAAAGGTTAGTAAACATTCCAGAGTCCCCCTACATTGCACAGAACTCCATTATTATCAGTGCTGAAACAGAAAAGGGAGTGTTCCAGTCAATAGCCCCTTCAAGATTCAAACCGTGCTCATAACGAGCAGTGAACAGGTGTCAGCACTATGTCTCAACACCAAACCTGTATGACACACGACACAGTCCTGAGAGATAGGTGAATGCCTTGGGTTCCAGCTCTCTGCCTATCCATTCCCAGCCTTGTTGATTCTGTCACTGTGCCTGCTCATGATTTGGATGCTGACTGCCCTGTGTCTGATCATGATTCATTGCTTTAAGGTCTCTCTGTATTAAAATAACTGCTTTACATTATCCAGTGGAAGAGAGGCACAGTAATTGCAGCAACAACTGGCATTGTAACTCCACAGTTAGTGATCAAGCTGCGTTCTGACCACGCAGAGTCAGTTCTTGGCTAAGGATGCCCTTCTGACCCTGGTTGTTGATAAGCAGAGGGCGGTAATCATTCAACTAATCTGTTCAGACTCTCATCAATGGGTAAATGGGATGGTAAGAAATGGTCAACATTAGAGTGGTGCTGGAAAAGCACAGCAGGTCAGGCAGCATCCGAGGAGCAGGAAAATCGACGTTTCGGGCAAAAGCCCTTCATCAGGAATTCCCGAAACGTCGATTCTCCTGCTCCTCGGATGCTGCCTGACCTGCTGTGCTTTTCCAGCACCACTCCAAACCTGACCCTAACCTCCAGCATCTGCAGTACCCAATTCCGCCTGGTAAGAAATGATATCCACCACTGGCATTACACAATACTGTATATTGGAGAAACTATTTAGACTGGTCGCAATCATGACGTAGAATCTTATTGCTGAGATTCTAGCTCTGGCCCCTGTCACAAACTCAAATTTCAGGACCCTGGGTATCTACCTGATACAATACATCAACTCAACACCCCTTCCCCAGAGTGCTTGATGTAATGCATCCTCCTCACCCAATTGTCCAGGGCACTGCAAAACCACCAGAATGGGCAGTGTCTGCAGCCCTGGAGTACACAGTACCTATTGAACCCTCCACACCAGAGAGTTCAGCACCTGTAACCCCAGAATGGCCTGTCCTCCATCAGCTGAGTACACAGCGTACTAAGTATCAGTATGGGTGTACATGATATTGATATGTTGTCACCGGTAAGGTACTGTTTTTGGATACTCTCGTTGCAAAGATTTCAGTTACAACTGAAAGATTGAGAACTTGTGGTGACAATAGTAAATGCTGTACCACAAGATAACCAGCACACACAGACAGGTAACAATCTGGAGACTTTAGAGTTGTTGTGAGAGTTGCTAGGTCTTGAGAAAACTATTTGTGCAGTGATCGGGCATTGCATGGCAGGAACTGAACAGGATCTTCACACACTGAAAACAAAACTCCAGAGCAATACGTGATGCCGGTGTGACTTGGCCACAGTAAACAACCACAGGGTCAGGCAGAGCCTGTACCTGGGAAACTGCACAAAACTGGACAGTGGGAAAAGGCAGGTTTTAGCTTGAGAAAGAATAATGAATGTGTCTCAGCTGTTGTGTAAAATGCACTAAATACAAATTATACAGGACTGTAGTGACTTCTATTGCACATCAACTAAGGATATATAGTAAATAATCTCTGACAGCACCATGACGGAGCTGCCTAATGTCAGTATGAGACCAAATCTTCTTCCTATGAACAATCAGCAGATGCTGCCAAGTTGAACCAGTCCCAAAAAGTGCAGACCCGTTGGTCAATGTCAGCTGGTGCTGCACTTGCAGCTTCCCATTCTTTCCAGCATTTCCACCAATCACAAATTCTTCTCTTTGGCACTTTTTGACTTTACTTCTGGCTTGTTGCCTAGAAATTTCAACATCTTGCTGGGTTTGAATTTTAACTTTTTCTTTATTTCACTATTGGGATCCTTGTGAAAGTCTGTTTAAAAAAGAAAGCAAGCAGTCAAATCTCTGAAGTAGACAAGTGCATGGTCAGGGCCATCCACTATACCAGATCCCCTCCCCCACAAAGCCTCTGGGGAGGCTCAGAGTCTCATCCTCAAGAGCCCAAACATGATAACCAGATGCAGTCATATAGCAGCAAAAATGTAAAACATGTTCCAGGTGCTTTACATGTTCATTATTGAACACAAGTTGACTGTGGTCAGGTGAGGAAATAGTGGCACAGATGACTGGAAGTCTGGATATGAAGAGAGGTTTGAAAGAGCATCTTTGAAGGCTGAGTGGGACAGAGGGGTTTACCACCTGACTGGAAAGCTGAAGGTGCAGCTGCCAACATGGAGTAATTAAACCAGGGGAAGTGCTAAGAGCCAGAACCTGATGAGTAGAGGTATTTGGGAGGATCTAACAACTGCAGGATTGGGGAAATGAGGCCAGAGAAGGTTTTAAACACAAGGACAACAATTTCCTAATTGAGGCATTACTCAACCGGGTACCGTGGTAAGTCAGTGCACAGGATAGGCAACAGTGCTGTGCTCCTTTGTGTATCATTATCCAAAACACTGTTTGATAGTCCCGAGAGAAGCAGTATTAAAATGAACATAAAACCATTACTAGACACAGGCAGAAATGATGTATGGAAAATCCCAGCCAGATGGGTCAGGTTACTCCACAGAGTGATGTGACATTACTATTTGTGTATTTAACATGATGATGTTGAGCAGTGGGAAGACTTGAAGCTTTCAGCCAGCAGAGGGCAGACAGAGCTGGGTTTAATGTTCCATCTTTTAATATTGCCTGGGAGTGCCAGAGTATATTTCCAGAAGGCATTTGATAAGGTGTGACATCAAAATTACCGCAGAAAACAAAAGCGCGTGATGCAGAAGTAGAAGATTGGCTCGTGAGCAGAAATTACAGTATGCATAAATAGATCTTTGACTGATCAGCGAGATGTGACGAGTTGAGTCCTGCACGGGTCTGTGATGGGGTCCCAGCATATTACAATCTACACCAGTGACTTAGATGAGAGAAGCAAAGACATAGCGATGAAATTTGCAGATGACAGCAGGATAGGTAGGAAAGGATGTTGTGAAGACAGAAGGAGCTTTTAGATTAATGTAGATGGAATGAATGGGCAAAAATCTGGCCAATGCAATATAATTTGGGAAAAAGTTATTCATTTTGGCAGGAAAAATGAAAAAGCATCAGAGGAAAAAGGCTCTCACGGTCCACTCTACTTAACCCTCTAATTACCTTATATGTCTTGATTAAGTCACCTCTCAACCTCTTTCTAACAAAAACTACCTCAAGTCCCTCAACCTTTCCTCATAAGACCTTCCCTCCATACCAGGAAACATCCTAGTAAATCGCCTCTGAACCCTTTCCAAAACTTCCACATTCTTCCTATAATGTGGTGAACAGAACTGTACACAATACTCCAAGTGCGGCTGCACCAGAGTTTTGTACAGCTGCAGCATGGCCTCATGGGTCCGAAACTCAATCACTCTACCAATAAAAGCTCACACACCGTACATGCCTTCTTAACAACCCTATCAACCTGGGTGGCAACATGTACATGGACACTGAGATCTCTGTGCTCATCTAAACTACTATTAGCCCGTTACTCTTTATTTCTGTTGCTCCTTCCAAAGTGAATCACCTCACACTTTTCCGCAATAAACTCTATTTGCTACCTCTCAGCCCAGCTCTGCACCTTATTTATGTCCCTCTGTAACCTGCAACATCCTTCCTCACTACCTACAACTCCTCCGACCTTAGTGTCATCGCAAATTTACCAACTCATCCTTCTATGCCCTCATCCAGGTCATTTATAAAAATGACAAACAGCAGTGGCCCCAAAACAGATCCTTGAGGTACACCACTAGTAACGAACTCCAGGATGAACATTTCCCATCAACCACCACACTCTGTCTTCTTTCAGCTAGCCAACTTCTAATCCAAACCACTAAATCACCCTCAATCCCATGCCTCTGTATTTTGTGTAATAGCCTACCGTGGGGAACCTTATCAAACTTCTTACTGAAATCCATGTACACCACATCAACCGCTTTACCCTCATCCACCTGTTTGGTCACTATCTCAAAGAACTGAATAATGTTTGTGAGGTACGCCCTACCCTTCACAAAACATTGTTGACTATCCCTAATCAAATTATTCCTCTCTAGATGATTATAAATCCCATCTCTTTTAACCTTTTCCAACTCTTTACCCACAACCAAAGTAAGGCTCACTGGTCTATAATTACCAGGGTTGTCCCCACTCCCCTTCTTGAACATGGGGACATTAGTTATCCTCCAGTCATCTGGAACTATTCCTGTAGGCAATGAGGACATAAAGATCAAAGCCAAAGGCTCTGCAATCTCCTCCCTGGCTTTCCAGAGAATCCTAGGATAAATACCATCTGGCCCAGGGGGTTTATCTATTTTTACACTTTCCAGAATTGCTAATATCTCCTCCTTGTGAATGTTAATCGTGTCTAGTCTAGTAGCCTGTATCTCAGTATTCTCAACAACATTGTCTTTTTCCAGTGTGAATACTGACGAAAAATATTCATTTAGCACTCCCCTATCTCCTTGGACTCCACGCACAACTTCCCACTACTGTCCTTGATTGGCCGTAATCTTTCTTTAGTTATTCTTTTATTCCTGCTATACTTCTGTGTTTTATGCTTCAGATAAATACAGAAGAACCTCGATTATCCGAAGGACACGGGCAGACAGTATTTCATTTGGTTACTTGAATTCCGGGTAACAGTTTAGCCAAGTACCGGGACCTTGCGATCTTGCCGGATAATCCAATATTCGGATAATCAAATGCCGAATAATCGACGTTCCTCTGTATTTCTATCGGTCAAATTTTCCGGTTAGGCATTCTAAACTTATTCAATAAATTCAGAAAATGTCAAAATCCAGAATGATATGGTCCCAATATTCTGATCTGGAGAAATTACAATGTATATTATGTGTAAATGATAACACCTTGCATTTAAATGGTGCCATTAAGGTAGTGAAACATTGTTTAACAGACGTCTGTCAATCATTGCACAAAACTAGACACCAAACCAGGTAATGAGATATTTTGGCAGATGACCAAATGTTTAGCCAAAGAAGTTGGTTTTAAGAAACACCTTAAATGGAGGAATAGAGGCAGTAACATTGAGAAAGGCAATTCAAGAGTTCAAGACCATGACCACCTATGGTGGGATGAAGAATAAAAAAATCAGAGATGCTTAAGAGGTCAGATTAGAGGAAAACAGGTATCTTGGAGCTCTGCAGAACTACAGGTGGTTAGGGATGAATGGGCAGGGCCAGCTAATGAGTTAAGGGAATTTTACAATGTTCTTAACAAGAAGCCAATGTAGTTGAGTGACCACAGGTGGTGGTGTGTAAATTATATTTGGAGCAAATACCTTACCTTTGTTTTTTATCATTGCTGCCAACAATTTATCTTCCTCTTCCTCTCTGTAAGACAGGAATGAGAATTAACTCATCGTTTTCACTCTCTTACGTTAAACAAAATGACAATGTACTCGACAATCCTGTATTGATCACCTTCAGATGGGAAGATTATACCTCAATATCCTGGGTCAGTTAATCTGACAGAAAGCTGGTAACCCACTATCCTACTACTCCAGCACCCTAATCGTAGTGATTTCTCTCATCTTCCCCGATCCATCTCAGACTCTTCCCTTCTTTGATTTCTCTTTCCATTTCTGGGGATAGGGCGTCCACTATTGGCTCTCAGTCACCTCGACTACACTCCTTCACACTGCTTCCTGCAAGGATTCCATTCCATTCTCCCAGTTTCTCCATGGCATCTGATCTGCTCCCACATTCCACTGGGTTGCCTCAGAAATGTCGTCCTTCTCCCTCAACAGAGGACTATTCCTTTGCCAATAACCGAGCCTTGAGCCATGTTGGTCTCATCTCCCACAGTTCTACCCTCATTTCTTCCCCACCCTCCCACATCAGTGCTAGGATTCTTCTTGCCCTCATTCTCCACCCCAGTAGTCTCTGCACTCAAAGAATAATGCCCTGCCATTTCTACCACCTCCAGCAGGATACCACTGCCAAACACAACCTCCCTTTCTCACCAACACTGTCAGCATTCCATGGGACTGTTCCCTCTGTGACATCCTGCTCCACTCTTACATGATTCCTAACACTTCCTCACTCCCCCAAGGCACCTTCCCATGTAATCAGAGAAGATGTAACATTTGCCCTTCCACCTCCTTACTGAGGCCCCGAGCACAGCGTCTAATTGTACGTCTTTCAATGCAGTCTACTGCATTCACTGCTCACAATGCAGCCTCCTTTACACAGCAGGACCAAACACAGACTGGGTGACCACTTTGTGGAAAACCTCCTGTCAGTAAGAATAACTAACCTTCCAGTTGCTTGCTATTTTATACACCATCTTGCTGTCATGTGAACATTTCCACCCTGGGCATCCTTCAATGAATCTCAATACAAACTTGAAGAACAACATGTTGTTTTCTGCTTAAGCACTTTATATCCTCAAGGTTTTAGTACTGAACTCCAACAATTTCATGGTACACTCTGGTCTCCATTTCGATTGAATTACACCACCCTTCAAAACCAGTGTTTCATTGGCTTTGCGTTCACCTATTACTTACACCAACATGATGTCTCCATCTCTTCTTGACCATGATTAACACTCACTTTGTCTTCTACTCTGGGACTCCCCCTCAATCTGGTTCACTTGCTCCTCCTCCCCCTTTATTAAGAGCAGGAAGACCGACTGTTTTCCAGCTCTTTTCACTCGAGGAGCTATCCTGAACTTGCAACATGAACTGTTTCTCTTGCCACAGGTGCTGTCAGACCTGTTGAGTTTCCCGCACTCTCTATTTGTGTGACCCTAAATACTGAATAGGTTACCGCTGCCGGTCTTCATCCAGGCTGTTGATGATGGCATTTCTTTGCTCGATGACCGTAATCAACTCCTGCATCAACTCTGCCTCTCGTGCTCGATCCTCATCGGTCCAATCTTTCTCTACAGGGACAAGTGAAGCAGTGAGCAGCCTGAAGGAATTGAGTGGGGAAGCTAAACCGAGTGTACTGTGCAACCACAACTCACCCGGTTTGTTAAGTAGACAGCGTAGTTCATACTCCACGTCAGCTTGCCTTTCCTCCAAATTCTGCTGCTTGAAACTGTGTGATTGGACAGGGTTCACGTTACAGCAACAGATTTCAGACTGAGGCAGCCTCCCCAGTTAAACAACAACCGATTCCTATAGAGAAGCTTATCTATCCAGACTCCTTCACTAACTCATTAGGGCTAGGAAATGGCAGCGCACTTTATCCAACAGTTACTGTCCTCATTCTCTCACCACCCGTGCAATCCCTGGAGACTCCCATGCCTGGTCAGGTCAGGCCCATCAGTGGTGGATTAGGGGCTGGGACAACTCATTGATATAAAACTCCACTACAGAGCAGAGCAACAGCCTGGGGCCAAAACACAGGAGCCTGATGATAGACCAGGCAGCATAACAACTGATAGAGGAACAGGCACAAGGAGCAGGCAGTACAGCAAAGAAAAGGGGGAAGGGAGTAAAGGGAAAGAGAAGCAAAGGAGGAAACATAGGGCTGGAATGGCACTATCACTCTGCTTCATTTAAAGACCATAATCAGATGATAAACTGCATCAGTCCGAGTTGACCTAGCTGTGCTGCAGAGGAACACAGGTGGAAACACAGCTTTGCACAAACGCTCTAAACTTACACACAGGGTGCAGCACAGCGTGAGAAAAAACGGCTTTGTTTCACAAATTTGATTGAGTTTTTCAGCAAGTGATGAAGACAATTGATGAGGGTAAGGCAGTGGATGTTGTCTACATAGACTTTACTAAAGCAACTGACAAATGCTGTCATAGTAGGCTGGTCCAGAAGATTAAGTCACATGGGTACATGGTGAGTTGGTAACTTGGCTTGGTCACAGAAGCTAGTTGTGCAGGGTATTTTTTCTGATTGGCAGTGAAATAACTCTGTAGAAGCCTGTACCCCATCACCAATTTACCCTTTATTTACATGTGCGGAGTCTTTGTCATTGATCTACCAACCTCAGAGCACAGAGTGGTGTGTGAATGAAACGAGCTGCCAGAGGAAAGCAGGAGGTGGTAGGTAAAATAGCAACATTTAAAAGGCATCTGAATGGGTACCTGACTAGGAAGGGTTTAGAGGGATATGGGCCAAATGCTGGCAAATGGGACTCGATCAGTTGAGGATATCTGGTTGGCGCAGGTGGGTTGGACTGAAGGACCTGTGCTGTATAACTAGACATGAAGTCATGTTGCAGCTGAACCACACTTTAGTTCAAACACATTTGGAGTATTCTGTATAGTTCTGGTTGCCACATGATCGGAAAGATCTGGAGGCTTTGGACAGGGCGCAAAAGAGGTTTATTAGGATATTGCCTAGATTGGAGTATAATAGCTATAGGAAGGGTGGACAAACATGGATTGTTTTCACTAGAGAATCAGAGGCTGAAAGGTGATCTGACAGAAGTATATAAAATTATGAGAGGCTTGGAAAAGGTGAATAGTCCGACTTGCTTTCTCAGGGGAAATTTCAAATAATAGGTCAAGGTGAGAGGAAGAAAGTTTTAAGGATGTGTGCAACGTTTTTTACGCAGAAGACGATAGGTGTCTGGTATGCACTGCCAGGGAGGTGGTAGACACAGAGATGATAGCAATGTTTAAGAGGCATTTCGACGGACACATGAACAGGCAGGGAGTAGAGGATAGGGAATACGTGCAAGCAGGTGGAATTAGGTTAGAGTGGCATTATGGTCGGCTCAGATATCATGGCTGAAGGTCCTGCTCCTGTGCTGTTCTGTTCTACGTTCTTAATGAGGTGGCTGAGGACTGGCTGATGTTACACTGACAGGCGGTAACAACAGGGGTTCCTGCAGACGGCCTTTCCTTTCTGTTCTGCCTTCGCATAGCTACCCCGAGACCAGAGACACCTCAGCAATGTCCCATCACCATCAAATATTAGGGAATGGGAATGGCTGGCATTTCCAAAGTAAGGACAATCCAAACATGCACAAGGTTATTGTGATGCAAGGAGCTGAAACATGGTAAAGGGAAGAGAATAAATGAAATAACACAGCAACTCACGTGTAAACCAGCTCTGACTCACGGCGAACCAGCATGTGCTTCTCATGGATTAGTTTGAACCAATCAACCAGGAGATCATCTTCATCTTCATCTGAGAGTGCAGGTGAAACAGAAAATGAGCACTGACAGGGAGGTATCAAGACCTCGTTCCCTTCCTGGAAGCAGGCCCACCTGCCCCTCCCTCCTAAGGGGTTGTCACCTCCCCACAATGTGGCAGATCGAGGACAGCTTCCCAACCCCTCTCTCAGCCTTTAGCTGTGAATGATACAACTTCTCCTTTAGCCAGCTGAACAGTGTACTATTCAGGAATAGTACTCTTGTAACCTCCAGTAATCCAGAAATTCTGCACTGCTCCAAACTCTGGTTTCTTTTCCATTCCCCATTTCTATTGCTCAGAAATTGGAGGCCATGCCCTCAATTGTCCAGGCTCCAGATGCTGGTGTTCCCTCCCTGTATTCTCCCATTTTCACAAAACAAATTCAACTTAAAGGGTATAAGCATCACAGCATCCTGATACAAGCTGGGCATAACTTGGGAAATTGTTTACAATGTCTTTAGAATCAAAAGGGAGGTTGGAAGAAAGGGGGTTGTGGCAGTATTAGGATAGAAGACAATTACAGCATTAGAAATATCAGGAATGAGCACTTGAGTGGGATTGAAAACCAAAAAGACTTTAGGATTAGATTAGTGATCTTTCGATCGCAGCGATAAAGTAGCAGGATATAAAAGACCGAGGAACCCAGGACAAAAGAACAGGGATAGGTCATTCAGCTCCTTGAGCCAGTTCCACCATTCAGTTCAGATCAATCCTGACCTGTGGCCTAACTCCATATTCCTGCCTTTTTTTTTTAGATTAGATTAGATTACTTTACAGTGTGGAAACAGGCCCTTCGGCCCAACAAGTCCACACCGACCCGCCGAAGCACAACCCACCCATACCCCTACATTTACCCCTTACCTAACACTACGGGCAATTTAGCATGGCCAATTCACCTGACCTGCACATCTTTGGACTGTGGGAGGAAACCGGAGCACCCAAAGGAAACCCACGCAGACACGGGGAGAACGTGCAAACTCCACACAGTCAGTTGCCTGAGACGGGAATTGAACCCGGGTCTCTGGCGCTGCGAGGCAGCAGTGCTAACCACTGTGCCACCGTGCCGCCTTTGGTCCATATCTCTTAATAACTTTGCTCAACAAAAATGTATCTATATCAGATTTAAAATGAACAACTAATCCAGGATCTATTGCTATTTGTGGAAGAGAATTCCAAACATCTACCATCCTTCATGTATAGAAGTGCTTCCTAACATCTCTCCTAAATGGTCTGGCCCTAATTCTTAGACTTGCCTCTAGTTCTAGAATTCCCAAGCAGTTGAAATAGTTTATCTATCCTTTCCTTTCCTGTTAATATCTTGAAAACCTCAAACAGATCACCCCTTAACCTTCTAAATTTGGGAGAAAACAGGCCTAATTTGTATAATCTCTCCGCATAACTTAACCCAGACAGAATTCTTGTAAATCTATGTTAATATAACTTCTGCATTCTTACAATCCGTCCCCTAGATATAAAGGCCAGCATTCTATTAGTTTTCTTGATTATTTTCTATGTCTGTTTGTGACATATTAAAGATCTATACACCTGAACCCCACGTCTCTTTGGACATCCACTTTATTTAACTTCATACCATCTGGAAAGTACCCTTGTCTATCCTTTCTTGATCCAAAACGGATAACCTCACACTTGCTTACATTGAATTCCATTTGCTACAGCTTTGCACAAACACTTGATCTATCAATATTCCTTTGTAATTTTATGTTATAGAACATAGAACATAGAAGAATACAGCGCAGTACAGGCCCTTTGGCCCTCGATGTTGCGCCGATCCAAGCCCACCTAACCTATACTAACCCACTATCCTCCATATACCTATCCAATGCCCGCTTAAATGCCCATAAAGAGGGAGAGTCCACCACTGCTGCTGGCAGGGCATTCCATGAACTTACGACTTATCATCTACATTGTCTACAATGCCACCTAGCGTTGTGTCATCAGCAAATTTGGAATATGACTTTCTATGCTATTATCCAAGTCGTTGATATACAATGTGAATAATTGAGATGCTAACAGATTCCCGTAGGACACCACTGGTCACTCTTGCCATTTTCAGTAAAGGTACTTACCTATTATCCCTACTTTCTGTCGCTTGCCAGTCAACCAATTTCCCAGCCATGTCAGCAATCTGTCCTCAGATCCATGTTACCTTTGTTAACAGTCTCTTATGTGGACTTTATCAAATGCTTTCTGGAAGTCCACGTAAACCATCATATATATTTGTTCTCCCGACCACTACCTTAGTCACCTCTGAGACCTCCTCTTCTGGTCAGTTCAGAAGGGTGACAGGACACAAAACATTAACTCTGATTTCTTTCTACAGATGCAGCCAGACTTGTTGAGTTTGTAGAACACAGAACCAAGAAAAGTACAGCACAGAACAGGCCCTTCAGCCCATAATGTTGTGCCAAGGATTAATCCTAATGTAAAATAAAATAACCTAACCTACGCACCCCTCAACTCACTGCTATCCATGTGCATGTCCAGCAATTACTTAAATGTCCCCAATGACTCTGCTTCCACCACCGTCACTGGTAACGCATTCCATGCATTCACAACTCTCTGCGAAAAGAACCTACCTCTGACGTCTCCTTTATACCTTCCTCCTAACACCTTAAAACTATGACCCCTCGTACCAGTCAATCCTGCCCTGGGGAAAAGTCTCTGGCTATTGACTCTATCCATGCCTCTCATTACCTTGTATACCTCGATCAGGTCACCTCTCTTCCTCCTTCTCTCCAGAGAGAAATGTCCGAGCTCAGTCAACCTCTCTTTGTAAGTCAAGCCCTCCAGTCCAGACAGCATCCTGGTAAACCTTCTTTGCACCCTCTCCAAAACCTTCATATCTTTCGTATAATAGGGTGACCAGAACCGGACATAATATTCCAAATGTGGTCTCACCAGGGTCTTGTAGAGCTGCAGCAAAACCTCACGGCTCTTAAACCTGACCTCCCTGTTAATGAAAGCCAAAACACCATATGCTTTCTTATCCACTTGAGTTTCTCCAGTAATTTCTGGTTTTGTTTCAGAATTCCAGCATCTACAGTCCTTTGTTTTATTTTTGAGATCAGAGACACATGCTACAAAGGCAGTGGGTGATAATTTAGTTTTCTCTTTACATTAACTTTCATCTTAAGTTTAGGAAACTGGTCAGCATGGACGGGTTGGGCCGAAGGGCCTGTTTCTATGCTGTATGACTCTATGTAGACTGGGGAAGCAGAGTAGGATAGACCATTTCTGATGATTGCTCTCATTGCTTTTCAGCCACATCCCATTCCCATCTTGGAATCTTACTTCCTCTCTTCCTGTACGAAGGAAAAACTCACTGCCTAAAAATGTGGTACAGGTGGGAACCCTAACAACATTAAAGTAGTATTCAGATCATCATTTGAAGGACCGAAGCATACAAGCTAAGTGCTGGGAAACGTAATGAGAGTAGATAGGTGCCTAATGACCAGCGTAGACACAATGGACCGAAGGGCCTTTTCTCATACTGTAAATATGTATGACTATAAAGCAAGTGATGGAAGTGTCAGTGGGGAGCACTTGGGTACCAGTGACCATAATTCCATTAGTTTTAAAAGAGTTATGGAAAATAACAGATCTGGTTCACAAGTAAAAGTTCTAAATTGGGACAAGGCCAATTTTGATGGTTTTAGACAGGAGCTTTCAAATGTTGATTGGAGAGGCTGTTTGCAGTCAAAAGGATGTTTGGTAAGTGAAACGCTTTCAAAAGTGAGTCAGTGAGGGTCTGGGGCCAGCATTTTCCTGTGAGTGAAGGGTAAGGTTGGCAGGAGTAGGGAATCCTGGATGACTAGAATTATTGAGGCCCTGATAAAGAAGGGGGTATATGCCACGTATAGGCAGCTGGGGTCAAGTAAATTGTTTGAGGAGTGTAGAGGGTGTCAGAGTACATTTGAAAGAGAAATCAGGAGACATAAGATAGCATTAGCAGATAAGGTAAAGGAGAATCCAGAGATTCTGCAAGTATATTGAGGGCAAAAGAATAACTAGGGAGAGAATAGGGCCTCTTAAAGATCGACAAGGCATCTGTGTATGGAGCCACAAGAGATGGGTGAGATTGTAAATAAACATTTCTTGTCAGTATTTACCGTTGAGAAAGGCAAGAATGTTAGGGAACTTGGGAAAATAAAATAATGTCTTGAAGGCAGTCTACATTACAGAAAAGGTGGTGCTGAAAGACTTAAAATGCATTAAGATAAATAAATCCTTGGGACCTGATGAAGTGTATCCTAGGAATTTGTGGGAGGCTAGGCAGGAAATTGCAGAGCCCCTAGTGGACATTTGTGTCTCGACAGCCATAGGTGGAGAGCGTGAAGATT
The DNA here is from genome assembly GCF_037043375.1 of Chiloscyllium plagiosum. Lineage (NCBI taxonomy): Eukaryota > Metazoa > Chordata > Chondrichthyes > Orectolobiformes > Hemiscylliidae > Chiloscyllium > Chiloscyllium plagiosum. Next base: position 29,268,937 of record NW_028270171.1, read on the forward strand.
GGAGGGGTGGCTAATGTTGTGCTATTATTTAAGAAAGGCTGCAGGGAAATGCCTGAGAAATACAAACCAGTGAGCCTTATGTCCATTGTGGATAACTTGTTAGAGAGGGTATTCTGAGAGACAGGATCTACATGCATTTGGAGAGGCAAGGACTCATTTGGTATAGTCAGCATAACTCTGTGCACGAAAAATTGTGTCTCATGAATATGATTGTGTTTTTTTGAAGGGGTGACCAAGAAAGTAGATGAGGACAGTGCGGTAGACGTTGTCTACATGGACTTTAGCAAGGCCTTTGACAAGGTACTGTATGGTGGGTTGTTGAATAAGATTAAATCTCACAGGATCCAGGTACAGCTAGCCATTGGATATCAAATTAGCTTGGTGATAGAAGACAGAAGGTGATGAGCGAGGATTGTTTTACAGACTGGAGGCCTGTGACCAGCAGTGTGCCACAGGGATTAGCGCTGGTCCACTCTTATTTGTTATTTACATAAATGATTTGGATGAGAATTTTGGAGATATGGTTTGATGATTGGTGATAAGAGTGGACAGTGAAGGTAATCTGGGAGATCTGAATCAACTGAGCCAGTGGGCTGAGGAATGGCAGATGGAGTTTAATTTAGGTAAATGCAAGGTGTTGGATTTTGGTGGGTCAGACCAGGGCAGGACTTAGACAATCAATGGGAGGGCCCAGGGCAGTGTTACTGAACAAAGAGTAGAGGTACAGGTTTATAGCTCCTTGAAAGTGGAGTCACAGTGGACAGGGTGGAGAAGGCGGCCGTGGGCATCATCGGTCAGAGCATTGAGTATAGGAGTTGGGATGTCTTGTTGCATCTGTACAAGATGTTGGTGAGGCCATATTTGGAGTACTGAGTGCAGTTCTGATCGCCCTACTTTATAGAATTAATATTATTAATCTAGAAAGAGTGCAGAAAAGATTTACTAGGATGCTACCTGGACTGGAAGGTTTGAGTTATGAGGAAAAGTTGGATAGGCTGGGACTTTTTCTCTCTGGACAGTAGGAGACTGAGGCGTGACCTTATACAGGCTTATAAAATCATGAGAGGGAGATCATAAGGTAGATAGCCAACAGCTTTGCCTCAGGGTAGAGGAGTCTAAAACTAGAGGGAATAGGTTTAAGGTGAGAGGGGAGAGATACAAAAGGGTCCAGAGGGGCAATTTTTTCACACAGAGGGTGGTGAGTGTCTGGAGAGGACTGCCAGAGATAGTGATGGAAGTGTGTATGATTTTGTCATTTAAGAAACATTTAGACAGGTACATAGACAGGAAAATGGATGGAGGGAGTATGGAGAGATACGGACCAAACATAATCAAATAGGACTAGTTTAATTGTGAAAACTGGGGGTGAGGGCATGTTGAGCCAAAGGGCCTGTTTCCATGCTGTAGGCCTCTATAACAATTACCCACACCTGCTTCTAGTTAAACTTCTCATCATTGTTTTAAAATTGATGACATCACCCCTCTCTTCCACTGAAATGTCTTCCAGCTTGAAAACTGTTTCTCTAAATATGGCCTCTTGACCACTGTTTATGTAAATCACTATATCAGTCAGCTTCTCTGAGACTAAGCACGGAGATCCAATCTTCCCTCTACCTCACTTTCCTCTTGTAGAATTGCTTAAAACCTCTTCCTGGCGAAACTGCTCTCATATCTTTGGCTATGCTCAGTGTTAACACTTTGATTTATAATGCTCTGAAGGATATTTATATATATGAAAGATGTAATGTAAATTCAAATTGCTGTTGACCAGCTCAAGTTCCAAAAATGGCGAACGATATGGAGTCATAGAGATGTACAACATGGAAACAGACCCTTCGGTCCAACCCGTCCATGCCAACCAGATATCCCAAACCCAATGTAGTCCCACCTGCCAGCAGCCGGCCCATATCCCTCCAAACCCTTCCTATTCATATACCCATCCAAATGCCTCTTAAATGTTGCAATTGTACCAGCCTCCATCACTTCCTCTGGCAGCTCATTCCATACACGTACCACCCTCTGTGTGAAAGAGTTGCCCCTTAGGTCTCTTTTATATCTTTCCCCTCTCACCCTAAACCTATGCCCTCTAGTTCTGCACTCCCCGACTCCAGGGAAAAGACTTTGTCTATTTATCCTATCCATGCTCCTCATAATTTTGTAAACTTCTATAAGGTCACCTCTCAGCCTCCGACGCTCCAGGGAAAACAGCCCCAGCCTGTTCAGCCTCTCCCTGTCGTTCAGATCCTCCAACCCTGGCAACATCTTTGTAAATTTTTTCTGAACCCTTTCCAGTTTCACAACATCTTTCCGATAGGAAGGAGACCAGAATTGCACGCAATATTCCAACAGTGGCCTAACCAATGTCCTGTACAGCCGCAACATGACCTCCCAAACTCCTGTACTCAATACTCTGATCAATAAAGGAAAGCATACCAAACGCCTTCTTCACTATCCTATCTACCTGCGACTCCACTTTCAAGGAGCTAGGAACCTGCACTCTAAGGTCTCTTTGTTTAGCAACACTCCCTAGGACCTTACCATTAAGTGTATAAGTCCTAAGATTTGCTTTCCCAAAATGCAGCACCTTGCATTTATCTGAATTAAACTCCATCTGCCACTTCTCAGCCCATTGGCCCATCTGGTCAAGATTCTGTTGTAATCTGAGGTAACCTTCTTCGCTGTCCACTACACCTCCAATGTTGGTGTCATCTGCAAACTTACTAACTGTACCTCTTATGCTCGCATCCAAATCATTTATGTAAACGACAAAAAGTAGAGGGCCCAGCACCGATCCTTGTGGCACTCCACTGGTCACAGGCCTCCAGTCTGAAAAACAACCCTCCATCACCACCCTCTGTCTTCTACCTTTGAGCCAGTTCTGTATCCAAATGGCTAGTTCTCCCTGTATTCCGTTAGATCTAACCTTGCTAATCAGTCTCCCATGGGGAACCTTGTCGAACGCCTTACTGAAGTCCATATAGATCACATCTACCACTCTGCCCTCATAAATCCTCATTGTTACTTCTTCAAAAAACTCAATCAAGTTTGTGAGACATGATTTCCCATGCACAAAGCCATGTTGACTATCCCGAATCAGTCCTTGCCTTTCCAAATACATGTACATCCTGTCCCTCAGCATTCCCTCCAACAACTTGCCCACCACCGAGGTCAGGCTCACCGGTCCAGAGTTCCCTGGCTTGTCTTTACCACCCTTTTTAAACAGTGGCACCACGTTTGCCAACCTCCAGTCTTCCGGCACCTCACTTGTGACTATCAATGATACAAATATCTCGACAAGGGCCTCAGCAATTACTTCTCTAGCTTCCCATAGAGTTCTAGCTTACACCTGATCAGGTCCTGGGGACTTATCCACCTTTAACCGTTTCAAGGCATCCAGCACTTCCTCCTCTGTAATCTGGACATTTTGCAAGATGTCACATCTATTTCCCTACAGTCTATATCTTCCATATCCTTTTCCACAGTAAATACTGATGCATTTTCTGTGGCTCCACACAAAGGCCGCCTTGCTGATCTTTGAGGGGTCCTATTCTCTCCCTAGTTACCCTTTTGTCCTTAATATATTTGTAAAAGCCCTTTGGATTCTCCTTAATTCTATTTGCCAACGCTATCTCATGTCCCCGTTTTGCCCTCCTGATTTCCCTCTTAAATATACTCCTACTTCCTTTATAGTCTTCTAAGGATTCATTCGATCTATCCTGTCTATACCTGACATATGCTTCCTTCTTTTTCTTAACCAAACCCTCAATTTCTTCAGTCTTCCAGCATTCCCTATACCTACCACCTTCCCTTTCACCCTGACAGGAATATACTTTCTCTGGATTCTTGTTATCTCATTTCTGAAGGCTTCCCATTTTCCAACCGTCCCTTTACCTGTGAGCATCTGCCTCCAATCAGCTTTCGAAAGTTCTTGCCTAATACCGTCAAAATTGGCCTTTCTCCAATTTAGAACTTCAACTTTTAGATCTGCTCTATCCTTTTCCATCACTATTTTAAAATGAATAGAATTATGGTCACTGGCCCCAAAGTGCTCCCCCACTGACACCTCAGTCACTTGCCCTGCCTTATTTCCCAAGAATTCCTGAAGAAGGGCTTATGCCCGAAACGTCGATTCTCCTGTTCCTTGGATGCTGCCTGACCTGCTGCGCTTTTCCAGTAACATATTTTTCAGCTCTGATCTCTAGCATCTGCAGTACTCACTTTCTCCTTATTTCCCAAGAGTAGGTCAAGTTTTGCGGAGAAAGTGAGGTCTGCAGACGCTGGAGATCAAAGCTGAAACTTTATTGCTGGAACAGCACAGCAGGTCAGGCAGCATCTAGGGAACAGAACATCTAGGTCAAGTTTTGCACCTTCTCTAGTGGGTACATCCACATACTGAATCAGAAAATTGTACACACTTAAGAAATTCCTCTCCATCTGAACCTTTAACACTATGGCAGTCCCAGTCGATGTGTGGAAAGTTAAAATCCCCAACCATAACTACCCTATTATTCTTTCAGATAGCTGAGATCTCCTTACAAGTTTGTTTCTCAATTTCCCTCTGACTATTAGGGGGGGTCTATAATACAATCCCAATAAGGTGATCGTCCCTTTCTTATTTCTCAGTTCCACCCAAATAACTTCCCTGGATGTATTTCCGGGAATATCCCTCATTGAAAGATTTATGCTCTATCCCTCAGCAGCGCTCATCCATTCCATCCAAACCCAGTAAATGCTCCCTTTTATTGTGATATGAAAAGTGATGCAAGGAACTGGTTAACTGAGCTTGTTTGTTCAGTGACTGTGATGAATGCCAATCTCCAAGGATTCTAGTTATCGCAATGGAGGGATTCCATCTTTTAATGATAAATGGGCTCCTTCAATGTGTTATCCCATAACATGAGCGGGAGCATCACCGACAGCATTAACAGGGATCAGCAATCCAGAGAGAGGGGGAGGAGAGATCAGAATCTGAGAATATTAGACTGGAATTTAACAACACTGGATCAAAATCCGAGAACATTAGACTGGAATGTTCCAACAATGGATCAGAATCTGAGAACAATAGACAGGGATGTTCCAACAAAGGATGAGAATCGTAGAATATTTGACTGGAATCTTCCAAGTATGATCAGAATCTGAGAACATTTCACTGGAATGTTACAACAATGGATCCGAATCTGAGAACATTAGACTGGAATATTCCAATAATACACAGGAGTTTGTCCAATTATGTTTGGATTCTTTCTGAAATTGGTTGGTTGTCATTATCAAGGCGGATCCATTACGCTCTTCTCATTATTCAATATATTTATTATCCTTTCCTGGCTACCGTTCCTGGTAAGTGTCACTGTCCAGATTTGTTTTTCTATAAACCTGTTATGACTATACGGCTGTTCTTTCATAAAGTCTACACTTCTTGCCACTATTACTGTTCCTGTTAAAACTCTGAATCCAGATATTTACTCTACAGACCACTACTAACTACATAATGAACGTGTTCAATTACTGTCTCCCTCTCTGCTCTGGCAGTGTTACCCATCGGTCTCTATGTTGACCTCCTCAGTCTCAGCGGAGAACTGCAATGTATTGTATCATTATCTTTGTTATTTAAATACTAAGAACATGGAGGTCACTGTCTACTGTTCTGCTTACTAACTCCACTTACTTCCACTGTTTCCAAACCATCCGTGGCCAAGATCTGCGGTTCAAGCAGACATATCATAACTGTGGGTGATCCCTTTGACTATGAGCTGATTCCTGATACCATGCCCTGACCATTTTTAACTTGAAATACTCACTATTCCAGAATATATCTCACTGGTTTATTCCATCTGCTGTTTGAACCTTGAGCTATGAAGTACAGTCTTAATGAAGCCAATAATCTGCTGCTGACACTCCCGGCTTCAAACCTGCCGAAGCAAATCTGATTCGAACTCACACCAAACTACCATCCATCAGTCATTCATGTGCATGCCGATGTATATTGCTATTTATGATAAATCATGCTAATCACTTACAGAACATTTATGACAATCATGGAAGTGTCAGTTTTGGGAGATTGCACAGACTTGACAAATGTCATACAACTGCTGAAAATGTGTTGCTGGAAAAGCGCAGCAGGTCAGGCAGCATCCAAGGAACAGGAGAATCGACGTTTCGGGCAAAAGCCCTTCTTCAGGAATTCCTGAAGAAGGGCTTATGCCCGAAACGTCGATTTTCCTGTTCCTTGGATGCTGCCTGACCTGCTGCGCTTTTCCAGCAACACATTTTCAGCTCTGATCTCCAGCATCTGCAGCCCTCACTTTCTCTCTTGGATATATGAATAGGAAGGGTCGAGAAGGATGTGGGTCACATGCAGTCAGGCCAACAAGAGGTGAGGCCACACTTAATTTGATACAGGGTAATGAACCAGGCCAGGTGTTGGATATGGAGGTAGGTGAGCACTTTAGTGGTTGTTACCACAATTCAGTTACGTTTACTTTAGTGATAGAATATATACTGCATGGCAAGAGTTATAGCTGGGGGAAAGGCAATTATGATGCAATTAAGCAAGATTTAGGATGCATAAGATGGGGATGGGCACAGTTCAAATGTGGGGCTTGTTCAAGTATCAGTTACTGCGTGTCCTTGATAAGTATGTACCTGTCAGGCAGGGAGGAAGTGGTCAAGCGAGGGATCCATGGTTTACTAAAGAAGTTGAATCTCTTGTAAAGAGGAAGAAGGAGGCTTATGTAAAGATGAGATGTGAAGGCTCAGTTTGGGCGCTTGAGAGTTACAAGTTAGCCAGGAAAGACCTAAAGAAAGAGCTAAAAAAAGCCAGGAGGGGACATGAGAATTTGTTGGCAGATAGGATCAAGGAAAACCCTAAAGCTTTCTATAGGTATATCAGGAATAAAGGAATGACCAGGATAAGATTAGGGCCAGTCGAGGACAGTCGTGGGAAGTTGTGCGTGGAGTTCAAAGAGATAGAAGTGCTGCTAAATGAATATTTTTTGTCAGTAATCACAAAGGAAAAAAACAATGTTGTCGAGGAGAATACTGAGATACAGGCTACTAGACTAGACAGGATTGAGGTTCACAAGCAGGAGGTGTTAGCAATTCTGGAAAGTGTGAAAATAGGTAAGTTCCCTGGGTCACATGGGATTTATCCTTGGATTCTCTGGGAAGCCAGGGAGGAGATTGCAGAGCCGATGGCTTTGATCTTTATGTCATCATTGTCGGCAGGAAGACTGAAGGATAGCAAATGTTGCCCCCTTGTTCAAGAAGGGGGATAGAGACAGCCCTGGTAATTATAAACCAGTGAGCCTTACTTCTGTTGTGGGCAAAGTTTTGGAAATGATTATAAGAGATAGGATTTACAATCATCTGGAAAGGAATAATCCGATTAGGGATACTCAACACGGTTTGGTGAAGGGTAGGTTGGGCCTCTCAAATCTTATTGAGTTCTTTGAGAAGGTGACCAAACAGGTGGATGAGGGTAAAGCGGTTGATGTGGTGTATACTGATTTCAGTAAAGCTTTGATAAGGTTCCCCACGGTAGGCTATTGCAGAAAATAAGGAGGCATGGGATTGAGGGTGATTTAGTGGTTGGATCAGAAATTGGCTAGCTGAAAGAAGACAGAGGGTGGTTGATAGGAAATGTTCATCCTGGAGTTCAGTAAATAGTGGTATACCACAAGGATCTGTTTTGGAGCCACTGATGTTTATCAATTTTATAAATTACCTGGATGACAGTGTAGAAGGGCATTAGTAAATCTGTGGATGACACTAAAGTCAGTGGAGTTATGGACAGTGTGAAAGGATGTTGCAGGTTACAGAGGGACATAGATAAGCTGCAGAATTGGGCTGAGAGGTGAAAAATGGAGTTTAATGTGGAAAAGTGTAAAGTGATTCACTTTGGAAGGAGTAAGAGAATACAGAGTACTGGACTAATGGTAAGATTCTAGACAGTGTGGATGAGCAGAGAGAGCTCGGTGTTCATGTGCATAGATCCCTGAAGGCTGCCATCCAGATTGATGGGGTCGTTAAGAAGGCATACGGTGTGTGAGCTTTTAGTGGTAGAGGATTGAGTTTCAGAGCCACTAGGTCACGCTGCAGCTGTACAAAATTCTGGTGAGGCTGCACTTGAGGAAGGATATGGAAGCATTGGAAAGGGTACAGACTGGATTTACCAGGATGTTGCCTGGAATGAGGGACGTCTGAGGGACTTGAGACTGTTTTCGTTAGAGAGAAAGAGGTAAAGAGGTTACTTAATTGAGACAGACAAAATGATCAGAGGATTATATAGGGTGGACAGTGAGAGCCCTTTTCCTCGGATGGTGGTGGCCAGCACGAGGGGGCATAGCTTTAAATTGAGGGGTGATAGATATAGGACAGACGTCAGAGGTAGGTTCTTTACTCAGGGAGTCATAACGGCGTGGAATGCCCTGTCTGCAACAGTAGTAGACTCGTCAACATTAAGGGCATTTAATGGTCATTGGATAAACATATGGATGATAATGGAATAGTGTAAGTTAGTTGGGCTTCAGATTGGTTTCACTTGTCGGCACAACATCGAGGACCGAAGGGCCTGTACTGCGCTGGAATGTTCTTTGTTCTAATTTAGGATATCTGGTTGGCATGAATGAGTTGGGCCGAAGAGTCTGTTTCTGTGCTATACATCTCTAACTGCACACAATACTCGAGTTGAGCTCTCAGCAGTATTCTAACAAGGGCATCACAAACTTCTTGCTCTTGTACTCTGCTCCTATCAAACAAGTTTAGAATGCTGTCTGCATTAACGAAGCCAAAAATACTGTAGTGGAAATCTGGAATTCTCTCTTACGAAAAGTTGTTGACTCTAGGAACCATGATAAAATTTCATAACGCGGCTGATTTAGTTGTGCAAGGGTATTAAAGGTTATAGAGCCAAAAGTGAGATGTGAGACTGCCACAGTTTAACAGAATGGCACAACTAAGCTCAGACTTACTTACCCTACAGTGTCACTGCATCAGGGCACAGGAAACTACCATTCAGCCTATAGTGTCTGTGCTCTCCATACGCCAATTCTTCCAGTGTTCACTCTCTATTTTACCCGATTACCCAACAAGTTTATTTGCCTCAAGTGCCTGTCCAATGTCCTTCTGAAATCATGGATTTTCTCCACTTCCACCTCGTGGGCACTGGGCTCCAGCTGACTACCATTCACTCTGTATAAAGTTATTCCTCATACCCCCCTACAATTTAGCTCAAAACCTGAAGTCTCGGCCCCTCGTCCTTACACCGTCAGCTAATTCTCACTTTCCTAATTTAAGGGGTTTCTGCTGAACTCACCATTTTCACAGCTGCGCAGTTTCTCCTCTAATGCAACCCCACGATGTTCCAGTTCATCCAGACTCTGTTCTAGTTGTTCCAACTCTCCCTGGATATTCTCCTCGGGAATATATTGATCTGCATGCACCTAAAAAATAAATCACAGTAGTCAGAACATAAAGCTACTGAGAAATCGCAATCCTTTCAAAAATAAATAAAATATATCAGCACAGAAAGGGAGAAGTATGAATGATCCTCAATCTCTATATTCAAGGTACAGATTCAGGCACACAGAGTCCATTTGCCTTGGATCATTTGTAGAATTGAATTATATTTTCAAATGATTGCCAGACACCACTCATGGTGTGCTCATTTCTGAGGTGAAAGCAATACTGCCCAAACAGGCCGGCTCAATTTCAACATGCTACTGTTTAATCAGGTGATAAGTCAGTCAGTGAGAGAGCAGCATAGATGACAATCAGTAAATGTGATAGCAGGTCTCTCTATCCACTGTCAGATAATCAGCAAGTGTGATAACAAGGCAACCACACATGGCAGAACAAGGAGTGTGGTAACAGGCTAAACATTCACAGGGCACAAACAGCAAGCGTGGTAACAACTCACTTTCACACTCAAGGCACTATCAGTGAGTGTAATAACAGCTCCTGCTCCCTCACACATGATGGTGCACACGTGGGGAGTCAGGGATGGTGAGCAAGATTGTGAGGTGGAGGCAGTGTACAAAGAGAGCGAGAACAAGGAGACTGAGCAAGGCACAAGAAGTGAAGTGAGGACTCGGCTGATTCAGGCAGAAAGCAGATTGACCAGCAGCTAACAGGGACAGGATGTTAATGTCTGCAGTGAGAGAGACCCCACATACACCAGCAGACAGAGTGGGTACCGGGATTGCACAGAGACACAGCTCGGCCTGTTCAGCATCATACATCAGAAAAATCAGTACAACTGCAAACAATTGAACAAAAAGATTCACTCCCGGCAGGAGGTTAAAGTTCTTACACTCACCTTGCGCTTAATCAATGGGAAGCCATGGCCAGGGGCTGGAGGCCGTGCTGGTTTCGGTCCTTTCCGAGGCCGGGGGGGAGCAGTTACTCCAGCTGGACTGGATTTTCTATCAAATGGATTTTCTTTGCATGAAGACTGTAAAAAAAAATCATTCCCTGAACAAAGGTTGACTTCCTACGAATAATCTCCCAAAGTCCTCTCAATTAGGGGGCCCCCAGCCCACACGCCTCATTCTTGATGAAGGACTTACGCCCAAAACGTTGATTCTCCAAAGTCAGGAAAGCCATTGGGACAGTGGATTCAATAGTTAAGGCAACGACTGAGGCCTTTCTGAGGCTGTGGATCAGACTCCAGGATGGTATGTTATCTCCCTGTTGTTAAGGTCAAGGATGTCACCAAGGTGGATCGCAGAGAGCTGAGGGATGAGGATGAACAGCCATGAATTGTGGTCTGTATCGGTAGGAAAAAGGTAGGAGGTCCTTTAGGCAGACTGCAGGAAACTGGAAATGAATTAAAAAGTTGGACCTTAGGGGTAGCGATCTCTGAATTACTGCCAAGATCACATGCTCATGAATTCAGAAGTAGGAGGGTAGAACAAATGGAAGGATGATGTGGAAACAAAGTCATTAGATTTCTGGGGAATTGGGACTGTCACGGGGGGGAAGCTGTGATCTGTATAAGGCAGACAGGTTGCACTTCAATACAACAAAAAACTATGGATGGAGGAGACTTGCCTCAACAGATTCAGACGGGAGAGTTGGAAATACAAGGAAGAGCATTTGTGAGGGAACATGGAAAGCAGAGGAAACAAAAACTAAAATACAGACAAAGGAGCTGTTTTGAGATGAGGGGTATAAGGAAGCTGATGGCACATATAGACACTCAGAGTATGATATCAGAGCAATGACTGAAATATGGCTGAAGGAGGAATGGAAACTGGTTATTTTCCACTGGGAAAACAAGATGCAAAATGGAGCCCAACAAGAGAAGTGGCAGTTCTGAATTCAGATAGGAACATTTAGCCAGTAATGAAGTTGGACAAGTGGAAGGGGCAGCTATAAGTTGTCCTTTGGCAACGTTATCCAAAAAGCAAGATTTTAGCTTTCATACATATGTTGCCGACACCCAGCTCTACAGTAACTCCTCCGCTGTTGCAAAATTAACCAAATTATCTGACCTCCAGATCTGGATCAGTAGAAAATGTTCCAGTTAAATATGATGCCATTGCTGTCTACACCCTAAACTCTGTTCCTGAACCACTGACTTCACTGCTTTCCTCGGTGGAGTTTGAGATGGAGACAGTCTGTTCAGTATCATGTGTCTGTGAGACAAACTTCTGACGTCATATTTGCACCAACCCCACCTCAGCACCATCACCCTTTACCCTGTCTTAGCTTACCCATTGTTAAAACCCCCATTGTCGCTTCACCAGTCTTGATTGTTTCAATGTTCTGCTGCATGGTCTTCCACATTTTACCACACATTAACATGAGGTCATCCAAAACTCTGTCCTCTGTATCTCTGCTTGCACCAACTCTCATTCCCCGAACACCACTGTGTTCAATGTCCGACACCGACTCCCAGAAAAAAACATCATAATTTTAAAATCCTTATCCTCAAATCCTTTCGTGGCTTTGGCCCTCCCTGCTTTTGTAGCCTTCTCCAGTCCACGACCCTCCCGGAATCTGCTGTCCCCTCCAGTCCATGACCCTCCCAGACTCTGCAGTCCCCTCCACGACCCTCTCGGACTCTGCAGTCCCCTCCACGACCCTCCCAGACTCTGCAGTCCCCTCCACGACCCTCTCGGACTCTGCGGCCCCCTCCACGACCCTCTCCAACTCTGCAGCCCCCTCCAGTCCACGACCCTCTCAGACTCTGCGGCCCCCTCCACGACCCTCTCCAACTCTGCAGCCCCCTCCAGTCCATGACCCTCTTGGACTCTGCGGCCCCCTCCACGAGCCTCTCGGACTCTGCAGTCCCCTCCAGTCCACGACCCTCCCCGACTCTGCAGTCCCCACCAGTCCACGACCCTCCCCGACTCTGCAGTCCCCTCCAGTCCACGACCCTCCCCGACTCTGCAGGCCCCTCCAGTCCACGAGCCTCTTGGACTCTGCAGTCCCCACCAGTCCACCACCCTCCCCGACTCTGCAGGCCCCTCCAGTCCACGAGCCTCTTGGACTCTGCAGTCCCCACCAGTCCACCACCCTCCCCGACTCTGCAGGCCCCTCCAGTCCACGAGCCTCTTGGACTCTGCGGCCCCCTCCACGACCCTCTCGGACTCTGCAGCCCCCTCCAGTCCACGACCCTCTCAGACTCTGCAGTCCCTCCACAACCCTCTCGGACTCTGCAGTCCCCTCCACGACCCTCTCAGACTCTGCAGTCCCCTCCACGACCCTCTCAGACTCTGCAGTCCCCTCCACGACCCTCTCGGACTCTGCAGTCCCTCCCACGATCCTCCTGGACTCTGCGGCCCCCTCCATGACCCTCTCGGACTCTGCGGCCCCCTCCATGACCCTCTCGGACTCTGCGGCCCCCTCCATGACCCTCTCGGACTCTGCGGCCCCCTCCATGACCCTCTCGGACTCTGCAGTCCCCTCCACGACCCTCCTGGACTCTGCGGCCCCCTCTACGACCCTCTTGGACTCTGCAGTCCCCTCCACGACCCTCCCCGACTCTGCAGTCCCCTCCACGACCCTCTCGGACTCTGCGGCCCCCTCCACGACCCTCCTGGACTCTACAGTCCCCTCCACGACCCTCTCGGACTCTGCGGCCCCCTCCACGACCCTCCCCGACTCTGCGGCCCCCTCCACGACCCTCTCCAACTCTGCAGCCCCCTCCACGACCCTCTCGGACTCTGCAGCCCCCTCCACGACCCTCTCGGACTCTGCGGCCCCCTCCACGATCCTCTCGGACTCTGCGGCCCCCTCCACGACCCTCTCGGACTCTGCAGTCCCGTCTAGTCCAGATTCCCCACCTAACTATGCATCTCCCAAATCCCTGCTCAGTCTTCTGAGATGTTTGCACAAATTGATTCCTGACCTCTTAAGTTTCATTGATTTTAATTACACCTGTACTGATTTCTACACCACAACTGAAGCCTGGAATACATTCCCAAGATCACTCTGATTCCCTTCTTTCCTCCATTCAAACATTGGCAGTAGATTAAAAAGCAGGACTTCAACGGTTGTAATCTCTGGATTACTCGCAGTGCCACGTTCTAGCGAGTTCAGGAATAGGAAAATAGGAGGTGTGGCTCATGAGTTGGTACAAGAGGCAGAGGTTTAGATTCCTGGATCACAGGGACCATTTCTGGGGAAGGTGGGACATGTACAAATGGGACAGTCTGCACCTGAACCACACTGAGGCCAACATCCTCGCAGGCAGATTTGCCATTGCTGTTGGGAGGAGTTTAAACTAGTCTGGCAGGGGAAGGGGACACAGAATATCGGTGAAACAGAGACACATCATGCTACAGCAAAGGAAGCAAGCCACGGCTTTGTTGAGTGTCGAGAGAGTAAGGCAAGGCTCGACGGTCTTTAATGCTACGAGTGTAATAGCTTAGACTGATGAGTTAAAGGCGTGGATTGATACATAGAAGTATGGTATTATTACCATCACAGATGCATGTCTGAGGCAATGGCTGGACTGGCAGTTTAACATTCCAGGCTACAGAATATTCAAGTGAGACAGAAGTGGTGTTAAAAGGATGGTGGTGTAGCACTATTAACTAAGGAGTCAATATTACTGCAGTAAGGAGAGATGATATCTTGAAAAAGTCCTCAAACGAGGCTTTGTGGTAGAACTTAGCAATGTTAAGGGGGCAGCTACTTTACTATTGACCTCCAAAGACTCAGCGATAAATAGAGGAGCAAATATGAAGACAGTTCACAAACGTCACTTTTTAAGAAGAGTGACAGAGATGAACCAGGAAATTACAGACCACAGAGTCTCACGTCAGTGATACAGAAACTATTGGAGAAAATTCTGAAGAAGAGAATTAATATCCACTTGGAAAGGAGTGGGTCAACTAGGGATAATCAGCAGAGCTTTGGCAGAGGGAAGTCTTGCCTAACAAATCTGTTGAGATTTTTTTGAAAACGTGATCAAGTGTGTGGAAGACGGAAGTTCAGTTGATGCAGTTTAAATGGATTTTAGCAAAACTTTTGACAAGGATCCACATGGGAGTCTGGGGGAAGGTTAAAGCCCATGGAATTGAGGGAAACTTAGCAAGATAAATTAGAAACTGTCTTAGTAATAGGACACAAAGGAGTGGTAGCAAGTTGCTTGAGTGACTGGAGACTGGTGTCCAGCAGTATACCACAAGGATCAGTACTGGGACCCTGATTGTTTGTTATACCTGTATTAAGAAATGATTTATTTATAAATGGGAGGGGAATGTTAAGCAAATTTGCAGATGACACAAAGATTGGTGAATGGCAAAGATGGCTGTAGGATACAGGAAGATATAAATGGGTGGGTCAGTTGGGCAGACCAGGCAGATGGTAAACCTGGTAAGTGCAAGGTGATGCACTTTGAAAGAAGAAACAAGATTCGGAAGTATTTAATGAATGGAAGGACAACGGTAGCTTGGAAGAACAAAGGGTTATTGGGGTAAATCCCTGAAGTCTGTAGAATACATGAACAAGCTGTTAAGGTGGCATATGGGGCATGTGCTTTTGTCTGTCTTGGCATGGAGTAGAAGAGCAAGGAGGTAACGTTAGAGTTGTACAGAGCGTTGGTTATGCCCAGTGGGAGTACTGTTTGCAGTTCTAGTTACCACATTACTGGAAGGATGTGATAACACTAAAGAGTGTACAGAGGAGGTTCACCAGGATTTTGCCTGGGATGAGAATTTGAGCTACAAGGGGAGACAAGATAGGCTTGGATTGTTTTCTGTAGAGCAGAGAAGACTTAAGGGAACATGATTGAGAGTGTATAAGATATAGACAGGGTGAATAGAGGGCAGCTATGCCCCTTGGTTGAGGGGTCAATCGAAAGGGGGCATAGTTTTAGAGTAAGGAGCAGGGGATTTGGAAATAAAGCTTTTTCACTCAGCAGGTGGTGGGAATCTGGAATGTGCTTCCTGGGAATCTTACAACCTTTAAAAAACATTTGGATGAGCACTTCAAATATCATAACATTTAAGGGTATGGGACAAGTGCAGGAAGGTGGGATTAGTGTGCCTTTAGTCGTAGTGCTATGGGTGCAGATCAATGATCTGGAGGGCCTTTCCCATCTGAATCTAATAATTGGCTGAGAGGCTGGAAGCAGGATGGGGGAATATGGGCGGATACTCCGACTGACCGGATGTCACTGATTATGTCTTATACAGAGCCATGTTGGAACCTTAATTATTTACCATATATACAACAGCATAGACAATGGGATATATGCCACTGACAGAAAGATAGACTATAATTTTCAAACTGACAAGAGATATGAACCGTCAAAATTGTAGCAAATGGATTGCAGTGTAGACAAATGGGACACCATCCACTCAACAAAAAGGAGAATGTCAAAAGGGAAATTGAGAAGTTTTATGTACTTAGATCATTAAAATCTTATAAAACAGGGACAGAAAATAACCAAAAAGGCAGATGAATCTTGGCCTTTACATCAACAGGACTGGAAGGAGGTTGCAGAAGTCATGCTTCAGTTTTACAAAGCTCTGATTTGGTCGTATCAGGAGTATATTGAGTAGTCCTGGACATTACAGTTTAGGAAGCATACATTGGCCTTAGAGACAGTTATCTGAATGATACTTAGATTCTGATTGAAATTACAAACAAGGATCACCTTGATCTTCTGTGTTTTGAGCAAAGTTTTCAAGGTATTAAGAAGAATGCATACCGAAACTGTTCTGCAGAGCTAGGGGAACAGCCTGCAGTCAAGCTTATTAGGAAACAATTTGACACACAAAAGGGCAGAAGAAGTTTTAAATTTGTGTCTGTGAATGACAACCAATACTTGTCAAATGTTAAATCTAACACAACATTTTGATCACGAAAGAAATTAAGCTGTGTTAGGCAGTGGAACAGAGATGAATTTATGCAGTTAAAACAATCTTAATTACTGAAGTAGGGTTATATTCAGCCCTTGAAATGTTAACATTTCCTCTCCAGAGATACCACCAGACCTGAGGATTTTACCACTTCCCAACTGTACTTCACCTTTTCAGCATCTGCAAGATTTTATTTTAGTTTTAATTAAAACTACTTCTTTATTTATCTAACTTGCACATGCAAGATGCAGATAATGCAGGAACAGGTTGTGGGATACTGAGGATAGTTCCTAAAACTGAGACTTGGAGCACTGCTTTGACTAAAGTTATATTTTGAGTTCAGTGACCTTCTCTCCACAGATGCTGCCAGACCTGCTGAGTTTTTCCAGCCATTTGTTTTTGTTTCTGATTTCCCAGAGTCTGCAATTTTTCTCGATTTTTTTGCAGCGATTGAAGCGTTTATCCTTGTAAGCTGCTTGGGCAAGAGTTCACAATAGGCAACAAGCTAAAACAAAGGTGGATAAATTGCAGGCAGACGCAAGGGGAGATAAAGGGGAGTTCTCAGATTGGTGGGTAGAACACATGAATACTATCCTCCTCCCATGCCTCCCTCAGGATTAGCACTGTGGTCCCAGTGAGTAATCTGTAAATAAATAATCTGTGAATGATAGCTGCCTCACATATAATCAGCTAGTATACTCTCCTCCAAGAGGTAATCTCCTGTCCTTATAGAAGGATATGCATTGTATCCACGCAGTTACGCAACACCATTATAACCTACCTTTGGCTGGAGGTCAGGGCTGCAGTGTTGTACCCTATTTGTTTCAGGGGATGGATGAGTGGATAACCTAGGGCTACAGCTGACTGGAGGCTTTGGTGGAGGCCGGTGATGACCGGAGGGTGTCGGACTCTCAGCATTCAACAGGGCATTCTCACTGGCTCCTGGACTCCCGTTGGACGTGGCTGAACTCCTGACTACGGCAGGACTATTGTCAGCCGCCTCAGCTTCCCATTTCCTGTGCAGTTCTGGAGTAGACTTTGCTGAATTCCCAGAAATACTCTCCATGCTGAGGGAAGGGGATGGGCCTGTTTCAGAGACTGAAGAACTGTGGGTCTGAAACTGGAGTGAACGAGAGGCTGAAAAAGAGGAATAACTCTGAATTCTAGTCTTCAAAATGCAGGAATGAAATAGAAAACTACAAATCGATGGTGTACTCATTTCACTAAAGTGATTGTAATAAACACAAGCTGCTGATAAAACTTAGTGTTGGACAGAACAGAGCAATTCAATTGTCTTTCACAGTGTACATAATCTATATACACTAAACAAGATACAGAAGGCATTTGTAGCAAAGTTTATTTCCTTTTTACAATGCAACCCTGACAACATCAAGGAATGAAATGGACCCCATCTACATCCTGTAGGGAACATCAGAACATTATAAGAGTCAGACACTGTGGTTCCAATATTTTTGACACATTTGTCTGTAATATTTACAAATCAAGCAAATAATTGGAAAAGATCTTATTCTAAAATCCAGCTGTGATTTCACTTGCAATTATGATTCATGTTATTAGAGACTGTTAACATTCTGGAACTCCCTCCATGTGGAGCAGATGACCCTAGACAGATGTTTCCCCTTGTGGGGCAATCTAGAACGAGTGGCCATACTTTTAGAGTAAGGGTAGCAGATTTAAAACAGAGGAGGAATTGTTTCTCTCAAAAGAGTTTGAGTCAGTGGAATTCACTCCTCCAGGGTGTGGTCGACATTGAATAAATTTGATGAGATAGACAGGATTTTTTATATTGGTAGTTGGAGAGCAGGCAGTGAAGTGGAGCTGTGGCTGTGATGAGATCAGCCAAGCTTGTACAAAATGGCGGAACAAGCCTGGGGGGCTGAATTGCCTCCTCCTGCTCCTTGTTCTTATGTTCTAATATTCTGACAGCATTGTGGTATACCTAACATCCCATTGCTTGGAGTGGCTCAAGACAACACCATGAACTTCTGCATTAGTAATGGACAATACATACTGGTCTTGCCAGCAGTGTCACAGCCCATAAATAACTTTTTTAAAAAAATTAAGCTGTACAGGCACACCCAATTTAACCAGTAACACACTGCCTATGACTGAAAAGCAAAGGCACCACTATTACTGGGAGTAATGTCACTACAGCAATAACACTGGCCAGATCTTCCTGGCAATTAGATGAAGGCTAAGTGACCTGTTGAGAATTTATTTAGATTTTCAAAATGTATCAAAGTTTGTGTGAGGCAGGGAAGGTTAAGCCCCCAGCATAGATGGCAACTTGCATTATGGACTCAGAACTGGCTCGGCAATGAAAACAGAGAAATAGAAACAGGGGAAATAATCTAATTGGAGAAAGAGCACCACAGGAACCTGGTCTGACCCCGTTACTTTAAATATTTGTGAATGATGTGAAACAGAGAATGGTGCTGCACAGAAGGACGCCATATGACAAATTCTAGGGCACAGCTAGCAAATGAATTCATGCTGCCCTTTCACCATAGCCCTGTGAACTATTTCCATCTGCATATTTATTCAATTCTCTTGTGAAAGTTACTAAGGAATATGCCTCCAGCGTCATTCCATTCATAACATGCTGCATCAGACTATGTTTCATATTGCCCTGAGTTACTGGGTTTTTAAACTGGCTGAGAACAGTAATCTCTCTTCAGGTCAATGTGAACAATTAAGTAGATATTAATATGCATAATTCTGCTGAAAACAGATTATGGGTATACTGGGGCAAATTCTTTTAAGAATTTAGGATGAAGTCCATCAGGCCCCTGAGACCTGCCAGCTTGCAGCTCCATCAGTTTTCTCAGTACCACTTCCCTTGTGTTTGTAATTTTAAAAAAAATCCTATCCTGTATCTGTAAAGATTACATACACATTTACCTTAACAATAGCTGATCAGTCATGAAGCCTGGGACAGATTCGAGCTCCAAACAATGGAAAGGACAGGTCTAGGTGCATGTTGCGGACAGGTAGGAAAAAGCAGAGGTTTAACTTGAACCTGAGAGCAGTGACATTACCAGGACCCAAAATGCATTACAGGGCCTCATAGGCAGCTAACCCGAGCTCATCCGACAGAGACTGTAAGGAGAAGGTTACTTTATATAGTATCTTGCTGCTTGTGTGTTTTACACATTATCCACAAGCTGCAGCACCAGCTCCCTCTCCCTATTCATTAGACTGGCAATGCTGAGCATCCAAAACTGAAAATTTGGAAGAGAAAAGTCATTTTACAATAGTACAGGACTTCAGGTTGGGGGGTTCTTCAAGCCCTCCGTCACTGAGTACCACCACCGCTCTAGATATCCCTATATGCAAAATGTATCTTGTTAGGAACACAATCCATCCTAAACATCCTACATATATCCAACGTGACCTCACAGCAAGCCGAGAGCATAGGAACTCAGTATCCAGCTCACCTGAAGGGGATGCATTTGGCAGTGGGGGTGCAGGCCGCTTCTTACTCCTGGGACTGTTGGCTGGCTGAATACCATACCATGGGTGGTTTGATTTGGGAGTGGTTTCCATGGGGGCTGCACTCTGCACTTTCTCAGACACATTGTTTGTTTCCTCCTCCTCCTCCTCCTCCACTTCAAATGGATTTAGGGGAACAGATTCTGTGGTGCCTTGCTGAGTGCTGCTGGGGTTGGTGGGTGCTCCGGGCCGAGGGGGTGCGGGTCTTCTCTTCACTTCGGAATTCACCAATGCCATCCAAGGATGGCCTTTAGATTTGATGTCTTCGTCTTTCCTGTTTGAAACAATTAAACAATCAGAAAACCGTGGCAACAAAATTGCCATATTTCCTTCAAAAGACATTACTGCAGAAATTTTACTTAATTGAATTCAAATTCCGGGATGGCGGAAACAGGCTTGATCAGGACTCAACAGACAAGAAAATTAATGTAGTCATGCTAAACATTCAAATGCTTCAGTCTGTAAGTAGTAATATTACTTTGTATGGCATTTTTCACTTTAAAATTAATATCCATTTTCAAACAAGGTATGTAAATACAATATTGAAGTTTTGGCTTTAGGGAATGATTTTATGGAACACAAATGTGCCATGATTTTCAATTTGATCATGTTTTTGAGATGATGGCTGCATTTCTTTGCCATACCTGGGCTTTGTATTGCCATTGCAGACTTTGAAACAGTAAACCTTAATAAACAAGAACCTGAGTTGATTACTGGTGACTTGAGAGGCACTGGATATTATCCAAACCAACTGGTCAAAGGCATAAATGTCTGGTCACCAACAAACTTGCTGCAAGATCACCAGACATTACTTTCAAAAAAAGAAAGATCATTGCATTTAACACGCTGAAGCAACACAGCTTCTGCTCCTGTGCAGCTCAGCATCCAGCAGCCTCTGAAAACATTGACAGCTTCAAGTCCAATCTCAATTACTGTATATACTTCCTCCAGTTGAGACGTGAAATGGAAGAAAGGCCCTTCCGATTCTGGACCTAGCAGTGGGACATTCAGAGGGCAGGGAAGAGGCAGCAAAACATATTTTGCTGAGGGATGATTCTGTTCCTCCCTCATTCATATTTTAGCCTGAAATCATAGCCCAATGACTGATCAAGTGAGAGGTGTGATAGGGCACTCATATTTCCTCTGCAAAATCATTTCTTCCCTCATCCCAAAAGCAGTCAAAAGATCTACAGCTTCAAGACCTGGAATGCTCTGCAGGCTTGAATGAAAACACACACCAGTTGGGGTGGATTGTATCTGTGTGTACTTATGTGGGAGTGGTAGAGTCAGAATCTTTGGTGACCTTTAAGCGGCAATTGGATAGGTACATCGATGGGTGCTTAAGCTAGGACAAATGTTCGGCACAACATCGTGGGCCGAAGGGCCTGTTCTGTGCTGTATTGTTCTATGTTCTATGTTGTAAGAAAGAATAAATGGCAACGCAAGTGTGATGACAGACAGGAAGAGAATAGTGAGGGGATTGGGGAACATGGTTCTTATCATCAAAAAAGGCATTGGACCTGTAGACTATGATGAACACTGGTGGTAGGAAGGACAAATGGATCTTTACTCAAAGATATAACAGAAAAACATCCAGATATAGAAAATACAGCATGGATTACAAAAGGGAAGTTCATGCTTTCCCGAACTTATTGAGTTATTTTACAAAATTACAAAACAGAAGTAGTAGTAGAATATTTGCCCCTCGAGCCTGCTCCATCATTCAATAAGATCAAACTTTCTGTTTGTGTTCAAATTCCACATTCACATTTATCTCCAATACTCCTCGATTTCCCTGCCTAACAAGAATCCATCCATCTCTGCCTTAAAAGTAGTCTATGATCCTCCCTCTACTGCCTTCTGAGCTGGGGTGTTCCAAAGCTGCACAAAAATCTCATTTCTGTCTTGAAAGGGTGACCCTTAATTTTAAAAGTGACCCCTCGTTCTGGACTGACCCACAAGAGGAGCCATCTTATTTAAGTTCATTTTGTCAAGAGTCTTAGAACACTTCAAATCTCCCTCACTCTTCTAAATTCTAATGGAAACAATCCAGATTGTCCAACTTTCCTCACAAGACAACCTGTTCATTCCAGCAAGCAATCTGGTAAACCTCCCATGAAATGCCTTCAATGAATTTGCATCCTTCCTAAAGGCACCACTTTATCCATATTGTGTGGTACTCCCTCAAAGAACTCAAACAAATTGTTTAAATGTGATTTCCCTTTGATAAAACCATTCTGTCCATTACTGATTATTTTGATTTTTTTTGAAGTGTGCAGTTTCTAATCTCTTAATGATCAATTCTCATATCTTTCCCAAGACAGACATCAAGCTCACTAATTTACAGTTTCCTGTTTTCTGCCTCCTTTCTTTCTTGAATAGAGGAGTTACATTTGCCACTTTTTAGTCCAATGAAACCTTTCCTGAATTTAGGAAACTTTGGAAAATTAGTATGAACACATCTACTACTTAATTAAAAACCACTTTTAAGACCTTAGGATGAGGTCATAGAGTCATAGAGATGTACAGCACGGAAACAGACCCTTTGGTCCAACCCGTCCATGCCGACCAAATATCCCAACCCAATCTAGTCCCACCTGCCAGCACCCGGTCCATATCCCTCCAAACCCTTCCTATTCATATACCCATCCAAATGCCCCTTAAATGTTGCAATTGTACCAGCCTCCATCACTTCCTCTGGCAACTCATTCCATACACGTACCATCCTCGGTGTGAAAAAGTTGCCCCTTAGGTCTCTTTTATATCTTTCCCCCCTCACCCTAAACCTATGCCCTCTAGTTCTGGACTCCCCGACTCCAGGGAAAAGACTTTATCTATTTATCCTATTCATGCCCCTCATAATTTTGTAAACTTCTATAAGGTCACCCCTCAGCCTCCGACGCTCCAGGGAAAACAGCCCCAGCCTGTTCAGCCTCTCCTTATAGCTCAAATCCTCCAACCCTGGCAACATCCTTGTAAATCTTTTCTGAACCCTTTCAAGTTTCACAACAGCTTTCCGATAGGAAGGAAAACAGAATTGCACACAATATTCCGACAGTGGCCTAATCAATGTCCTGCACAGCCGCAACATGACTTCCTAACCCCTGTACTCAATACTCTGACCAATAAAGGAAAGCATACCAAACGCCTTCTTCACTATCCTATCTACCTGCAACTCCACTTTCAAGGAGCTATGAACCTGCACTCCAAGGTCTCTTTGTTCAGCAAAGTCCATCAGGCCCCTGAGACTTGCCAGCTTGCAGCTCCATCAGTTTGCTCAGTACCACTTCCCTTGTGGTTGTAATTACACCAGGTTCCTTTCTTCCTTCCATCTCCTGATTTATAGGCATCACTGTAATGTTCTTTGTATCCTCAGACAGAAGCAAGATATTTATTCATTACATACGCCATTTCTTTCTCGACTATTAACTCCACATTCTCTCTCTAGAGGCCAATACTCACTTTACTTACTCTTTCCTGTTTAAATACTGGTAGAAACTCTTGCTATCTGTTTTACATTCCTAATTAACTTTGTCTCACACTCTAATTTCTTCCTCTTGGTTAATCTATAGTCATTCTATGCTAGTTTTTATATTCTGATCAATAATTTGACCTGTCCCTCATCTTTGTGCTGTTCTATATTTTTTCCTCAAAGTTGACACTTTCCCTAACTTTAGTTAACCACTGAAAGGTGCATTCTCCTTTTAGAACTTTTCTTTACAAAAAAATACACTACTAGAGTCTGGGCTATGTGGCAGAATGGACTGCAGCACACTTAACGTGAAATAAGATTGGGTGAGAAAGGTATTTACTCAAAACAGCAGGAGATGTGAAGTGGTGCTCCACAAGGATCAATGCTGAGACATCTGCTGTTCACCATTTACATTAACCACTTGGACTCTGGAATCAAAGTTGTCAGATCTAAATTTGCAGATGATACAAATTTAGAGGGAACTGTCTATCCTGAAATAAATTGGTTGAATGTAAGAGAGTTATTAAATTAACTCCAAAATAGATAAATGCAAGCTAGCATGTTTTGATAGGAAGAAAATGGAGGTCACATATTATCAGGAAGGTGCATGTCTAGGTGGTGTAGAGAAAAGAACATTGGTATAATTACACTCATGAGATCTCAATTGTTGATGGGGTTAACAAGACCACAAAAACAAACTAAGCACCAAATATGAATGCTAGAGGGATAGAACTGAGAAGTAGGAAAGGTGTGATAGACTGCATTGAACCTTGTTTAGTCCACATTTAGAATACCGCATGAACTTCTGGAGAAAGTTCTCACTTCTGGGCAATAACATGACTAGATTCCATCAGTATTAGATAACCACAAGAAAGTCCAATTGGAAATTAAGGAGAAACTTCTTTATTATCGACAATGTGGAACACGTCACCATGAAGTAATTCAAGTGAATGTTAGAGATGGAATTAATAGGAAATTACATAGGTATACGAGAGAGAATGGAAGAGAGGATTATGGTGTTAGATTTAGGTAGGAGAATGCTTGGTGAAGCACAAACATGGACATGGACTCATGAAGATTTTAGCTTCAGGTATCCATCAAATTCCCTTCTGAACAGCACTGAGTGCACCGATGCATGACGGACTACAACGGCTCAAGGAGACAGCTCACCACCTTCTCAAGGACAATTAGGGATGGATAACAAATGCTGGCTTCTAACAAGTTCAATATCAATCAAAAGCTGGATAACAATCACACTCCCTGAAAGAATAACTTTAAAAATAATGCAATCCTATGCTCTAGATGGTCAGAAGGTACAGAAGGAATTCCAGCTTTCAAAAGGGAAAGAAATACTTAGTTAAGAATGCTGGCTGTTGGGGGACGTGGCAGTGAACATGGAGTAAGGAACAAATGGTAAGATAGCAGGTTAGATGAAGTGAATATTCCAGGTGATGCAGGATTAAAGAATAGGAGCAAAGAGCCCATGTTCCCGCTCCTGATCAGTATCTAGCTACTGGAAAGAGTTTGTGAACACAAGAGGGGGGCAATGTCATCCTTTGCTTCAATCCAATACACTGTCAACATGCAGTCTTGGCTCTTACTCGATGACAGTCAAGAGTGTGGTGCTAGAAAAGCACAGCAGGTCAGGCAGCATCTGAGGAGCAGGAAAATCGACGTTTCAGGCATGAGCTCTTCATTAGGAATTCCTGATGAAGGGCTTATGCTTGAAACGTCGATTCTCCTGCTCCTCGGATGCTGCCTGACCTGCTGTGCTCTTCCAGCACCACACTCTCGATTCTGGTCTCCAGCATCTGCAGGCCTCACTTTCTCATTCAATAATATGCCAGAACAGCAGCAGAAAAACGAGGTAAGCACCATTTCTCAAAAGATCCATGAGGGAAATTGCAATGATTGGAGTGGAAGCTAATTCAGAAAGAAACTGATCCGATTCCCATGTTCTAGAAGAGACTGAAAGCAGCCTGAGGAACCAGGAAATACCTGGGCTGTCTGTTGTACAAAACGTCAATCCAGTGCACAAAGCCATCAAGAAGAGAACTCAGTGATTAATGTGAAGCACAAGCAGTCACATACCAGAATATAAAAAACACAACTTATGCAGCATGTCACATTAATTGCTAATAGAACCTGGTTCCCTGTCCACAGCCTGTGCCCTGACAGAGACACTGCCCAGTTCAGTTAAATATTGCACTTTGTTTTTTAACAAGTTCAATATCAATCAAATGAAACAATAGAAATTGCTGGAGAAACACAGCAGGTCTGGTAGCACCTGTGGAGAGAAAGCAGAGTCAAAAGAATCCAGAGACCCTACAATACAAAATGTTGATTCTGCTTTCTTTCCACAGATGCTGCCTGACCTGTTGAGTTTTTCAGCTTTTTCTGTTTTTGTTTTAGATTCCCAGGATCCACAGTTCTTGGTTTTATGATATATAAGATGAAAGTCTTGGTTAACCAACCTAAGCACAGACACTCACCTCTCTGGAAGGGATTGTGGACGGTCTCGTGGCTTTGGTACAGGTGCTGTTTGCTCAGTCACTCCTCCTAAACAAGTCAGAAAAGGAATGATTGAAGTTTCTGCTGGAGAGTTAATAAACAGTGACAAAGACAAGCAATGCAACTGTCTTTGGCAATTCTTCCCCAACCAAATTAACTTTGTAAAATTAAACAGCATTAAGTCTTACTGGTTACAAATTTCAGGTTTGCTGTCCAGAGACTCGCAGATTCACTGTCACTGAGTTGGCTTGTAAGTGGACCCCACAGCGTCGAAAATCAGTCTATGTTTACTGTCTAGTTTTGAATATGGTTAGGGGTTATAAAAGTGTTCCCCGCCTACTATCTGAACTGGGTCATAGAATCACACATGTTAAATAGTTAGCGCTTTCACAGCATTTCAAAAAGGGAAGGGTCTGAAGAAGGGTCACTGGACCCGAAAGGTAAATTCTGATCTCCACAGATGGTGTCAGACCTTATGAGTTTTTACAGCAATTTCTGTATGTGATCCCAAAAAGGGAAATTAACTCATACTTTAGTGAAAGATACCACACAGATAGTATCTCATTCTGTTCTTGCATCCACAGGCAAGTGACATTAAATGTCTGATTCCTCAGATCCCATAGCACATATTAAAGAGGAGAGGGGGAATTATCACCAGTACCCTGGTCAATAATTTATCTATCAGCTAACATCAAGACAAATCTCAATCTGTTGTTCGTGGGATCTTGCTGTGCACAATTGGTTTCTCAGTCGCCCATTTTGTGAGAGTGACTGCACTTCAAAAGTATTAAGTTGACTGTAAAGCACATCCTGAGACACCCTGAAGGTATGAAAGGCACTATAAAAATGCAAGTCTTTCCTTTGTTCTTAAATCACATATGAAACCTATATTGGCGAAGACAAGACTATCCTCTATGAAGAATCATTTTGAACTTGGAACATTAACCCTGTTCTTCTCTCCAAAAGTGCTGCCAGACTTGCTGAGTTTCTCCAGCACCTTCATTTTCATTCTGATCTCTAGCATCTGCGGGACTTGGTTTTTATAGGATCATGCCTGAACCTGTAAAATGAACTCAGAACTTCAGAGGACTGATTACAGATTGCTAATTTCTCTGGTCTAGATTCTCAGCTCAAATTTCAAAATTACAGGCTTGGAATGTTGCATCAATTTTCCCCAGTGGAAACAACTGTGTTCCCTTAAAACGCTTTGCACCATGGAGTGGTCTGGCACCTTTACAGTTCACCTCTATATATAGTCTTGTTCTCAGGCATGTTTGCTTCTGTTCATAGTCTTATTACATAAACCAGCTGCCAATTCATTTTACACAAGTTTACACAATGATCCCATGGAATTTGCATACAACAGCTTGGCCATAACTGGAGACATGCTGTCCTTAAATAAGATCTACATTTATACAGCATCTCATCACATTGAAATGTCCCACAGGATGAGACTGTAACTCTGTCTCTACTAACTCTTTAATGTTAGCTGTTTATACAGTGATCACATTTCCCTGCACCTTTTTATATTCTCCATTTTCAATTCCTTATCGAATTCCATTATAAATGTCTTGTCACTGTCTCAGCATGGCAAAACATTCCTCACTCTAATACAGTAATCCACTAATTGAAAACATTTGTTCTAACTTTCCCCATTCATTTGCTGAGTAATAAATTTTAATTTCTGCTCATTATCAAATTGCTAATTGTCTCTGAATGTTCAAATCCTCTTCTGTTTCAAGTGAAAAGGATTCATATTTCACAGCTTTCTGAATTTTGGAATCATACTTGTGAACTTTCCCTGTCTTTTTTCTTGGTAAAAAAAAACTAGTCACATATCAGTTACAGTACAGTACAGTGCAGGGTCATTCGGCCCAGGAGATCTAGACTGGTCATTATGCTTCATACAAGCTCCATGTAACTCCATCAATGATCTCTTTAAGTACATCTAAACCACTTGCTGGGAATCAGTTTAGCTCAGTTGGCTGGATTGTCGGTTTACAGAGCAATGTGATACCCCTAGCATGGGTTCAATTCCCATCACCGGTTTGAGGTTACCATGAAGGACTCTCCTTCAGAAGTTCTTCCCTTGCCTGAGTTTTGGTTGCCCTCAGGTTAAATCACCACCAGTCGCTTCTCTCAAATGAGAGCAGCCCCTATGGTCTGGACATTACAAACTACTTGCTGCAGTTATACGGAGTTCCACATTCTAATCATTCTCTGGATAAAGAGAGGGAGGATGATCTGTGCGGAGGATTCAGAGATGTTTCTGTTATTTGGGCAAATGCATAGCAGATGAAATATAATACAGAAAAATGAGAGCATCTGCTTTTGTAGCAAAAACAGAAAGGAGGATTATTATCTGAATGACAATAGGTAGGAATAGGATTAGAGACAACCCTGGTAATTATATACCAGTGAACCTTACTTCAGTTGTGGGTAAAGTGTTGGAAAAGGTTGTAAGAGATAGGATTTATAATCACCTAGAATGGAATAATTTGATTAGTGATAGTCAACACGGTTTTGTGAAGGGTAGGTCATGCCTCACAAACCTTATTGAGTTCTTTGAGATGGTGATCAAACAGGTGGATGAGGGTAAAGCGGTTGATGTGGTGTATATGGCTTTCAGTAAGGCGTTTGATAAGGTTCCCCACAGTTGGTTATTGCACAAAACACAGAAGCATGGGATTGAGTGTGATTTAGCGGTTTGGATCAGAAATTGGCTAGCTGAAAGAAGACCGGTGGTGGTTGATGGGAAATGTTCATCCTGGAGTTCAGTTACTAGTGGTGTACCACAAGGATCTGTTTTGGGGCCACCGCTGTTTGTTATTTTCATAAATGACCTAGATTAGGGCTTGAAGGATGGGTTGGCAAATTTGCGGTTGACACTAAGGTCAGTGGAGTCGTGGATAGTGCTGAAGGATGTTGTAGGTTACAGAGGGACATAGATAAGCTGCAGAGCTGGGCTGAGAGGTGGCAAATGGAGTTTTAATGCAGAAAAGTGTGAGGTGATACACTTTGGAAGGAGCAACAGGAATAAGGAGTACTGGGCTAATGGTAAGATTCTTGGTAGCGTAGATGAGCAGAGAGATCTCGGTGTTCTTGTACATAGATCCCTGAAAGTTGCCACCCAGGTTGATAGGGTTGTTAAGAAGGCATATGGTGTGTTAGCTTTTATTGGTAGAGGGATTGAGTTTCGGAGCCATGAGGTCATGCTGCAGCTGTACAAACCTCTGGTGGGGCCACACTTGCAGTATTGTGTACAGTTCTGGTCACCACATTGTAGAAAGGATGTGGAAGCTTTGGAAAGGGTGCAGACTACATTTACCAGGATGTTGCCTGGTGTGGAGGGAAGATCTTATGAGGAAAGGCTGAGGGCCTTGAGGCTGTTTTCGTTAGAGAGAAGAGGTTGAGGCATATAAGGTCATCAGAGGGTTAGATAGGGCGGACAGTGAGAGACTTTTTCCTCGGATAGTGATGGCTAGCATGAGGGAACAGAGCTTTAAATTGAGGGGTATAGATACAGGACAGATGTTACTTAGTAGTAACTACTTCTTTACTTAGTAGTTGGGGCCTGGAACACACTGCCTGCACCAGTACTAGACTCGTCAACATTATGGGCATTTAAATAGTGATTGGACAATTATATGGATGAACGTGGAATAGTGTAGGATAGATATACTTCAGATTGGTTCCACAGGTTGGAGCAACATCGAGGGCTGAAGAGCCTGTACTGCACTGTAATGTTCTATGAAACAAGCACCTAACTATTTGAATCCCATTTTCCAGTATTTGGCCCATAGCCTTGTATGTATCCGAACTGCAAGTGCATATCTAAACACTTCAAGGCTTTGAGGGTTGCTGTATTTAACATCCTTACAAGAGAGAGCTCCAGATTCCTACCATCCTTTGAGTGAAAATACTTTTCTCTCACATCCCGTCTAAATATCCTGACCCTTACTTTAAATCTATGCTCCCGGGTCACTGATCCCTCCAAGGGGAAAAGTTCCCTTCTGTGTACCCTATTATTGAAACATAAAATATCTGGAGTACTGTGAGCAGTTTTGGTTATGTTATTTAAGAATATGGATTATTTCATGAGAGGCAGTATAGAGAATGTTTACTAAGCTGATCCCTGGCATGCAAGAATTGTCTTATTAGCCAAAACTACACATGTTGGGACTCTATTTACTGGCGTTCAGTAAAAAGGGGGGTGATTCCACTGAAAATATATAATTCTTACAGGTATTGACAGGGTAAATACTGAGAGGATGTTTCCCCTCAGTTTCCCTTCAGTAAGAGAGTCTACGACCAGAAGGCACAGAATCAGAACAAAGGGGCACCAATTTAAGGCTGTGATAAGGTATTTTGTGTGTTATGAAGACTTGGGTGTATTGTACCTTTAAGAGAGTTAAAGGCTAGCAGAACTACCTGACAGCACTTGGTCTAAAAAGATAGATTAGCTGAGTTGCCTGGAGACAAAACCAGTTTTGAATTAGGCCAATCAGTTTAAATTATACCCCGAAAATACCAAATTCCAATTAAGTTTGAATTTAGTATATTGACAATCTTAAAAGCCAATGACAGAATCCGATGTTTTGGGAGTACAATACCGGGGAAAGTTGAACAGTTGGGAGGAGGACTGCCACACCACCAGCAGGTAGAGACTGCCTGAAAAATAGCTCTCTTAAAGGTACCTTTATCGATCAGTAACCCATGAAACAGAAATCCCTAAGAAGAAGAAAAGATGACTGAAGAAGAAATAAAGAGAAGATTTAATATCTGGTTGGTTTTGAAAATTTAAATTTTTGGTAACTCTTAATCGGGGGTTTTATCGGATTTGTATTCTAGAAGTGAAGATAAAAGATAACTTCGAGGAAGGAGTTGTAAATAGTTGTTAGTTAATTACTCTCTGTTATGCTTTAAGAAATAAAGTTGTTAATTGTTACTGTAAATAGTTCTTGGTTTCTCGAGTTTTCACAGATTACTGCACAGGATAAATCTTTACTGTGCTGCTGGTTTAAAATATGCAGGAGGGTTTACCCATGTCGTAACACTCTGAAAGGGTTGAAAGTCTTTGGAACTCTTTGCCACAGAGAGCTGAAATGGCAGAATCCATGCGTACATTTAAGGCTGAGATAGATAGATTGGTGATCAGTAGGGGAAATCAGGGATTACGGATGCAGGAAAGTGGATGTGAAGAACGTCAGATCAGCCATGAGCCTATTGAATGGCAAAGTAGGCTTGAAGGGTCAAATGGCCTACTCCTGTTCCTATGTCTTATGGAAGACAGTAAGAAAGAGTTGAGACCATAATCAGATCAGCCATTTTATTAAATAATGTAGCAAGCCTGAAGGGCAGAATGGCCTCCTCCTGACACTAAGACCTATGTTTTTGTTAGATTTCAGTTCCACACAGTGAAAAGTATTAACGCTAAAAGAGACATTAATATGAATGCCACACCAGTCGTGTACCAGTCTCTTCAGCCTTACAACTCCCGTTTTGATCTCTACAGCAACATATACACTCTCTTCTTCTGTTCAACTGTTGGTGGCTATGGCTTTGGCCCAAAATCATGAAATTCCAACTTCAAATTCTATAAACACCCCCTCATTTAAAAAATTTTCCTCAAAATCCTCATCATCAAACATCTGTTCAAAACCAATTATACGCTCGTTTTTTAGCTCAGCAGCCATTCCCTTCCTCACTGGCATAATTTGTCACATTTTCCTATATTAACGATGCTTTATCAATAAAACTGGCAACTATTCTAGAATTATCACATACCATTTACCAGCAAACTGCTTTCCGATTTCTGGACAGATGTTTCACTTGTTCCACTTCCTCCACCACCACCAAAGCTAATCCGCGGTCGAGGCACTGGATGTGGTGTTGCCACAGTTGATGACGCAGAGTCAATCATTTTCCTTGGAACTGGAACAGGAGCCTTCAGCTTCTCATCAGGTGTTGTTCTGTTTACTGAAGCTAAGTTTGTATTCTGGCTTTCACTGACATGTATGGCTGGAGTCCCCGAGGTGTTGCTGCTCATTCCATTCTCTGTGGCACTGCCCATGTCCATACTTGCTACTTGTTGTTGTTTGTTCTGAGAATCCTGTAGTTCTGACTGCAGTACTGGTAACAGCTGCTCGCCTACCCCATGCTCAGCCTGTTCTTTGGGATCACTGGACTCTGATGATCTTTGTGCTCCCTTTGTTAGGTAGGATTCCACTTTGGGCTCTGATGTGCCCTTGAAATTGGAGCTGTTGGAAAGCTCCAGCTGTCCTGTTGCTATGCCAGTGCTCGGGTGACTCTTTTCAGTGGAGACGGAAAAGGCTGCAGAAAGCTGCTTAACTGAAATGGAAAGACCCTCTTGGGTGCCTGATGGCTCCACATCTTCCTCTTCATTTACTTGTGGCTCTAATGATGGGCTGCCTTTAACATCTTCCGATCCTTTTGTGGTTCCTAGGGAATGGCGCAATGTCAGTGGGCTAGTTGATGACAGTGTCTGTGCAGGCAAGGAGCCAGAGCCTAGGCGGGATTGCGGAACGGACAGAGGACGCTGTGGCCGACTGGTGACTTGCCCTCGATGGTGCGTACAGACAAAAGTGCCTGAATGTGTGCCAGGTTTATAGGCTCCAGGGAGCAGAGTACTGGAGCACTCCTTACATCTGTGTGGAAACAGAACACATGAAAGATTAAATCAGTAGGGCAGGGCATGCAGCAGTACACAATTGGGATAAAAACAAATTTCTGTTGGAACTCAGCAGGTCTGGCAGCAACTGTGGGAAGAAAGCAAAGTTAAGTTTTGGGGATTCTTTATCAGAATGATTGGCTTTGAACACAACATAGTATAAACTGCCTTCTCCCCAAACCTAAGCCTCACTGCCACCTCTTATACCAGTCCAGCCAGCTGTCAGACTGGTAGAAGCTGCTTTGCTTCAATATTAGCTTTCATATTTTTCAAACTTAATTTTTATGGAAGTTTCCTTTTATTGACAAGTGTGTCATTTTATTTGTTTTAAATCAGAAAGGAACATTTAAGCCTTTCACTTTTTAAAAAAAAAGAAATTGTTTATGGGACAAACATGTCACGAGCAAAGTTAGTATTAATTTCCACCTCAAATAGATCCTGAGAAGTATTAGGACAGCGGCCATGATTAGGCCAAGAACAATGATGGTCACAACACAGTTCTCAATCAGCCTGTGCTTTCACTCAGGCCACTGCTTCCAGTTTCACATTAGCAGTCAGAAAGCCCTTCCTTTCTGGGACAGTTTCCACCCATCAGCCTGGGTGTATAACCAAAGAATTCCAGAATATGAGGCCATTGAGGGGAGGGGGGAGTTTAATAAAGGGAGTCACACTCAACACAAATGTGGTTGTCAGAGCCAGTTACTCAGCACAGGACATCCTTGCAAGATTCAGTCACGCCATCTCCAACTGTTTCATCATCATAAGATCAGGATTGGGGCTTTTCACTGACAGTTCTCGTGATTAGCTCCAAATACAATTCCTCTGATAATGAAGCAACCAGTCTATAGCAGAATCTGGTTCCTACCCAAGCATGTGTTGACTTGGGGCTGGTAGCATTTTACATATAGCTGTCCTCCTAGATAATCAAAAGCCCAGTGACTTCAGCAAGTCCCCACCAGTGACATCTGGCAGCTCAGCATTGGCCAGAAGCTTAAAGTCAATCTTATTAGCACCCTGAATGCAAGGACAGGAGAGGTAAGCAACTCAACCTCTGATTCCACCCCCCTCCCCCTCCCCCTCCAAAATGTCTCACCAGCACCATCTAGGCTGAAGTTAGGAGTGTGATTAAATCCTCTCCACTCACTGGTTATGGATGGAACTGCAGCAATACTCAAGGGGCTTAACACCCTAAATAGAGTAGGTTACCTGAAGCCCTGTGTTCATGATTCCTAATCCCCTTCATGCATCGGATGGAATGTGTATTATCCATAGGACATAGGTTATCAACAGCAGCAATGGGGGAAGCCATCAACCTCAGCTCCCATACTGTCCTGATCGAACCACACATTTGTTCCTCTACCCTTTGCTACATTAGAACCCTGGAATTCCCTACTGAACAGCATTATACTTCACCATACAAAACTGAAGTGGTCAAAGACATAGAGCACTAGTTCCTATGTCAAATAACTTGGCAGAAAATGTGGTCGTATTAGTGTCTCCCACACCCTGAGAACTAAGAAAGATCAACAAAAGTTGAATTAAACACACAATATATTCGTGATATTGATATCCTATTAATGTTCTTCATAAAGATTCCTCATGTGCCTGCTGAACTAGGCCTATGTCAATACAGGAAACCACTAAGTACCTCGGTCAGAAAGCATTACAGGTAAGTGACTCTTACTGTTACACATTGTGTAAATGGATTTAGATATCATCGACTTTGTATTTCAGTTAGGAATCTGGACTTGCATTTCACTTTACCTGAAGCAGTTGCGATGATAAAGTTTCCCATCCACCAAGTATCTCTGCACCAAGTGAACATGTTTGTTGCAAATTGCACACATGCTGCTGAGCGTATTCCAGCGAGGCCTCTCAGCAACTTCCTCTGAGGAATCACTCTGGGAGATAAAGGGCATGGAGGTTAGGAATGACAAACAGTAAGGAGTCTGGCTGAAGTAGATTGACACCCACTCTCTACACAGACTTACACAGTGCACAGTACAGCAGCAGGCCATTGAGCCGAACAGATCCATTCTCCAAAAGCTTCCTTCCACCCTTCATCTAACACTGTCCAAATGTCCTTCTATTCCTTTCTTTCATATACTTATCCAGCTGGTATCTACACAATTTACCATCCACTCCCTGTGGTAGCAAGTTCCACATTCTTACCACTTTCTGGCCATGAAAGGTTCTTCTTTACAAATTCACAATTCAGTTTATTGGTGACTTTTATATTTATTACCCCACAGACAGAAAGATCTACTCGATGTCCACTCTGTCAAATTCTTTCATATTTAAAGACCCCTGGAAAAGTCACTGCTCTCAGTCTTCTCTTTTCTAGAGAGAGGAACTCTAGTGTGTGCAATCTTTCATAATAATTATAGCCCCTTAGTTCTGATTACGATATCCTGTTTATAATAGGAATCAAATCCATGCATGGTGGATATTAATTGCACTGCACATGGTGTTTGAGGGAATGCAATTACTTGGTGCCAACCGGCTAGGGACATCCTTTTCAGACAAATGATGTTACCTTTTAGGAATGCCAACCAGTTAAGTGACATAAAATACAAACCAGCAGCTGAGAGATTGCTTCTGATGGTTTGATTTGACAGTTTTACACTCTGAAATGAAGAGACTTGGGCTAACTCAACAATACAGTTGATCTAAGTATTTAGCTGCAAATTGCAGTGGGAGACCCCCCCAACCCCCAAGACTCCACCTTTTCCCCCAACCCCTTGCCAGCCACCAACCCTGCCCCTCCCTAGTAGATAGATACCACTTTCTTCTCCACTATCTGAGCACTGAGCTAACAAAGACAATTGCTGCTCTTTATGGGACCCAGTTCACCTTTGCCGTCCATTATATTACACAGAAATAAAACTCAGTTGAGTCCAATAACAGAGCCCAAACGTACTCTGTCACAAACATCAGATTACTTCTCAGGTGGGTAAAGATTAAACATTACCACATAACCGCCCCAACTTCAGCTGAAGAATTCCAATAAAACGCACCAAGATTTTCTGAAACAATTCATGTCAGACACAGAATTGAAGAATGTAACTAAAAATATTATCTCAACCAGTGTTATTTCTGTTTCTTCTTAACCGGACCTACCTGTTACAACAATGGAGAGACAGTATTATTGCTGCTGCATACAGCATGGCACGATTCATAGTTTGCTAGCTGATAGTCTCCAATAGCTTAGTGAATTCAGATCACATTTTGTACAGAATCACAGGGAACATACTACACAGACACAGTTCATTTGGTCCAATCAGTTTATACATCACATATTTCATCACATCCATCCATCTATTCATTGAGAAGCTTCCATTATGAGGGTCGATTGCAGACACTGGAACTGCTCACCTCAGACAGGAGGATAAGAGGAGATCTTATAGGAATGCTGAAAATCATGAAGCAGCAGGATAGAGTATCATAGAATCAGTGAATCCCTACAGCGTGGAAACAGGCCCTTTGGCTCAACAAGTCCACACCAACCCTCCGAACAGTACCCCACCCAGATCCATCCCCCTACCTCATTATTCTACATTTACCCCTGACTAATGCGTTAACATACACATCCCTGAACACTATGGGCAATTTAGCATTGCAAATTCACCGTACCTGAACATCTTTGGACTGTGGGAGGAAACCGGAGCACTTGGAAGAAACCCACGCAGACACGGGGGAATGTGCAAACTCCACACAGACAGTTGCCCGAGGCGGGAATTGAACCAGAGTCCCTGGCGCTATGAGGCAGCAGTGCTAACCACTGAGCCAGCATGCTGCACCAACCTTTCTAACCTAAAAACCTAATGCCTCTATATGGTCTGTTTCCCTCTATTCTCTGTCTATTCATGAGTATGTCAAGATGTCTTCTTAAACCTTGCATTTGTATCTGCTACCTTCACTTGCAGCACATTCCAGGCACTTAACAGCCTCTTAAAAGAAAACTTGACTGTAATACCTCCCTTAAACTTTCCTTTTGGCTTAAACCTATGTCCCTTAGTATAAATCAAAATAATAACATGCAAGGAAAGGATCTAAAAGCAGGAGAGTGGTACTAAGTCATGATACCGTTTGGTGTGATAGTGCACACGAGGGCTGAGTGGTCTCCTATGCCATAACACTTCTGTGAAAAGAACTTCAGGAGATGACAAATGGTTGAACGTATATAAAAGGACACAGTGGGGCAGTGCAAGTAGGATGCTGACAATTCCTGATGAAGGGCTTATCCCCGAAGCGTCAATTCTCCTGCTCCTCAGATGCTGCCTGACCGGCCTTCCTTCTCCAGCACCACACTCTTCGACTCTGATCTCCAGCATCTGCAGGCCTTACTTTCTCCCAGATGCTGACAAGTGCCAGGTTTGGAAGCTGAGAATAGGCAACGATATAATTGCTACAGCTGCTTCTGTTAATTTAAGAAAAACTGCTGCATCTACTGTTAAAGGCTAGAAGTGTTGCAAGCAGAGTTGTGCAAGTTGAGCAGATGAGTGTCATTTTTGTTTTAAGACTGTGCCAGCAGCTTGTGAGCTGCTGTCGATGGGAGATCAGTCTAAATACCAGGAAGAAAGGAGATGAAATTCTTTGTCAGCACAGATTTTGGAAGAACCTTGTGACTGAAATTGGTAACATATATGCTAAAAGGGCTACCAAGCTATTTTGGAATATCTGTCTTAGCTTTAGCTGCCATTTAATGTCATTTACAGTTTATAACCAACCACTTATAGTTAATTTATGCCGATTCTGGTTTTGATTATGCTTTCCAACAGAGGATTTAGTGCTTGCTTTGTTTGACTCTTGTATAGTAAAAACCTTATGGTTAAATCATGGAATCTTGTGACTTTTAACTAACTGGGAGTCCATTTATCATTTCAAAAATAAACCACTCGTCTCAATTAAATCATAACAACAATCAATGGGAATATTTCCAATGCTAAACAAAGTAATGTGGATGCTGGAAATCTTAAACAACAACAGAAGTAGTTGGAGAAATTCAACAGGTCTTGCAGCATCTGTGGAGAGAAAGCAGACTCACTATCTCAAGGTCAGTGACCTGAAGAAGGGTTCAATGTTGCCGCTTAGAACTATTTGTCATCTGTCATCCCATTCACATCGATTTATAATGACTTGAAGAGTTCCTCGTGGCACAGTGATAATGAAGGTCCAGACTCAAGTCCCACCTGCGTCAGAGGTGTATCACCATACAGCTGAACTGATTGATTAAGAAATACCTATAATGACTTCTGATTCCTTAAATTTAAAATTATTATCCCTCAATTTAAATAATTCATGGCCTCATCACTCCCTGTCTTTTCCTGACTCTATTCCTAGAACTTTCCATTCTTTTGACCCACTGCATCACTTCCAATTGCTCCTAATCAGGCCTTCAGCCACCTTGGCCCAGAACTCTTAAATTCCCTCCCACCAACCCTTAACGTCTCCACATCCGCCGCCTCCTCTCGGTTCCCCCATTAAAAACCACCTGATCTTCAATACACCCTCCTTTTGGTCTGCACCAATTTTTTTCATATGATGTCTCTGTCAAGTCTTTGAGATGTTATTCTGCATTAATGTTATCAAAACACAAATTGTTACTAATAAGATTGTAAAAATAATATGATTGTCCATAAATAATATAACTTTAGTGACTGTTAGTAGGGTTAGTAGAATCATGCTATTCAAATTGTTTTGAATGAAGGCACAGACTTACATTTGCTAAGAGGACTTGTTTGCTGACAGTGACTGGTTTCTTGATTGATGGTTCTGATGGTGATATTCCAGCTGGTCTCTTCATGGAGGGGGGTACTCCAGCTATAGGAAAAAAAAACACGTAACCCTGGAGTCTTCAAAATCCTAACTGACCATTCAACACTATTTCCCTTTTACAGAGCTCAACAGTATAAATTTGCAATAAAACTCTTTTTAAAAAAATAACTGATGCACTTCCATACACAAAAGCCACCACCATAAATATAATTTTCATTGCTGAGATTACAGCTAAATTACGGCATGTCTGTCTCTAATATAATCATTCCATCTCAAGTAATTCCTAGTATGCAAAATGCTTGGACTTGTGATAACGTATTAATGTAAATCTTTATGGAATAAATCTATTCAATAAAAATTATACAATTGATATTTATTTCATTACAATACCATCCACATTCACCCTCCATATAGTACCCCCTGAGCAGCTGTAGCTTTAATCTAGAGACTCCACATTGCCTTGCAAGGAATTTAATACCTGCTGGGACATTCAACTGAAAAAAACTCAATTGGACAGCGACTTATTGGACTCTGTAATGCATTTGAGTCAATTCCAATATCTTACTATCCTTACTAGATCTGGTCTACAGCGACATGGTTGACTCTTAACGGCAGTTTGGGATAGGCAGTAAATGCTGGCCCAGCCAATGACACTCATTTCATGAACCAATAGGGGAAAAAAGAAGTCTTAGACACATTTGTAATTTCCTTCCATTTTCTTTCTCGAATATGTCACTGTGGTGTAAACCATTACCCCATGTATTGAATACAGTAATAAACTTTATTTAGACTTAAGCTTAAAGAATTTGCTATGGTTAGAGAACAAAAAGGCTTCCATTTCCCAAGATTTGGAGATGCTGGTGTTGATCTGGGGTGTCATTCCTGAATGGTACACCCTCCTCTTTCCTGAAATTCTCCTGCTCCTTGGATGCTGCCTGACCTGCTGCACTTTTCCAGCAACACATTTTTCAGCTCTGATCTCCAGCATCTGCAGTCTTCACTTTCTCCTAGTTGATTTTAACCTACTGTGAATCCTCTTGCAAGGATACCTTCCTTGAAGAAGCTCTCTTCCTCCCTCTACAAGGATTTCAGTGAGTCCCTCTCTCACTGCACCCCCAGGTCATCTCCTCCTGCTTGGCACACCCTCTTCATTCCTGAAGAAGGGCTTATGCCCTCCTGCTCCTTGGATGCTGCCTGACCTGCTGCGCTTTTCCAGCAACACATTTTTCAGCTTTGATCTGGGGTGTACAGAGTTAAAAATCACACAACACCAGGTTACAGTCCAACAGGTTTAATTGGAAGCACTAGCTTTCACCTGATGATGAAGGAGCAATGCTCAGAAAGCTAGTGCTTCCAATTAAATCTGTTGGACTAAGCCTGGTGTTGTGTGATTTTTAAGTCCATTTCCCAAAGCTGTTTCTGATTTCTCCAAAACAATCGGTGGAGACTAATAACTATGAAGTTGGAACCAAATTAGCTTTTCCTCTTTCTATTGGGTAAATGGGGGAAATTCCTGGGCCACTGCTGCTTAGAGACTGTTGTCAGATTGATTCAATCAGATTTGTGTTTATCCATCACTCTTTCATATATCCAGTGATATTACACCTGGAAAGGGAGCAGCAGTAGCATGGAAGACATTATTAGCAAATTGATGACAAAGATAAACTTGGTACCAACATTTTCAGCCAAAAGCTTGGTGGGGAACACACGTTCATTGTGACCACAAACTTCAAAGCTGCAGTGATGAAGGAGTTCCTCCATTCAGAATGAGGAAGGGATATTTTCAGCTCCTCAAAGCTTGCAATGTGACCAAGTATCAGTTTTGGATTGAGTTTCGTAGTCACTAAACTGCCATGACCCATAACTGTGCCTTCACTTCTGTCTTGTCTCATTTTATTCAACTGTGAACATATATCAGCCTTTTCTTTTCACAAGACAATCGCTGTTCCAGATGCCCTTAAGTCAACCACCTTGATCAGATGGGCCAATGAGTTGAGGAGTGGCAGATGGAGCTTAACCGAGATAAACATGAGGTGCTACAATTTGGTAAGGCAAATCAGGACATATTGGTAAGGTCCTGGGGAGTGTTGCTGAACAAAGAGACCTTGGAGTGCATGTTTACAGTTCCTTGAAAATGGAGTCGCAGATAGACAGTGGAGTGAAGGCGGCATTTGGTATACTTGTCTTTATTGGTCAGTACATCGACTATAGGGGTTGGGAGGTCTTGTGGCTGTAGGCCATTTGGTAAGGCCACTTTTGGAACACTGCATCCAATTCTGGTCTCTCTCCTTTCAGAAGGATGTTGTGAAACTTGAAAGGGTTCAGAAAAGATTTACAAGGATGTTGCCAGAGTTGGAGGGTTTGAGCTATAGGGAGAGGCTGAACAGGCTGGGGCTGTTTTCCCTGGAGCATAGAAGCAGAAGGGTGACTTTATGAAAGTTTATAAAATCATGAGGGGCATGGATAGGATAAATATACAAGGTATTTTATCCAAAGTAGGGGAGTTCAAAACCAGAGGGCATATGTTTAAGGTGAGAGGGGAAAGATTTAAAAGGGATCTAAGGGACAAGATTTTCACACAGAGGGTAGTGAGTGTATGGAATGAACTACCAGAGGCTAGTACAATTACAACATTTCAAAGGCATCTGGATAGGTATACAATTAGAAATGGTTTAGAGGGTCAGATGCTGGCAAATGGGACTAGATTTCTTTAGAATATCTGGTCAGCAAGGACGAGTTGGACTGAAGGGTCTGTTTTTGTTCTGTACATCCCTACAACTCTAAGTAGAAACAGCCTGCATAGTGGGTGGATTGCACCTGCAGGTTCCTTTGCCCACAATACATTGACATTACTTTACTCTGACTGAAACAAGCTATAAAATTACAAATCTTCAAGTTTTAATGAAAGTCAAAATCAAATCAGAATTCCAAAACGCAATGGAACTGCAATGGCTCCGTACCATGAGTCTGGTTGGTGAAATAGTTGTAGAACTGAGAAACATAGGTCAGAATGCTTAACCGGTCTGGGACACGCATGGCCACCATATCCTCTGGGTCCAAGAGTGCTGGAATTCCCAGCTCCTGTTCAGCCACTTCAAATGCCTATGGAAACACAAACACACAGCAAGTAAGTGCTAGCTGTTTAAAGGACTAATAGGGAACACACACTTCCAATGAGTGAGTTACCATTGTCAGGCACAGCAATAGGAGCTCAAGAACCTCATCATTCAATCAGACATTTGATTGCCTTCTGAACTCAATGGCAAGTTCAGAAATTTCAGACCATTTTTTCCACCTCATTTGGTTAATGTTAGCTGTGAGTAATGATTCTGCTTTCCCCATTTATACTTCCTCCAGACCCAGCTTTTATTTCTTTACTAGTTCCACTAGCATCTCCCTTTAGCCTTGCACCATCATTGTTTCTGCCTTTAATTTCTCCTGCTTTCTAACTATCACAAGCCTTTTGTTCTTTCCATTACTGTACGTACTTAAAACCTGCTACATCACAGTATAGTGGATTAGCACTGACTGGAAGTTACCCTTGTAAACAGTATGAACGTGTTATTTAGACCAGGACTCCTACTACCTTTGGGCAGCAAGCACTGCTGACTCACAGTGCCAAGGAGCCGTGTTCGATTCCAGCCTCGGGCGACTGCCTGTGTGGAGTTTGCACATTCTCCCTGTGCCTGCATGGGTTTCCAGTTTCCTCCCACAATCCAAAGATGTGGTTAGGTGGATTGGCCATGCTAAATTGCTCATAGTGGTCAGAGATATGTATGTTAGGTCAGTCAGCTATGGAAATTCAGGGTTCCAGGGATAGTGTAGGATGGTGGGTCTGGGTGGGATGCTCTTCGGAGGGTCAATGTGGACTTGATAGGCTGAATGGCCTGCTTCCACACTGTCTAGATTAGAGTGGTACTGGAAAAGCACAACAGATCAGGCAGTATCTGAGGAGCAGGAAAATTGACATTTCAGGCAAAAGCCCTTCATCAGAAATGGCAGGAAAATCGACATTTCAGGCAATAGCTCTCTAATCTAGACTCTGGTTTCCAGCATCTGCAGTCCTCACTTTTGCCTGCTTCCACACTGTAGAGATTCTATGATTTCCACTCCCCTTTTTGTGTAATAAGTCTAATTATAAAATACTACCTCTTCGTTCTGGATTCCCCAGACCAGAGGAGATGTATGGATACTCAGAGACTCCTAATCAAAGAGATAATTTCTAATCTTCTATATTAAGCAGAATCCAAATCCAGCGTGGGGAGTTTGCACACTCTCCCAGTGTCTGTGTGGGTTTCCAACAGGTGCTCCAGTTTCCTCCCGCAGTCCAAAATGTGCAGGTTAGGTGAATTGACTATGCTAAATTGCCCATAGTGTTCAGGGATGTGTAGGTTAGGTGTCAGGGAAATATACAGTAATAGGGTATGGGAATGGGTCTGGGTGGGATGGCCTTCAGAGGGTTGGTGTGGACTTGTTGGGCCAAATGGCCTGTTTCCACACTGTCAGAATTCTGTGAATCTCTAATATTTCAAGATCTCCTGAAACCTTACTGATCTGTTATCACAT
The DNA here is from genome assembly GCF_037043375.1 of Chiloscyllium plagiosum. NCBI lineage: Eukaryota > Metazoa > Chordata > Chondrichthyes > Orectolobiformes > Hemiscylliidae > Chiloscyllium > Chiloscyllium plagiosum. The sequence continues at coordinate 29,311,784 of NW_028270171.1, forward strand.
TATAGTGGATTAGCACTGACTGGGAGTCCTCCATGTAAACTGTACGAACATGTTATCCAGACCAGGACTCCTACCACCTTTGTGTAATTAGCATGATCTCAAAGTACCATTACCATGGGAGCAAAATATGCACAAGCCCTGTACAACTCTTTCTTACCTTGAAATGCACAAAAGAATGGTGGCAAAATGGTATGCTATGAACATGTTAAGTTGTTTAATCCAATAACCCTACAATTAAAGGAAGGAGCACGATCTAGAAATTCATTCAGTTCACAGATCAGAACAATCTAGCAGTTAAAGTAGTTGAATGAGAATAGAGACCAACTTTAGCTGCTCCACCAGGAAGTGTCTAAACAATTATTATTCATTTTAATGAGTTGAATGGTTACAAGTAAAGGAAATCTTTCAGCCAGTCAAGTCTATGTCAACTCCCTGCAAGGGCAGTTCAGCTGATGTCACTCCCCCACCCCAAAATTACTTCCCTTCAAATGTTTGTCCAATTACCATTCACTAGCCACAACTGACAGTGTCCACCACTCTCCCACTTGCCACAGAGAAAAATATTTCCTTCAACCACTGAAATATGCAGACAGCCAGGTCTCTACTTGTGTTTCCTCTTGAACTGGATCCTTAGACTCTCACAAAATCTCTACAATGTAGATAGCGGTGCACTGACCTTTCGAAGAGCATCCCACTGAGACTCTATCCCTGAAATCCAGCATTACCATGTTAATCCACCTCACCTGCACACCCCTGGATACCACAGGGCAATTTAGCATGGCCATTCCTCTTAATCTTCGAACTGTGGGAGGAAACTGGTGCACCCAGCAGAAACCCATGCTAACATGGGCAGAATGTGCAAACTCCACCCAGTCAGTCAATCAAGGGTGGAATCGAACCTGGCTCCTTGGCACAGAGTCAGCAGTGCTAACCACTAAGCCATTGTGCTCTCCTTGTTCATTCGACTAAAATGAATCATTTCAAACTTTTTACTTCTTAAATTTCAGCTGCACAATGTCAACCCGTACCACCAGACTGTGTGCTCTGGAATTCGACTGCTAACCCCAAAGTTCTGAGTTTTGTCACCTGCCAAATATGGAAATTGTCCCCAAGTCCATGTCATTTACATGGACAAAGAAAAGCAGTGGCAGTAGTGAGCTGAATGCTGACAGCTGGGAACACCAACAGGTACCTTGCTACAGGCTGAGAAACAACCACTCACTACATCTCTCAATTTGCTGTCACTCAGCCAACTTTCTAATCACACTGCTGTAGACTGTTCCATTCCACAGGCTTTAACTCTGCTGATAAGTCTGTTATGTGGCACTTTAGCAAACATTTTATAATGATACCACAGACACAACAACATCACCCTGGGTGACCATTTTACATCTCCGCCGTCTGTAGGAATGTCAACTATCCATTAATCCACTATCCAAGTGGCTTGCTATTTCAATAAACCAGAAAGGTTCAATCAAATCAAAATTTCAAATTTTCATCAATTGTGTGGTTCTAAGTACATTGTTCAATGCTGATGTGTATGGATTGTATGTTCAATAAAATGGAGAATCCTGGTCACAATGTTCTTGAATCCTCATGATTTCAGAGGGAACAGAAAAAAAATCACACAAAAAAATCATTTGATTTGATATATTATTTTCACTGTAACCGAGGTACATGGGACAAGTTTTATTTTGCATGAATACAGGCAGATCATAACACACAAAAATCAGAGGATGATCGAACAGAGCAAGGAATACAAAGCTACGGCTGCAAAGAAGGCGCACAAAAAGCAATCCAACATGAGATTTGAACTTTGAGAGGTCCATTCAAAAATCTCAGAACAGTACGGAAGAAGCTGTTCTTGAAGCTGCTACCACGTGCAGTTAAGCTTTTATATCTTCTGCCTGACAGAAGAGGTTAGAAGAGATTATAACTGGGATGGGAGAAGTCTTTGATGATGTTGGCTGCCTTTTCAAGACAGCAAGTGTAGATGAAGTCAGTGGATGGGAGTATGGCTTACATGATGGACGAGACTGTGTTCACAACTCTCTTTAGTTTCTCACTGTTCTAGGCAGAGCAGTTGCCATACCAAGCCTGATGTATCCAGGCAGAATGCTTTCTATGGTGCATCTATAAACTTTGATGAAAGTCCTTAAAGGTATGCCAAATTTCCTTAACCTTCAGAGGAAGAGGAGGCATTATTGTGCCTTCTTGACCATCCCATCAACATGGATGGTCCGGCACAGATTGTGATTGTCACTCCTAGGAACTCGATGCTCTCGGCCATCTCCACCTCAGCTCCATTGATACAGGCAGGGCATGCCGTCCACCTTACTTCCTGAAGTCAATAATCAGCTTAGCTTTGATGACAGTGATCATTATCTTTACACCACGCCACCAAGCACTCGCATTTTGTATGCTGTCTTGTCACTGTTTGATATCTGGTCCACAACGATGGTGTTACCAGCAAAAGTGTAGATGGAGTTTGCACAAAATTTGGCCACACAGTCATGAGTATACAGGGAGTACAGTAAGGGGCTGAATATCCATCCTTGCGGGGCACCAGTGTTGAGGATTATCATGGAGCAGGTGTTGTTATCTATCTTCACTGATTGCAGTCTGTTGGTTAGGAAGTTGAGGATGCAGTTGCAGAGGGGAGAGCAGAGACCAAGGTCTTGGAATTTGGAGATTAGTTTAGCTAGCATTACAGTGCTGTAGGTAGAGCTGTCTTCAGTAAGTAGAAGCCTAACATAGGTATCCTTGTTACTTTCCAGGAATGAGTGATAGCAACCATTTTGATAGCTGCATAAAATGGGGTGGGGGGTGGGTGGGTCTTGTACAATGGCAATATCCTTACCTCTGAGCCAGAAGGCTCTACAAGTGTCATAACAAGTTGATTATCTCGAGGATTCTCTCAAGATAAACTTGCACGTTGAGTCAGTAGTTAGGAAGGCAAATGCAATGATGGTTTTTGAGATGACTTGAATATGAGAGCAGGGATGCATACCTGAGGCTCTATAAAGCTCTGGTCAGACCACATGTGGAGCATTGTGCGCAGTTTTGGGCCCCATATCTCAGGAAGGATGTCTTGGAGCATGTTCAGAGGAAGTTCAGGAGAATGGTCTCAGGAATGAAAAGCCTAACACATGAGGAACGTTTGAGGACTCTGGGTCTATACTCGATGGAGTTTAGAAGAATGAGGGGAGATCTAATTGAAACATACAGAATACTGAACGGTCTGGAGAGAGTAGATGTTGGGAAGATGTTTCCATTGGTGTGAGAGACTAGGACCCGAGGGCATAGCCTGAGAGGAAAGGGAAGGCGCTTTAGAACAGAGATTAGGGAAACGTCTTCAGCCAGAGAGTGGTGAATGTATGGAATTCACTACCACAGAAGGCTGTGAAGGCCAGGTCATTGAGTATATTTAAGAAAGGGATAGATAGGTTCTTGAGTATCAAGAGAATGAAGGGTTACGGGGAGAAAGCGGGAGAATGGGGTTGAGAAACTTATTAGCCAGGATTGAATAGTGGAGCAGACTCGATGGGCTGAATGGCTTAATATCTGCTCCTATGTCTTAAGATCTTATTATCTAGCTCCATAATGGGTGTTTTAAGAACATCAAATTGGTAAATTGCGATGGAGCTGAAAGACACAAAGCATGCTAGTGCTCTATGACACAAATAGCCCTGCCCTGACAGGTCTCACCTAGGAGATACAGGTCAGAACATGTTTGAGAAACTCAGCAGGTCTGGCGTCATCTGTATAGCGAGAAACAAAGTCAATGCTTCAAGTCTGTTCTAATCCCAGTTGATGTCATTACTGGACAGGTCAGATCACAGACAGAAACCTGGCCTGATAGATCTATTTTGATTTGGTTTTAACCAAGTGGTGTCTCGCTGAAACATAAGCATGCACTGCTGCAGATTTGGCTCCAACAATAAAACAGATGTTTATTAAAAGAAATTAAGATAAAATAGAATAAATAAAACTACTAATAACACAAATGCAAAGATTTTGAAATTAACAGTAAAAATATAAACCCATTAATTCTAAAACGCTTGCAGAAATATTGAAAATAAGATAAGGATATGCCTTTCGGCCTTCAAGACTGCTCTGCCTTTAATATGATGGTGATTGATTACCCTACTCAGTACAATGCTTTCCCTTGTGCTCCATGCTCTTTGATCCCTTTAGCTCTAAAAACTACATACCTCTTAATAACATTAAATATTTTGACCTCATCAGTTGTCTACATCGGCTCACACTATGTGAAAGAATTTCTCATCTCAGTCTTAAATGGTTTACTCCATAACCTTAGAATGTGGCCCCTGGTTCAGGCCTCCCTAGTCATCAGGAATAGCCTTTCTGTGTTTATCCTGTCTAATCCTATTAGAAATTTATACGTTTCTGAGATTCACCCCTCATTCTTTTCCACTCTAGTGAATACATGCAATGTGCTGTCTTAACACGCCAGCCCTGCTATTCCAGAAATCAATCTGATTAACCGTAATTGCCAGAACATTCTTCCTCAGATAAGGAGACCAAAACTGCACACAATACACCAGGTATGGTCACACCAAGCCCTACCAATTGCAGCATGACATCTCTGCTCCTATACTTGATGCTTTCGTTAAGAATACCAATAATCTCTTCTTCACCTGCATGTTTACTTTCAGTAACTGGTGCACAAGGACACCCAGGTCTCGTTGCACATTTTTCTTTCTCAATCCATTATCATCCAGAAAAAAATCTGCCTCCATGTTTTTGCTACAAAAGTGGAAAATCTCACTTATCCACATTATACTTCATCTGCCATACATCTGCCCACTCACTTAACTTGCCCAAATCACACTGAAGCATCCTCCTCACAGTTCACCCTCCTACCCAACTTTGTGGCACCTGCAAAGTTGGAGATATTATACTTAGTTCCCTCATCTAAATCATTAATCTAGAGTGAACATTGGGGGTCCAAGCACTGATCCTTGGATTTCATACCCGCCAAACCAGTTCGCTACTCATGTCAGTATATTACCCCCAAACCCAGTACTTTAATTTGACACGTTAATTTTTTTTGTAGGACCTTATTGAATGTTTTCTAAAAGTCCAAGTAAAGTCCAAGGTTGTTCTGCTATAATGCAATAGTTGCGTTCCACGGCAACGTTGCTCTATAGAAAGTTGTGCTATGGAAAACTGCAATAGAGTATCGGACTGTCAAAGATTCATCATAGAATATTGCTATATCCATTTAGCTGAAAGTTTGCGTTACCCAAATAGCGTCCACAATTCGTCAATCATATTATAGCCAATTCACACTGACAAAACACACGCTATACCAGAATGACCTGCACATCTACTAGGTTCCTCCTTATCCTCTACTAACCATATCTTCGAGAAAGGCTGAAGGATTTGTAAAGCTTAATTTCCCTTTCATAAATCCATGCTGACTTGCATTGTCAGTGAATCTTGTCACTAAACTCTAAGTCATAGAGATGCACAGCACAGAAACAGACCCTTCAGTCCAACTCACCCATGCCGAACAGATAGCCTAAATAAATCTGTTAACCAGCATTTAGCCCATATTCCTCCAAACCCTTCCTATTCATATACCCACCCAGATGCCTTTCAAATCTTGTAACTGTACCACTACTCCCTCTGGCAGCTCATTCCATACACGCACCATCCTCTGCATGATGATGTTGACCCCTAGTCCCTTTTATATCTTTCCCCTCTCACCTTAAACCTATGTCCTCTAGTTCTGGACTCCCCCACCCTGGGGAAAATACCTTGTCTATTTACCCTATCCATAGCCCTCATGATTTTATAAACCTCTATAAGGTCACCCCTCAGCCTCCGAACACTCCAGGGAAAACAGCCTCTCCCTGTAGTCCAAACCCTCCAACTGTGGCAACATCCTTGTAAATCTTTTCTAAAGCCTTTCAAGTTTCACAACATCTTTCCTATAGCAGAGTGACCAGAATTGCATGCAGTATCCTAAAAGTGGCATAACTATGTCCTGTACAGCTGCAACATGACCTCCCAACTCCTGTACTCAATCTATACACTGACCAACAAAGGAAAGCATACCAAACGCCTTCTTCACTATCCTATCTACCTGCGACTGTACTTTCAAGGAACTATGAACCTGCACTCCAAGATCTCTTTTAAAATAGATTCTCCCATTTTCTGTACAACTGATGTCAGGCTAAACACTTTACAATTCCATGTTTTCTCTCCCTTTCCTTTTTGTTTAAATAGTCAGGTTACATTAGCGACAATCTAATTCATAGCAACTGTTCCTCAAATCTTGAAAGATGATCAATGTATCCATTATTTTTAGAATCACTTTCTTAAGTACTCTAAAATGTAGATTATTCCTTCAGTTTCTCTCCTTGATTAGACCACATTTCTCAATATTTTTAGGATGTTGTACCCTGCTTTAAGACAGCACCAAAACATGTATTTAATTGGTCTGCAATCTCTTTGATTCCCATTATAACTTCCCAATCTTTATCTCTTTACATACCTGTAGAAGCTTTTGCAATCAGTACTTAGGCTGCCTGAAAGCTTGCACTCTTACTTAATCCTTTTGTGCGCTTTTGCTAAAATTTAAACTGCCCCCAAACTCCAAATGTTATTTTTTTCTAACTAATTTGCATGCCCCTTTCCTGGATATAATACGATTCCTAAATTTGCTCTCAATCATTGTCAGACTATCTTCCCCATTTTAGTTTTGCGCCAAACAGGAATGAACGTTGCTGCAATTCCTTTAATTATCTAAGTGTTTGTCATTGGATATTGACCATCATCACAATGCTCCCCAAGTTATCGTCATCAGCTCATGCCTCACACCATCATAGTTTCCCCTATGGATGGCTCAGTGGTTAACACTGTAGCCTTACAGCACCAGGGACCTGGACTCGGTTCCAGCTTCCGGCTACTGTCTGTATGGAGGTTGCATGGTCTCCCCGTGTCTGCATTGATTTCCTCCGGGTGCTCCAGTTCCTCCAACAATCCAAAGATGTGCAGGTTAGATGGATTGGCCATGCTACATTGACCCATAGTGTTCACGGATGTGTAGGTTAGGTGGATTAGCCATGGCTACAGGATAGGGTAAGGGGTTGAGTCTAGGTGTGGTGCTCTTCAGAGGGTGGTGTGAACTTGATGGGCTGCTTCCACACTGTATGGATTCCATGATTCTATTTAAATTCTTACCCTAGTCTCAGAACTAACTAAATGAAATATTATGGCCACTCTCTCCCAAAGGGGCATTGCACAGCTAGACTGCAAATTATCTTTTTCTCACTACACAATACGCAACCTAGGATGTTGAGTATTGAAGGGTCATTGGACCCAAAATGTTAACTTTGCTTTCTCTGCACGAATGCTGCTAGACCTGCTGAGTTTCTCGAGTAATTTCATTTTTCTGTCCCAACTTAGGATGGCTTGTCAAATCGATTCCTCAATGTATTGATCCAGAAAACCAGCGCATACACACTCCAGAAACTCTTCCTCTCGAGGTATTGTTACCCCTCTATACATTGGAAACGAAAACAACAGCTTTTGTGTTGAACCCAGAACATCCCTAGGACAGTACTCACATCAGTGTCCTTGTCTCTGATATCTCACTAGGTTTAGGTCATTCATGACTCTAACTTTCAGTCTGAAACTGCAGTTAGCTTCTTTCTGGAAGTAGGAGGAAGTGAGGACTGCAGATGCTGGAGATGAGAGTCGAGAGTGTGGTGCTGGAAAAGCACAGCAGGTCAGGCAGCATCCAAGGAGCAGGAGAATCAACGTTTTGGGCAAGAGCCCTTCATTAGGAATTCCTGATGAAGGGCTGTTGCCCAAAACGTCGATTCTCCTGCTCCTCGGATGCTGTCTTACCTGCTGTGCTTTGCCAGCACCACACTCTTTGTGGAACTATTCTATATCAGGGCTTAAACGTACACAGTTTTAAGTAACCTCTTCTGGATTTTATCCCAGTATTTCTGGTCTGGGACTAACACAAACACTTTACTCCTGAGTAACACTGGTCTCTAGATCATTCCTTTCACAGGAGCACTAGTCAATATAAGCATCTTCAAATAAAGACTCCTCAGGAACGCACAAAACTCAAAGTAAAACCAAAAGTTCCAGAAGTATTTGATTTATTATTGTCACATGCACCTAAGTACAGTGAAAAGTTTGGTTTGCGAGCAGTACAGTCAGATCATAATAAACAAGGACATACAGAGCATATGATGCTGTGATACAGTGAGATATATAAAGTTATGACCGCACAGGTGGTGCACAAAAGATTAACATTAGATTTGAGATGAGTGAGGACCATTCAGCAGTTCAATAACGGCAGGGAAGAAGCTGTTGGTGCGCATGTTCAAGCTTCTGTACCTTCTGCCTGGCAGAAATGTTTGGAAGAGAGTATTACCAGGGTGGGAGGGGTCCTTGATGATGTTAGCAGTCTTTCCATGGCAATGAGAAGTCTAAATGGAGTCCATGGAAGGGCGGTTAGCTTCCATGAGAATCTGGACCGTGTTCACAACTTTCTATAGTTTCTCATGGTCCTGGGCAGAGCAGTTGCCATACCAAGCCATTATGCATCCAGATAGAATGTTTTCTGAGGTGCATCTGTAAACTTTGGCAAGGGTCCCTATGGACATGCCAAATCTCCTAAGGCTCCTGAGGAAGAAAGGCTCTGCCTACTTGACAGTCACATCTTTGTCGACAGTCCAGGACAGACTGTTCTTTTAGGCCCCACTAGTTACTTTGCTGAGCCCCAACACACTTTAGGTAAGCAAAAAGCTAACAGCGATGCACAAAAACCCACTAATTCTAACAGAAGCCTCAAAAACTGTTCTAAAAGAAATCACCATGGCTCAGAAATACTCACAGGCTAGTTATTAATTCAGACTCTCAAAAAAAATCACAGTAGAGTAATGAAATAGAAAATTGGAAACAAAGTAGGAATAAGTGGATCTTTTTCTAAATGAGTTGGTTAAAGCAAGAATTGGAACTAGGATACCAGCTATTCACATTGTATGTTAGTGATTTAGATGACAGAACTAAATGAAATATCTCAAAACTTACAGTTGATGAAATTGGTTGGGAGGGTGAGTTGTGATAAGGATGTAGAGATGTTGCAGTGTGATTTGGACAGCTATCCACCTTGGTAGCAAACACAAGGCAGATTATTATTTGAATGGCTGTAATCAACAAGACCTGGGTGTCCTCATGCACCAGTCTCTGAAAGTAAGTATGCAGGTGCAGCAGGCAGTAAAGAAGGCAAACTGCATGTTGGTCTTCATATCGAGAGGATTCAAACTCTGGAGCTGGGATAACTTGCTGCAATTGTACACGTGGAGTACTGAGTGTTAAGGGAATCTTTCTGAGTGGAGTCTCAATACACTGGAATCATTCTGAAGATTGCAACCGTATAAAATGATATTTAAGTCACTTTTGGAATATTGTGTACAGTTCTGATCACCATATTACCAAAAGGATGTGGAGGCTTTGGAGAGGCTACAGAAAAGGTTTACCAGGATGTTGTCTGGCTTGGACAGTATTACCTAGGAAGAGAGATTTGTTTTCACTTGAACATTGGAGGTTGGGGGGGGGTCGTCGACCTGGTAGAAACTTACAAAAATAATGAGAGGCATACATGAGTGGATAGTCTGAGTCTTTTTCTCAAGGTAGAAGTGTCGATTACTGGGGGACATAGGTTTATGCCAAAAGGAAATTTTAAGGGAGATATTACAGTCAAGTTCTTTTTTTTTTACAGAGGCTGTTAAGTGCCTGGAATATACTGCAGGTGGAGGTAGCAGATACAACTGCAAGGTTTAAGAAGGTGCCTCAACATACTCATGAATAGACAGAGAATAGAGGGAAACAGACCAAATATAGGCATAAGGTTTTTGATTAGAAAGGTTGGGTCAGCACAGTGGCTCAGTGGTTAGCACTGCTGCCTCACAGCGCCTGGGACTCTGGTTCAATTCCCGCGTTGGGCAATTGTCTGTGTGGGTTTCCTCCGGGTGCTCTGGCTTCCTCCCACAATCCAAAGATGTGCAGGTCAGATGAATTGGCCATGCTAAGTTGCCCACAGTGTTCAGGGGTGTGTAGGTTAGGTGCATTAGTCTGGGGTAATGGGTAAGGGAATGGGTCTGGGTGGGTTACTCTTTGGAGGGTCAGTGTGGACTTGTTGGGCATAAGGGCCTGTTTCCACACTTTAGGGGTATTACGTGTCAGTGTAAGCTTGGTGTGCTAAGGGCCTGTCCCTGTGCTGTACTGTTCTATGGTCTCCTGATTGGAGAAGGATGCTCTACCTATAGAGGGAGTGCAAATTGATTTACGGGAAGGCAAGGCAGATGTATGAGGAGAGAATGGGTCAGTTAGGGGTGCATTCACTGGTGTTCAGAAGAATGTGGAGGGGAATTTCATAGAAACCTATAAAATAATAGACTGGACAGGTCAGATGCAGGAAGGATGTGCCTGATGGTAGGAGATGTCCAGAACCAGGGGTCTAGTTTAAGGAGAAGAGGTAAACCTTTTAAGACCAGGATGAGGAGACATTTCCTCACCTAGAGCAGGAAGCCTGTGGAATTCATGACCACTGAAAGCAGTTGAGGCCAAAAGATTGTGGTTTCAAGGAGGAGGCAGTTATAGCCATTCGAGTGAAAGGGATCTTTTAGGGGGGTTGGACTGGGGCAGGGGGGGAGGAGAGATGGAGTTGGACATGGAGGAGGATTGGGGTACTGAGCTTGATGACCACTGTCACCATAATAATTAGCAGAGCAGGCTCAAGGAGTCAAAAGGCCGACAAATGCTCCTATCCTCAATGTTTCTATTGACTCAATGACCAAAAATTCAAACTTACAATAAATGATATTAAAAGATTACAGTCGACATCACAAGTTTGTGATCTTTCACTAGAACTGGGAGTAGTTCAAGATGACACAAGTAGATGCAAAGAAAGTGGGGTGGAAGGCATGAACACAATAACTGCCTGGAAATCAGGGAACTAAATGACAAATAATGATGGCACAAAGCAAATGGAACAAGTGAAAAAAGAAACAATGGATACTGCAGAATCTTTACCAAGATCTAATATCCAAAAGAAAACCAGGAGGAATGAGTGAAATTATTGAACTCAGTGCAGAGTTTGGTAGCTGAAAGAGGAGGTGCTGTTCTGTGAATCAACATGCACCTTCAGTGGAGTTATGTAGGGTACTCGAAGGTCAAGTGAGGAATGGGCCAAGAATTAAAATGACTGACGTTTGTAAACACTTCTCTCCACCATCAGCCTGTTAGTCCATGCAGCTAGAACAGAAACAAACGGATCAGTAATATCTGATGATCCGTGTATGTTTTACTGAATTTAGAACACTCACTCCTTTATAAATAGATCTGAAAGGAAAACATAAAATGATGTCATTGGTTACACAGCTGCAACAGGGCAGATGACAGTGAGAAGCTGGAGCTAACTGGCACAGTTTAATGGGAACTGTGCCCAAACATGCAACACCCTGACCTGTTCAACCATTGCTTGAAAAACATAGTTTCAATATCAATCCCCTGGATATCCCAGCACATGGACAGATTACATTACATTACAGTGTGGAAACAGGCCCTTCGGCCCAACAAGTCCACACCGCCCCGCCGAAGCGCAACCCACCCATACCCCTACATTTACCCCTTACCTAACACTACGGGCAATTTAGCATGGCCAATTCACCTGACCTGCACATCTTTGGACTGTGGGAGGAAACCGGAGCACCCAGAGGAAACCCACGCAGACACGGGGAGAATGTGCAAACTCCACACAGTTAGTCGCCTGAGTCGGGAATTGAACCCGGGTCTCAGGCGCTGTGAGGCAGCAGTGCTAACCACTGTGCCGCCCACATACTGATCATACTGATCACAAACTAATTGGCATATTCAGCTTACAAAATAACACCAAGTGAGGGCATACATTGGCAGCAAGCAAACACACTCTTGGTATGTGTGAGGCAGAGGAGGGAGACAGAACCCCTTGTAAATAACTTCAGACCTGTTTGCTGACGGTGAACCACGCTCAGGGAGAACATTAATTAAGTCCCTACACAATCAGCTGATTTTCCAAATTTCACCCTGACTGGAGACAATCAAGCATCTGTTTGCTCCCTCAGACCGCAAACCTCCGGTTAAAACATGCCTGCAGCCAACGATCACTTAGATCACAGACACCCAACCCAAACCCCACCCTCCCCGTACTGCCAGATCTCAAAAGAACACCACCCAGATCCTGAAGACTACCTCCAGAGATGCTCAAGACTGCGCACCCACAACCCCTGACTCCCAGAGCCACATAACACACCACCCAAAGGCACGAGACAGAGTCTCAACACCACAAAACACTGCCCAGACCATGCAAATGTCAAAGTGCTGACAGTCTTCACTTGGTCGCCCCAATCTCCGACTGGACCTCCCGGACCCTCCCCAATCCCTGACAAGAGCCCCCAGATCCTCCCCAATCCCTGACAGGAGCCCCCGGATCCTCCCCAATTTCGGACTGGAGCCCCTGGATCCTCCCCAATCTCCGACTGAAGCCCCCGGATCCTCCCCAATCTCCGACTGAAGCCCCCGGATCCTCCCCAATCTCCGATTGGAGCCCCCGGATCCTCCCCAATCTCCGACTGAAGCCCCCGGATTCTCCCCAATCTCCGATTGGAGCCCTAGGATCCTCCCCAATCTCCGATTGGAGACCCGGATCCTCCCCAATCTCCGACTGAAGCCCCCGGATCCTCCCCAATCTACGATTGGAGCCCCCGGATCCTCCCCAATCTACGATTGGAGCCCCCGGATCCTCCCCAATTCCCGACTAGAGCCCCCGGATCCTCCCCAATCTTCGACTGGAGCTCTCGGATCCTCCCCAATCTCCAACTAGAGCCCCCATATCCTCCCCAATCCCCGACTGCAGTCCCCGGACTTCCCACCCACCCGACTGGAGGTCCCAGAACCCTCCAGATCTCCGACTGGAGCCCCCGGATCCGTCCCAATCACCAGCTGGAGCCCCCGGATCCTCCCCAATTCCAAACTGGAGCCCCCGGATCCTCCCCAATCCCTGACAGGAGCCCCCGGATCCTCCCCAATCTCGGACTGGAGCCCCTGGATCGTCCCCAATCTCCGACTGAAGCCCCCGGATCCTCCCCAATCTCCGATTGGAGCCCCCGGATCCTCCCCAATCTCCGACTGGAGCCCTAGAATCCTCCCCAATCTCCAATTAGAGCCCTAGGATCCTCCCCAATCTCCGATTGGAGACCCGGATCCTCCCCAATCTCCGACTGAAGCCCCCGGATCCTCCCCAATCTCCGATTGGAGCCCCCAGATCCTCCCCAATCCCCGACTAGAGCCCCCGGATCCTCCCCAATCTTCGACTGGAGCTCTCGGATCCTCCCCAATCTCCGACTGGAGCCCCCATATCCTCCCCAATCCCCGATTGCAGTCCCCGGACTCTCCACCCCCACCCGACTGGAGGTCCCAGAATCTTCCAGATCTCCGACTGGAGCCCCCGGATCCGTCCCAATCACCAGCTGGAGCCCCCGGATCCTGCCCAATTCCAAACTGGAGCTCCCGGATCCTTCCCAATCCCAGACTGGAGCCCCCGGAGCCTCCCCAAACTCGGACTGGAGCCCCCGGATCCTCCCCAATCCCAGACTGGAGCCCCCGGAGCCTCCCCAAACTCGGACTGGAGCCCCTAGATCCTCACCAATCCCTGGCTGGAGCTCCCGGATCCTCCCCAATCCCTGACTGGAGCCCCCGGATCCTCCCCAATCCCAGACTGAAGCCCCCGGATCCTCCCCAATCCCAGACTGGAGCCCCCGGATCCTCCCCAATCCCAGACTGGAGCCCCCAGATCCTCCCCAATCCCAGACTGGAGCCCCCGGAGCCTCCCCAAACTCGGACTGGAGCCCCTGGATCCTCACCAATCCCCAGCTGGAGCTCCTGGATCATCCCCAATCCCTGACTGGAGCCCCCGGATCATCCCCAATCTCAGACTGGAGCCCTCGGATCCTCCCCAATCCCCGACTGGAGCCCCCGGACTTTCCCCAATCTCCGACTGGAGCCTCCGGATCCTCCCCAATCCCAGACGGGACCCTCGGATCCGTCCCAATTCCTGACTGGACTCCCGGATCCTCCCCAGTCCCTGACTGGAGCGTCCGGTTCCTCCCCAATCCCCGACGGGAGCCCCTGGATCCTCCACAATCTTCAACTGGAGAAATCCCGGATACTCCCCAATCTCCGACTGGAGCCCCCGGATCTTCCCCAATCCCCGACTGGAGTCCCCGGGTCCTCCCCAATCCCCGACTGGAAATCCCGGATCCTTCCCAATCTCTGACAGGAGCCCCCGGATCCTTCCCAATCCCAGACTGGAGCTCCCAGACCCTCCCCAATCCCTGACTGGAGCCCCCGGATCCTCCTAAATCCCCAATTGGAGCTCCCGGATCCTCCCCAATCTCCGACTGGAGCTCGCGGATCCTCCCCAATCTCCGACTGGAGCTCCTGGACCCTCCCCAATCCCCAACTGGAGCCCCCCGATCCTCCCCAATTCCTGACTGGAGCTCCCGGATCCTCCCCAATCTCCGACTGGATCCCTCGGATCCTCCCCAATCCCCGGTTGGAGTCCCTGGATCCTCCCCAATCTCAGTCTGGAGCCCCGGATCCTCCCCAATCTCCGACTGAAGCTCCCGGATTCTCCCCAATCTCCGACTGGAGCTACTGGATCCTCCCCAATTTCCAGCTGGAGCTCCCGGATCCTCCCCAATCCCAGACTGGAACCCCCGGATCCTCCCCAGTCCCAGACTGGAACCCCCGGATCCTCCCCAATCGCTGAATGGAGCTCCCGGATCCTCCCCAATCTCCGACTGGAGCCCCCGATCCTCCCCAATCCCAGACTGGAGCTCCCGGATCCTCCCCAATTCCTGACTGGAGCTCCCGGATCCTACCCAATCTCCGAATGGAGCTCCCGGATCCTCCCCAATCTCCGAATGGAGCTCCCGGATCCTCCCCAATCTCCGACTGGATCCCTTGGATCCTCCCCAATCCCCGGTTGGAGCCCCTGGATCCTACCCAATCCCCAACTGGAGCCCCCGGATCCTACCCAATCCCCAACTGGAGCCCCCGGATCCTCCCCAATCCCCGACTGGAGCCCCCGGATCCTCCCCAATCTCGGACTGGAGCCCCTAGATCCTCCCCAATCCCCGACTAGAGCCCCCGGATCCTCCCCAATCTTCGACTGCAGCTCTCGGATCCTCCCCAATCTCCGACTGGAGCCCCCATATCCTCCCCAATCCCCGACTGCAGTCCCCGGACTCCACCCCCACCCGACTGGAGGTCCCAGAACCTTCCAGATCTCCAACTGGAGCCCCCGGATCCATCCCAATCACCAGCTGGAGCCCCCGGAACCTCCCCAATTCCAAACTGGAGCTCCCGGATCCTCCCCAAACCCAGACTGGAGCCCCCGGAGCCTCCCCAAACTCAGATTGGAGCCCCCGGATCCTCCCCAATCCCAGACTGGAGTCCCCGGAGCCTCCCCAAACTCTGACTGGAGCCCCTGGATCCTCACTAATCCCTGGCTGGAGCTCTCGGATCCTCCCCAATCCCAGACTGGAGCCCCCGGATCCTCCCCAATCCCAGACTGGAGCCCCTGTATCCTCCCCAATCCCAGACTGGAGCCCCCAGACCCTCCCCAATCCCAGACTGGAGCCCCCGGAGCCTCCCCAAACTCGGACTGGAGCCCCTGGATCCTCACCAATCCCCAGCTGGAGCTCCCGGATCCTCCCCAATCCCCAGCTGGAGCTCCCGGATCCTCCCCAATCCCCGACTGGAGACACCGGATCCTCCCCAATCTCCGACTGGAGGTCCCGGAACCTTCCCAACCTCCGACTGGAGCTCCCGGATCCTCCCCAATCCCTGAATGGACCTCCCGGATCCTCCCAAATCTCCGACTGGAGTTCGCGGATCTTGCCCAATCTCCGAGTGGAGCTCCCGGAACCTCCACAATCTCCGACTGAAGCCCCCGGATCCTCCCCAATCTCCGACTGGAGCGTCCGGGTCCTCCCCAATCCCTGACAGGAGCCCCCGGATCCTCCTAAATCCCCAATTTGAGCTCCCGGATCCTCCCCAATCTCCAGCTGGAGCTCCCGGATCCTCCCCAATCCCAGACTGGAGCCACCGGATCGTCTCCAATCCCTGAATTGAGCTCCCGGATCCTCCCCAATCTCCGACTGGAGCTCCCGGACCCTCCCCAATCCCCAACTGGAACCCCCCGATCCTCCCCAATCCCTGAATGGAGCTCCCGGATCCTCCCCAATCTCCGACTGGACCCCCCGATCCTCCCCAATATCCGACTGGAGCTCCCAGATCCTCCCCAATTCCTGACTGGAGCTCCCGGATCCTCCCCAATCTCCGACTGGATCCCTCGGACCCTCCCCAATCCCGGGTTGGAGCCCCTGGATCCTCCCCAATCTCAGTCTGGAGCCCCGGATCCTCCCCAATCCCTGACTGGAGTCCCCAGATCCTCCCCAATCTCCGACTGAAGCTCCCGGATCCTCCCCAATCTCCGACTGAAGCTCCCGGATCCTCCCCAATCTCCGACTGAAGCTCCCGGATCCACCCCAATTCCCGACTGGAGCCCTTGCTCCTCTGCATACCCTGCTCGGGTCATTACATTTCCCACCCAGCTGTGATCAGAGCCTCAGCATCTTCACTCTCTGTGGCCCACCCCACTGTCTCCATTCTGGATTTGTGAGGGTCTACACCCATTAGTTGTCAACGTGTATTGTAATTAAACAGCAACTGCATCACCCATGCTGGGTCAGTATAAAACAGCAGATTTCTCCAGACAGTGTCAGGCTTCTTGAAGATACCACGCTGTCCCACACAGGACCACGACCAACACTTCAAATTCACAAATCTGTACAGCTGCCAGATAATCGTAGGGAAAGGACCAAATTAATTGAGCTTCATTCAAAATTCACTGTAACCGCAAACATTTCAACCAGAAAACAGCTTCATCTTTGTCAAGCACTCTCCAAGGCCTCAAAGTCACCACAAGACTTGTTAAATTCATAAAGCTCAGAAAAGGCCCTTCAGCCCATCAAGTCTACAGAAACATTACCACTAAAAGTGCACTAATCCCAATTTCCTGCACTTGTCCCAAATCCTTGCATGCTACAATATGTGTAGTACTCTTCCAAATATTTTTTTCGAAGTTGTAAGGTTTCTAGCCTCCACTAACTTCCCAATCAGTGCATTCCAGGTTCCCAGTGCTCACTGAGTGAGGAGGCTTATTTTCTGAAATCCCCTCGGAATCTCCTGCCCCTTACCCTAAAACTGTGCCCTCTCGTGAATGATCCCTCAACCAAGGGAAACAGCTGAGCTCTAATCACCTGTCCATGTCCCTCCCAATCTGATACACCTGAATCACCACCTCGGTCTGCTCTACTCTGAAGAAAACAATCCAAGCCTTCCTAGTCTCACCTGAAAGCTCTATTCTTTCCATCCCAGGCAACATCCTGGTGAACATCCTCTGTACCTTCCTTGTGGTATCACATCCTTCCTGTGGTGAGGTGACCAGAACTGCACACGTCACTCCAGTTGCAGCCTGACCATCGCTCTATACAACTCCAACATTACCTCCTTGCTCTAACATTCTACTCCACGACTGATGAAAGCAAGTCTTGAACTAAATGGACTCTGGAATCTCACATCAAATTCCTCAATGGCCATCTTTCAACTAGCTCCGAGGGAGCAGCACCACTTCTGTAACGTAGCTGATGCCTGCAGCCTCCAGCTGGGATACTGAAAGGCTTTGATAGATTTAAAAAGAATGCATGAGTAAGGAAAGCACCTCAGATGGTTTGCACTTGGTCAGTAAGTTGGGGGACTGGCCTACTATGGTCCATCAGTGACAAATATATTGTATGGATCAAACTTACTCTCACCTTCTGCGAATGAATGCTGTTATCAGCACTGCACTCAGACCCAAGTGTGACATCAGCACACATGTATTTTATTCAAGCTGATAATTCACTCAGCTTCCAGCAGATCCGTATTAGCTCTTACAGCACAATCCAATTATTTAATTGAATTAAGGGTTTCTGAAACTGCCTGATCTCAATTTTCCAGTCACCTGAGGCAGCACTAGGATCATTATTTTTCTCTGTGTAGACCTGGGTGTACAAGGCACAAGTTCAAAATATGAAAGAATTATGAAGTGTGAGGACAGTAGTCTTTGATTTCAATTTAAAATCAGCCAACAGATTTGCAGAGTGTTATATCTGTGCACACTACAAACTACACACATTAATAATAGAACCCTGTGCTATGTAAAGGAATCTGTACATAGAATGTACCTTTTTTTACATTCACTCATGGGTCATGGACATTGTTGGCTGGCCAGTATTTTATTGCCTGGCCCTAGCTGCTCTTGAGAAAATGGTAATGAGCTGCCTTCTTGAAGTTCATATGCTGGGGTAGACCCACAATGATACTGAGGGAGTTCCAGGATTTTCAAGCAGGAAGACTGACGGAACAGAGATATACTTTCAAGTAAGGTTGGTGAGTGGCTTGGAAGGGAACTTACAGGTGGTTGTGTTCCCATATACCTGCTGCCCTTCTAGAAATGGTCGCGAGTTTGGAAGGTGCTGTCTGAGGATCTTCGGTGAATTTCTGCCGTGCATCTTGCAGACAGTACACCCTGCTGCTACTGAGCATCGGAGGTGGAAGGAGTGGATGTTTGTGGGTATGGTACCAATCAAGCGGGGTACTTTGTCCCGGATGGTGTCAAGCTGTTGTGAAGCTATGGTGAAGCTGTACCCATCCAGGCAAGTGGGAATTATTCCAGCACAGTCCTGACTTGTGCCTTGTAGATGGTGGACAGGCTTTGGAGAGTGAGTAGGTGAGTTACTCAGCACAGTATTCCTAGTCTCTGACCTGCTTTTGTAGCCACTGTGTTTGTGACAGGTCCAGTTGAGGTGCAGGTGAATCTGTGGCGGATATGGAAGTTTCCTTTGGGGCCTTGGAGGGAGGTGAGGGGGGAGGTGTGGGTGCAAGTCTTGCACCTCCTGCGGTTGCAGAGGAAGGTGCCGGGACCACAACAATACGACGGTTGGAGGAAGAGCGCCTCATCTTCCGCCTAGGAACCCTCCAACCACAAGGGATGAACTCGGATTTCACCAGTTTCCTCATTTCCCCTCCCCCCCCACCTTGTCTCAGTCAAATCCATCGAATTCAGCACCGCCTTCCTAACCTGCAATCTTCTTCCTGACCTCTTCGCCCCCACCCCAGTCTGACCTATCACCCTCACCTTGACCTCTTTCCATCTATCACATTTCCGACGCCCCTCCCCCAAGTCCCTCCTCCCTACCTTTTATCTTAGCCTGCTGGACAAACTTTCCTCATTCCTGAAGAAGGGCTTATGCCCGAAACGTCGACTCTCCTGTTCCCTGGATGCTGCCTGACCTGCTGTGCTTTTCCAGCAACACATTTTCAGCTCTGATCTCCAGCATCTGCAGTCCTCACTTTGTCCATGTTTAAATCAAGGCTATAATGAGGTTAGGAGCAGAGTGGTAAAAACAGGGTCATTGAGGCTGTCAATCATTGCCACATTCTCATGGCAACACCCTGACTGAACAAAATTTACCTACCAGGCCTAAGAATTAAGATTGATGGGAAACTGTTCTAGAAGCATAGAAAACAAGAGTCGACCATTCAGCCCTTAAGTCTGCTCTATTATTCGATGTAATCATGGCTAATCATCCGACTCAGAACCCTGACCTCTTTAGCCCAGACAACAATATCTAACTCCTTCTTGAAAATATTCAATGTTTTGGCGTGAATCGCTTTCTCTGGCAGAGAATTCCACAGACTCACCACTCTCAGTGAAGAAATTTTCTCATCTCAGTCCTAAACAGTTAAATTATAACCCTTGGTTCTGGATTCTCCAGTCACTGGCAACATCCTTCCTGCATTTCCATGCCAATGATGGTGTGACCAAGTAGCACACACTTTCCATTTTGTATGATTCAGTGTCTTTTTTATTGAGTGTTTTTTTGCATCGTAATCCTGATGAGTAAGAGATGAAAAGCTTCAACTTCTTGTCTCCAACAATGTTGAAGTAAATGGCAAAAGAACTCTCTCGATATCAACATTTCACAGTTGTGTGTGATTTTAAAAAGTATTCTGTTCTATTTTTGTCAGTGAATTACCTCAAATTTCCCACATTATATTATCTGTGGCATAGCAATGTTACATGTTGCACTCTGTGTATTCATGCATATAACACTGCAACAAATCTGTTTCACAACCAGCTTAATTTTGCTCCCTTATTTGACTCCTTCCTGGGCTAGAATTGTGAAATGGTTGCAGCACATTTGGGAAAAGCTTTTCACACAGCAAGTGGTTCATGTGTGTAATGAACTGACACAGAGGACGGGGAGGAAGATTCAATTATAATGTTCAGGAACAGAGTTGGATAAGTACGAAGACAGAAAACAATTGCAGGCCCGCAGGCAAGGAGTAGGATTTGGTGGTTTGCTCCTGGACAGAGCTGGCATTGGCTAAATAAATCCCTTCTGTGCTAGAACTGTTCAATAGTTCTAGCCCACGAACAGAGGAAGTCAGATAGGGGAGTAAAACTAAGCTGGTTGTGAAACAAATTTGTTGCAGTGTTATATGTACAAATACACAAAGTGCAACATGTAACATTGCTGTGCAACAGATGGTATAATGTGGGAAGTGTGAGGTGATTCACTGACAAAAATGGAATAAAATACTTGTGTCAAAAAACACAAAACTGCGCAATGTTGACATTGAGAGAGACAATTAGAAAGATAAATGATGTGTTGACTTTAATGTCAGCCTCTGGAGGAAGAAAACAAGCAAGTCTTGCAGGGTTACACCATGGAAAATGTGTAGTTTTGGTCTTGCATTGGAGTTGACACAGAGAAAGCTGACTAGTCCCTGGGCCAAAGGGGCTGTTCTCTGATGACAGACTGAGTAACCTGGCTCTATATTGACGTGATCTCATTGAAACATTCAAGATTCTGAAGTGGCTTATTACGGCAGACTCAGGGAAGGATCTAGAACACTGGGGCACAGTTTCAGGGTAAGTGACCAATTATTTCAAACTGAAATGAGGAGAAATTTCTCCAATCAAAAGGCTGTAAATCTTCAGATTCTCTACTGCCGATGCTCCATCGTTGAATTTGTTTGGGGCTGAGATAGACAGCTTTGAATCTCTCAGGAATCAAAGATACAGAAAGCTTAAGGGAAAATAGAGATGGGGCAAAAGTTCACCCAGTCATCATATTAAATGGTGGACCAGACTAGGGGCTGAACGACTTATAGCTGCTCCCAATACTATATTTTTATGGGAGAAATTGTCAATAACGGAGGCCAGACTACTGGATTAGGCTTTGAAATGCTGCTATTCTGAGTAGAAGTCATATTCTCTGCATTCTCTGATATCAGTTCTAATTTTACTGGTACCTAGAGGAAGCTAAGTCCCATTGTTCCATGTTTACAATTTTATTTAATCTATCCTATAATTGTGTTGTCCCGTAGTCACCGCAGATGGTAAGAAGTTGAACTTTCTCCAGTCTCTCTTCATATCACAGCTTTCTGACAGCTTTCCGCTAAATTAATAAAATGTCCCAAAGCACTTTTTAATAAAACAAAATGTAAGATTTGTGATGATGGCCATCTCCCGGGGTTCCAGAGCTCAATACAGCACTCAAGACCCAAGTTCAGCAGAGCAATCTAGGGCTTTAACCTGGAGGGCTCTGGAGTCAGACACGAACATAACGTCTGACTCAGAAGTGAGTGCAACCAATGGAGCCCTGACCTTGCAGATGCAATCAGTACCGGCTGAAGTGACACACGGCCAGGAAAACAGTAAGATCAAGTAAAGAATTCAGTCAGTGCAGTTTAGCACTTTCTCAACATTGGTAACAGCAATCCTCCACCTAAACAGCCAATTTCACCAACTCGCCATCATCTGTGCAAAATCATTAATCTCTAAGCTTCTCTGTACAGGACTTCTCAGCCTGAACCTACTTTTTTGAGTTTGTGCCAAAATATGAGCAGTACTCAAATATCAAACCAATTAAAATCCTGACAGAGAAACAAAATCTGTTCATTGCCAGCCAGTCTGTGTGGAAATGTAGATACAGGAGTCATGACTGTCGCAAAACTGATTCAGGAATTGCTCTCCTTTGAAAACTGCCAACGTCACGCTAAAATGAGGGATTACTGGGAGAACTAATAGGTCAGAGTCTACCATTTGGACAAGTGACTCGAACCTGTTATTAAGGAGGGATTATCGCTCATTTGGACAAAAATGAACTGATCAGAGCAAGCCAGAATGGACTTGGAAAGGGCGCGTTATCTTCAACAACCACTGTAGTTTTGGAGATGTTAATCAGATGGGAGATAAAGCTGTAGCTGTGAGTCATGGTTTTCTCTGGGAATTTACACCAGGGACTTAGATTTCAGTATACTTACAAATGAATTAGATGAAGGAATGGTGAGACTTGCATCTAATTTTGGTGAAGACATCACGGTGACACTGTAAATAATGTTGAGTGAGGCACAGCTTGCTAAGTCACTGAAGCATTAAGTATGCTAAACTGTGACAGATGGACAGGATAACATCATCCACTTTCTTCATTAGTCTTTCACAGGATGTGGGTCTCACGGATTAGTCCAGTATTTATTGCCTATCCCTAATTGCCCAGACAGCAGTTAGGGGTGAACCACATTGCAGTGGGTTTGGAGTGACTTGTAGGCCAGACAAGGGAAAGATGGCAGTTGCCTTCCCTAAAGACACCTGTTAGTTTCAAATTCTACCACCTATCACGGTGGGATTTGAACCTAGGTCGCTGGGTTAACAGTCTAGAAATAATACCACTAGCTACCACTCCCTACTAGAAAGCCAGGAACCATATACAGAAATCACAAAGCAGAAGTTATAACGGGTTTTAAAAAGCTAATGAAATGTTGGCCATTATCTGGAATTATGTTCTAAATTAGCTTGATCATCAACAGCCTTTTACACATTCAAAGCAGAGGCTGTGTTTTATTCGTGTACAGGCAGCATGAGAAACCTATTCTCCTGCTTGACATTCCTGACTTTTCTTGGCTGCTCTGTAACAGGGAGAATTTTTTGCCAACAGTAATGCAAATTAAGGGTTAGAAATCAAAGGGCTCATGTTTGGAGTCTCAGACTTGTTATGCCGCAGAAGGTGATCATTCAACCCATCGTGTCTGCACTAGCTTACTGAATATGCATATTTTAGTGTCAGTCACCTGTCTCTTCCCAATTAATATTATTTATTTAATTGCTTTAAAAAGCAGAGATTATAAGAAATTGAAGGCTATTCGGCCCATTGAACTTGTATTACCATTCAACAAGATCCTGGCTCATTTGGCTCCAATTTCCTGCCTGTCCCCATGACTGTAGACTCCCTTGTAAATCAAAAATCTCTAATTCAGCCTTGAACTTATTCAATGGTCACGTTTCTACTGCTCCCCAGGAAGATAATTCAAAAGAAGAAATTCCTCTAACTTCAGTATTCAATGGGAGACGCTTTTCTTTAAACTATGCCACCTCGATTTAGATTCTCCTCAGAGGGGAAAGATCCTCTCAGCATCCATTCACTCAACAGACATTTACATGTTTCAATGATGTCACATCTCCATTTTCTAAACTTCAATACGTATAGAGGTAAATTGATCAACTTTTCCTTATAAGACAGCAATCAGCCCAGTGAACTCAGAGTGACATCATCTCTTCTGCCTTGCTCTTTCCTCTGGGAAGTTCCAAATCTCCCCTCATGTGACTCGTCCACCTCACATTTAGTTTAAAGCACTCTTTCACTCCAGTTAAATGATTCACAAGTACACTGGTCCCAGTGTGATTCAGGTGAAGATAATACTAATGGTACAGGTCACACACTCTTTAGTTTTGGTGCCAATGGCCTATGAATCAAAACCCATTGTCTCCTATCAATCTCTGAGCCACACACTCATCTCCCTGATCTTATTTACCCTATACCAATTTGCTCACAGCTCAGGTAGGAATCCAGTAATAATACAACCCGTGTGATTCTGTATATTGATTTAGTCCCTACCTACTCCTTTAAAGCAGCTCTATTTTTAGTTCTATCAAACGTTATTGGGACCTACATAGACCTTAACAGTTGGGTCAGCCCTCCACTCCCAATCCAAGATTCCCTTCAGACTTCAGAAGATGTCTTCAAACCGGGCACCAGGCAGGCAATATATTCTCAGTTGCAGAGAACCAAATCTATCCCCCTGGCTATACAGTTCCTTTTGTAACTACATGTTTTTTAAACCTCCTGTACTTGATAGGCTTCCTACACCAAGGCGCTATGGTCAGTTTGCTCAACTTTCCTGCAGCCCCTGCTCTTGGCCTCAGATGCCGCAAGGCCTGAGGCTCTTCCTCCTGGATACCTCTCGCCTGCCTTACTTGCAGTGACACCCTCCTGCTCTGACCACCCACCAAATCCGAGGTGCCTATTCAGGACCATGGCATGGTAAGATTTCTTCACTGCGAGGGTGGTGAATCTTCGGGGCTTCAGCTCAGAGGCCTGTGGTTGTTCAGACACTGAGTTTATTCAGACATCAAAGACTATGAGATTAAAGCTATGAAAATGGGGCGAGCACAGGAAAGTAGCACTGAAGTGGAACATCAGCCATGATCCAGTTAAATGATGGAGGAGACTCGATGGACTGAATGGCATACTCCTGCTGCCATTTTTAAGTTCCAATTTTACCCAAAAGTAGTAGTATGACTGACTTCTGGAACAATGTGTCTAACTAAATTTTAGAATCCCTACAGAGTGGAAAACAGCCCAACAATTCCACACTGAACCTTCGAAGCATATCCCACCCAAACCTATTCCCCATTCCCCTACATTTCCCCCGACCAATGCACCTAACCTACACATTCCTGGACGCTATCTGCAATTTAGCATGGCCAATTCACCCTAATCTGCACATCTTTGGATGGTGGGAGGAAACCGAAGCACCCAGAGGAAACTCACTTAGACACGGGGAGAATGTGCAAACGCCATACAGACAGTTGTCTGAGGTTGGAATCGGATCCAGGTCCTCGGTGCTGTGAGGCAGCAGTGCTAACCACTGAGCCACTGTGTTGCCCCAAAATATCACCCTCACCCCACCCAAACACTTCATGACATCGGAAGCTCGGTCTCCAGCTCATTAACTTTTAGCCTGAGTCTCTCAAGGTGCAGGTCCAGTTATCATGGTTCACAGTGGTGCCCATGATCTACAGGGACCTGCTGAATCTACTGGTGAAATTAACTAATTCGTTTTCAAGCTTAGAAATATTACTCAAGTGCTGTTAAATAATTTGATGTAACTGGAGACAAGTTAAGCCATAAACTTAGTGCAGGGACAAGATAAAATTACTTCAGGACAAGTTTAAATGTCTGCTCTTGTACAGTCAGATAACATCTCCAACTTAGCAACGAAACACCTGCCTGTTATTCCCCACTTTCTGCACACTGAGGAAGGGCATGAAACGCAGCAGAGCCACCCTCGTTGGCACCTGCACCTTGTCACACTCTCTGCTCCCACACCACAATTCACTTCTCAGCCAACCAACCGCAAAACCACAATCATTATTGTTTCACCTGGCTTTCAGTGAGGGCCAGAGAAGTATGAGCTAGAAGTGGAACTATTTTCAGAGACTTTAAAGCAAACACAGGGCTAATCCAGGAAGTGGCTGGCTAGAACCACAACAGGAAATGTGGCGCCATTTATTAATAATGAAACACTCACCAGGCGATTGTTCTCATAGACATTCTCTTTGGACAGTGAATCGAAGTCTCTGCAAGAAACAAAAACATCACATATGAAAAGATCCTACAATTAGACAGGGAGGGCACAGAGTCAGCGAGGAGAGCAGGGTAGTTAAGGGGAGCGGGCAGGCGAGGTAGAGGGAGTGGTGTAGAAGATGGGGGCGCTGGGAGAGAGAAGAAGGGGTCAAAGGGAGGGGGTGCAACCGATCTGAGGTTTGGGGAGCCACAGCGTGTAAGCAGTGGTCTAGGGAGGAGTGTTTGGTGTTGGGAAAGCTGTGGAGAAAGGTGTTAGGGGAGCCACAGAGAGGGAAAGTGGGAGGAGGCGACTAACAGAGTCTGACAGAGTGACAGAAATTGAGCAATAAGCCGACAAAGAGATGACATAGATCCTTTCCTCCTGAATTTTCTGCTTGTGATCAGTAGCCTGGAGCCCAGCATTAGTCAGTCATTCACCTTGAACATCTTGAAATGTTTCCCTGAGTTTAAATAAACTACACTGAGACCAAAGGAGGTCAAAAAGACAGAATTCCTTCCTGCCATCTGCTGTATTCAGGGAGAGTGAGAGAGACAGAGGACCTGAATTAAGGATGGTGTTATAAGTAATAAGCATACAGGTCCATGAAGTTATCACTCGCACTGAGCAGAAAGGATTGTAAAAACACAGCAGACTCTTCATTCCTCATAGGGCCATGTCACAGAGGAGGGAGGGAAGGCTTCAGTTCACCATTTTGGTTAATAATTTAAACAAGGCACTGATAATTCACTTGTTAACAGAGACTGTTCTGCATGAGGTTGGAATGCTGGGTACAGGCTGATTTTAACATAGATAATGAAAGAGAAGGATCAATCCAGTTTAATACATGCACCTGGCTATGGTGTGACAAAGCAAGAGCAGCTACAAATGAGTAGAAAACAAGAAAGGAGTTGGGGGGGTGAGGAGTAGATAGAAAGAGATAGAGGGGAAGGGACTAAGCATGAGGCACTGAATAGGGAGACAGGTGAGGTGGGAATGATAAGTATGCATTATGGAAATCACTCCAGTATGGAAAGAGGTAATTCGGCCCATCAAGTCTGCATTAACCCTCCAAATTGTATCCCTCTAGACCCAGCACCCCCTATCCTATCCTCGTAATCTCATATTTACCATGGATAATCCATCTAACTTGTACATCCCTGCACACATGGGGCAACTGAGCACAGACAGTCCACCTAGCCTGCACATCATTGGACTATAGGAGGAAACTGGTGGACCTGGTGGAAAGCCACGCAGACACAGGGAAATCATGTAAACTTCACACAGTCAGTCACCCGAGGCTGGAATTGAATCAGAGTCCCTGGCGCTGTGAGGCAGCAGTGATAACCACTGAGCCACCGTACCACTCACACTATTACCATTCAATTAGCAATGTGCATTTTGTCATTTGCTGTAATTTCTATTGGAGAGGCTGGATTGTATAGCTCCATGTTAACTGCTTTAAGTAAAGCTCTCAACCATAACAAATCATTGTAACAGTGCAGAGGGAAGACGCTTGAATAAGCAGACAGAATTTACACAAATACCAAGAACCAGGACCAACTAAATCCGAAAGCAAGTATAGATCAGGGTGATCTACACTGTGCAGCTTCATTCTTCAGACTGTCCCCTACAGATTGTCGGTAGCCACCTTCAATCCAAAGAGTGGACTGGGCATCAAACCAAATCTGGCTGTTTGGCAGCTCAAGATGACACACCATTGAACACTTGGAAGGGTGCTATCAGAGGTGCCTTACTAAGTTGCTACACTGATTGTGCAGATTGCACAAACTGCTATGATGGTGGCAAGGGGACTGAATGTTGGTGGGTGCACTGGAAATCAAGTGAGCTGCTTATCCCGGCTGAGCTGAAGCTTCAAGTGTTGTTGGAGCTGCACCCATCCACAGAAATGGGGAGTTTTCTCTCACTCCTGACTTGCATGCAGTTAGTGATTGTTATGCCATTGACTTTAACACAAACACTCAAAGTGCCAAAGAGTCATAGAGATGGACAGCACGGAAACAGTCCATGTCGACCAGATATCCCAACTCAATCTAGTCCCACTTACCAGCACCCAGCCCATATCCCTCCAAACCCTTCCTATTCATATACCCATCCAAATGCCTCTCAAATGTTGCAATTGTACCAACCTCCATCACTTCCTCTGGCAGTTCATTCCATACATGCACCACCCTCTGTGTGAAAGAGTTGCCCCTTAGGTCTTTGTTATATCTTTCCCCTCTCACCCTAAACCTATGCCCTCTAGTTCTGGACTCCCCCACCCAAGGGAAAAGACTTTGTCTATTTATCCTATCCATGCCCCTCATGATTTTATAAACCTCTATAAGGTCACCCATCAGCCTCCGACGCTCCAGGGAAAACAGCCCCAGCCTGTTCAGCCTCTCCCTACAGCTCAAATCCTCCAACCCTGGCAACATCCTTGTAAATCATTTTTGAACCCTTTCAAGTTTCACATCTTTCTGACCGGAAGAAGGAGACTAGAATTGCATGCAATATTCCAGCAGTAGCCTAACCAATGCCCTGTACAGCCTCAACATGACCTCCCAACTCCTGTACTCAATACTCTGACCAATAAAGGAAAGCATACCAAGCGCCTTCTTCACTACCCTATTTACCCGTGATTCCACTTTCAAGGAGTTATGAACCTGCACTTGAAGGTCTCTTTGTTCAGCAACACTCCCTAAGACCTTACCATTAAGTGTATAAGTCCTGCTAAGACTTGCTTTTCCAAAATGCAGCACCTCGCATTTATCAGAATTAAACTTCATCTGCCACTTCTCAGCCCATTGGCCCATCTGATCAAGATCCTGTCGTAAACTGAGGTAACCTTCTTCACTGTCCACTACACCTCCAATTTTGGTGTCATCTGCAAACTTACTAACTATTACCTCTTATGCTCACATCGAAATCAATTATATAAATGACGAAAAGTAGTGC
Source organism: Chiloscyllium plagiosum (assembly GCF_037043375.1). NCBI lineage: Eukaryota > Metazoa > Chordata > Chondrichthyes > Orectolobiformes > Hemiscylliidae > Chiloscyllium > Chiloscyllium plagiosum. The sequence continues at coordinate 29,340,635 of NW_028270171.1, forward strand.
ACCCAGCACCGATCCTTGTGGCACTCCACTGGTCACAGGCCTCCAGTCTGAAAAACAACCATCCACTACCACCCTCTGTCTTCCACCTTTAAGTCAGTTCTGTATCCAAATGGCTAGTTCTCCCTGTATTCAGTGATATCTAACCTTGCTAACCAGTCTTCCATGGGAAACCTTGTCGAACGCCTTACTCAAGTCCAGACAGATCACATCTATCGCTCTGTCCTCATCAATCCTCTTTGTTACTTTTTTTAAAAACTCAATCAAGTTTGTGAGACATGATATCCCATGCACAAAACCATGTTGACTATCTCTAATCAGTCCTTGCCTTTCCAAATATATGTACATCCTGTCCCTCAGGATTCCCTCCAACAACCTGCCCACCACTGATGTCAGGCTCCCTGGCTTGCCCTCACCACCCTTCTTAAACAGTGGCACCTCGTTAGCCAACCTCCAGTCTTCCGGTACCTCCCCTGTGACTATCAATGATACAAATATCTCAGCAAGAGGCCCAGCAATCACTTCTCTAGCCTCCCACAGAGTTCTAGGGTACACCTGATCAGGTCCTGGGGATTTATCCACTTTTATCCATTTCAAGACTTCAAGCACCTCCTCCTCTGTAATATGGACAATTTTCAAGATGTCACTATCCATTTCCCTACATTCTATATCTTCCATGCCCTTTTCCACAGTAAATACTGATGCAAAATACTTGTTTAGTATCTCCCCCATTTTCTGCAGCTCCACACAAAGGCCACCTTGCTGATCTTTGAGGGGAGAAAGTGAGGTCTGCAGATGCTGGAGACCAGAGCTGAAAATGTGTTGCTGGAGGAAGAGCGCCTCATCTTCCACCTAGGAACCCTCCAACCACAAGGGATGAGCTCAGATTTCTCCAGTTTCCTCATTTCCCTTCCCCCCACCTTGTCTCAGTCAAATCCCTCGAACTCAGCACCGCCTTCCTAACCTGCAATCTTCTTCCTGACCTCTCCGCCCCCACCCTAGTCTGACCTATCACCCTCACCTTGATCTCTTTCCATCTATCACAATTCCGACACCCCTCCCCCAAGTCGCTCATCCCTACCTTTTATCTTAGCCTGCTGGACAAACTTTCCTCATTCCTGAAGAAGGGCTTATGCCCGAAACATCGATTCTCCTGTTCCCTGGATGCTGCCTGACCTGCTGTGCTTTTCCAGCAACACATTTTCAGCTCTGATCTTTGAGGGGCCCTATTCTCTCCCTAGTTACCCTTTTGTCCATAATGTATTTGTAAAAACCCTTTGGACTCTCCTTAACTCTATTTGCCAAAGCTACATCATGTCCGATTTCCCTCTTAAGTATACTCCTACTTCCTTTATACTCTTCTAAGGATTCACTCGATCTATCCTGTCTATACCTGACATATACTTACTTCTTTTTATTAACCAAACCCTCAATGTCTTTAGTCATCCAGCATTCCCTAAACCTACCAGCCTTTCCTTTCACCCTGACAGGAATATACTTTCTCTGGATTCTCGTTATCTCACTTCTGAAGCTTCCCATTTTCCAGCCGTCCCCTTACCTGCGAACATCTGCCCCCAATCAGCTTTCGAAAGTTCTTGCCTAATACCATCAAAATTGGCCTTTCTTCAATTCAGAACTTCAACTTTTAGATCTGATCTATCCTTTCCCAAAATTATTTTAAAACTAATGGAATTATAGTCGCTGGCCCCAAAGTGCTCCCCCACTGACACCTCAATCTCCTGCCCTGCCTTATTTCCCAAGATTAGGTCAAGTTTTGCATCTTCTCTAGTAAGTACATCCACATACTGAATCAGAAAATTTTCTTGTACATGCTTATCTAAGCTCTTAACTCTATGGTAGTCCCAGTCTATGTTTGGAAAGTTAAAATCCCCTACCGTAATCACCCTACTATTCTTACAGATAACTGACAAATTTGTTTCTCAGTTTCCCTCTGACTATTGGGGGGTCTTATAATACAATCCCAATAAGGTGATCATCCCTTTTTTATTTCTCAGTTCAACCCAAATAACTTCCCTGGATGTAGTTCCGGGAATCCTCCCTCAGTACAGCTATAATGCTATTCCTTATCACTCAGCATTACTGAATCATAGCCTCATTTATTGACTCTCATGGATACTATATTTTATTATATGAGGAATTAAACATCAAAGTAAGAATGTTAGGCTTTAGTTAAACAGAACACTGATGAGACGACATATCTTATTTAGGGAAGGGTGTAAATGCATTACAGGCATTTCAGAAGTGATATACTACATTGATTCCTGGAATGAGTGCGTTCTCTTTTGAGAAAAAGTTGGTCAGGTTAGGCTTGTTTCCTTTGGAGGTTAGAATAGCATTTTCCCTGCTGTTATGAGACTGTTGAGTGGATCCCTCCAATTTCAAATTGAATGTCGATCCTGTTTTGTGCACCTCCTTCGCAGTCATAACCTTATATGGCTCGTTCTGTCTGAACGCCCAATGATCTGGAGGTCATTGCATGTTATGATTTGCCTGTAGTGCTCGCAAAACAAAACTTCTCATTGAATTTAGGTACATGTGACAACAATAAATCAAACCAAAATGAACAAGACCTTGATTGATGTCAATAAGGTGAATGTGGAAAGGTTTTCTCTTGTGGGCAAATCCTGAATTAGGGCGTACTGCTTTACAATTTGGGGTCACCCTTTTAGGACAGAGATGGGGGAAATTCTCTCTCTGAAAGTTGTGAAACTTTGGAACTGTCTGCCTGAGACAGTAGTTGGGGGGGGGGGGGGGGGATGTCACTGAATATTTTTAAGGCAGAGGTAGATGGTTTCTCATTAGCGCCAGAAAATCAAGGGTTATCGGGGATAAATAGAAATTTGGAACAGAAACAAATTAGCCATGATCTTACTGAATGATGGAGTAGGCTCGAAAAGCTGATCGACGCTTCGGGCATAAGCCCTTCTTCAGGAATGAGGAAAGTGTGCCCAGCAGGCTAAGATAAAAGGTAGGGAGGAGGGACTTGGGGGAGGGGTGTTGGAAATGCGATAGGTGGAAGGAAGTCAAGGTGAGGGTGATAGGCCGGAGTGGGGTGGGGGCGGAGAGGTCAGGAAGAAGATTGCAGGTTAGGAAGGCGGTGCTGAGTTCGAGGGATTTGACTGAGACAAGGTGGGGGAGGGGAAATAAGGAAACTGGAGAAATCCGAGTTTATCCCTTGTGGTTGGAGGGTTCCTAGGCGGAAGATGAGGCGCTCTTCCTCCAACCGTCGTGTTGCGATGGTCTGGCGATGGAGGAGTCCAAGGACCTGCATGTCCTTGGTGGAGTGGGAGGGGGAGTTGAAGTGTTGAGCCACGGGGTGGTTGGGTTGGTTGGTCCGGGTGTCCCAGAGGTCTTCTCTGAACCGTTCCGCAAGTAGGCGGCCTGTCTCCCCAATATAGAGGAGGCCACATCGGGTGCAGCGGATGCAATAGATGATGTGTGTGGAGGTGCAGGTGAATCTGTGGTGGATATGGAAGGATCCCTTGGGGCCTTGGAGGGAAGTAAGGGGGGAGGTGTGGGCGCATGTTTTGCATTTCTTGCGGTTGCAGGGGAAGGTGCCGGGAGTGGAGGTTGGGTTGGTGGGGGGTGTGGACCTGACGAGAGAGTCACGGAGGGAGTAGTCTTTTCGGAATGCTGACAGGGGAGGGGAGGGAAATATATCCCTGGTGGTGGGGTCCGTTTGGAGGTGGCGGAAATGACGGCGGATGATCCGCTGTACATGGAGGTTGGTGGGGTGGTAGGTGAGGACCAGTGGGGTTCTGTCCTGGTGGCGGTTGGAGGGGCGGGGCTCAAGGGCGGAGGAGCGGGAAGTGGAAGAGATGCGGTGGAGGGCATCGTCGATCACGTCTGTGGGGAAATTGTGGTCCTTGAAAAAGGAGGCCATCTGGGTTGTATGGATTTGGAACTGCTCCTCCTGGGAGCAGATGTGGCGGAGACGAAGGAATTGGGAATATGGGATAGCGTTTTTACAGGGGGTAGGGTGGGAGGAGGTATAGTCTAGGTAGCTGTGGGAGTCGGTCAGTTTATAGTAAATGTCCGTGTTGATTCGGTCGCCCAAGATAGAAATGGAAAGGTCTAGGAAGGGGAGGAAGGAGCCTGAGACGGTCCAGGTGAATTTGAGGTCGGGGTGGAAGGTGTTGGTGAAGTGGATGAACTGTTCAACCTCCTCGTGGGAGCACGAGGTAGCGCCGATACAGTCATCGATGTAGCGGAGGAAAAGGTGGGGGTTGGTGCCAGTGTAGCTGCGGAAGATGGACTGTTCCACATATCCTACGAAGGGCAGGCATAGCTGGGGCCCATGGCTACTCCTTTGGTTTGGAGGAAGTGGGACGATTGGAAAGAGAAGTTGTTCAGGGTGAGGACCAGTTCAGTCAGTCGAAGGAGGGTGTCAGTGGAAGGGTACTGGTCGGTACGGCGGGAAAGGAAGAAGCGGAGGGCTTTGAGTCCTTCGTGATGGGGGATGGAGGTGTACAGGGACTGGATGTCCATGGTGAAGATAAGGCGTTGGGGACCGGGGAAGCGAAAATCATGGAGGAGGTGGAGGGTGTGGGTGTTGTCCCGAACATAGGTGGGGAGTTCTTGGACTAAGGGGGACAGGACTGTGTCGAGGTATGCAGAGATGAGTTCGGTGGGGCAGAAGCGGGCTGAGACAATGAGTCGGCCGGGGCAGTCAGGTTTGTGGATTTTGGGCAGGAGGTAGAAACGGTTGGTGCGAGGTTGTGGGACTATGAGGTTGGAGGCGGTGGATGGGAGATCCCCTGAGGTGATGAGGTTATGGATGGTCTGGGAGATGATGGTTTGGTGGTGGGAGGGCGACCGAATCAACACGGACATTTACTATAAACCGACCGACTCCCACAGCTACCTAGACTACACCTCCTCCCACCCTGCCCCCTGTAAAAACGCCATCCCATTCTCCCAATTCCTTCGTCTCCGCCGCATCTGCTCCCAGGAGGACCAGTTCCAAATCCGTACAACCCAGATGGCCTCCTTCTTCAAGGACCGCAATTTCCCCCCCGATGTGGTCGACGATGCCCTCCACCGCATCTCTTCCACTTCCCGCTCCTCCACCCTTGAGCCCCGCCCCTCCAACCGCCACCAGGACAGAACCCAACTGGTCCTCACCTACCACCCCACTAACCTCCATGTACAGCGCATCATCCGCCGTCATTTCCGCCACCTCCAAACGGACCCCACCACCAAGGATATATTTCCCTCCCCTCCCCTATCAGCATTCCGTAAAGACCACTCCCTCCGTGACTCCCTCGTCAGATCCACACCCCCCACCAACCCAACCTCCACTCCCGGCACCTTCCTCTGCAACCGCAAGAAATGCAAAACTTGCGCCCACACCTCCCCCCAAGGCCCCAAGGGACACTTCCATGCTGCCTGACCTGCTGTGCTGTTCCAGCAATAAAGTTTCATGCTGCCTGACCTGCTGTGCTGTTCCAGCAATAAAGTTTCCCCTAGATGCTGCCTGACCTGCTGTGCTGTTCCAGCAATAAAGTTTCAGCACACTTCCATATCCGCCACAGATTCACCTGCACCTCCACACACATCATCTATTGCATCCTCTGCACCCGATGTGGCCTCCTCTATATTGGGGAGACAGGCCGCCTACTTGCGGAGCGTTTCAGAGAAGACCTCTGGGACACCCGGACCAACCAACCCAACCACCCCGTGGCTCAAAACTTCAACTCCCCCTCCCACTCCACCAAGGACATGCAGGTCCTTGGACTCCTCCATCGCCAGACCACAGCAACACGACGGTTGGAGGAAGAGCGCCTCATCTTCCGCCTAGGAACCCTCCAACCACAAGGGATGAACTCGGATTTCTCCAGTTTCCTCATTTCCCCTCCCCCCACCTTGTCTCAGTCAAATCCCTCGAACTCAGCACCGCCTTCCTAACCTGCAATCTTCTTCCTGACCTCTCCGCCCCCACCCCACTCCGGCCGATCACCCTCACCTTGACCTCCTTCCACCTATCGCATTTTCAATGCCCCTCCCCCAAGTCCCTCCTCCCTACCTTTTATCTTAGCCTGCTGGGCACACTTTCCTCATTCCTGAAGAATGGCTTATGCCCGAAACGTCGATTCCCCTGCTTCTTGGATGCTGCCTGACCTGCTGCGCTTTTCCAGCAACACGTTTTCAGCTCTGATCTCCAGCATCTGCAGTCCTCACTTTCTCCTCGAAAAGCTGATCAGCCACTTCTGCTTCTGTTTTGTATGTTCTTATTCTGGATATCATGCAATGACTCCCTATGTCATAGAATCTCTCTCAGTGCAGAAAGAGACCATTCAGCCCAGAACCTGCAACAATCCTTCAAACAGCATCCTGCCAGATCCAGCACCCCCATTCTCTCTCCATAACCCCACATTTACCATGGCTAATCGACCTAGCCGAGGCACTGTGGGGCAATTTAGCATGGTCAATCCAAGTAACTGAAAAATTGGCACTTCACCAGTCAATTATTCTGATTCCTGCTGTTCTGTGATAACGTGTGATTCATTCATATGAATTCGCTATCACGCAACTGATGAATTGGGACACTTTCTAAAGTGCGAATATTTAATTCATGTATTGGTTATAATGCGATGACGGCTTCATCAGTTTAAATGGTCCTGCTATTACACGATTATCTTATAACACAGGGTTGCACGAGAACAGAACTCCTGCCTTACAGCAAAGCTGCCTGTACTCTGGAACATGATCTGGCCTGAGGGGAAAGTGGCCCACAGTGAGACCAGCTGCTCATTCTGCCCAGGCTGGGGCAGTTCCACAGTGACTCCAACAAATGGGCTGACAACCCAGTGCCCAGCAAGACTGAAGGAGAAATGAAGCCCTTTCTTTCTCATTCCGCTCTCCGTGCTGGGTAAAACCCTGGGAGAAACTCTTCCTGACCCAGTCTCCCCTTGCCCAGAGTCACTCAGGGCTGGGCTAGAGAGCCCTTCATTTCATCGCCTCAGGGCGGGGGGGGAAACATCCCCCTTTCCTCCCCCTGGGGAGGGGGGGGACACGCTCCCCCTGGGGCTGGGGGAGACATCCCCCTTTCCTCCCCCTGGTGCTGGGGACACACTCTCTCTCCCCCTGGGGCTGGGGGGGACACTCTCACTCCCCCTGGGGCTGGGGGGGACACACTCTCTCTCCCCCTGGGGATGGGGGGAACATGCTCTCTCTCCCCCTGGGGATGGGGGGACATGCTCTCTCTCCCCCTGGGGCTGGGGGGACACACTCTCTCTCTCCCACTGGGGCTGGGGGGACACTCTCTCTCTCTCCCCCTGGGGCTGGGGGGACACGCTCTCTCTCTCCCCCTGGGGCTGGGGGGACACGCTCTCTCTCTCCCCCTGGGGCTGGGGGGACACGCTCTCTCTCTCCCCCTGGGGCTGGGGGGACACGCTCTCTCTCTCCCCCTGGGGCTGGGGGGACACGCTCTCTCCCCCTGGGGCTGGGGGGACACTCTCTCTCCCCCTGGGGCTGGGGACACACTCTCTCCCCCTGGGGCTGGGGACACACACTCTCTCTCCCCCTGGGGCTGGGGGGACACACTCTCTCCCCCTGGGGCTGGGGGGACACACACTCTCTCTCCCCCTGGGGCTGGGGGGACACTCTCTCTCTCCCCCTGGGGGTGGGGGGACACACACTCTCTCTCCCCCTGGGGCTGGGGGGACACACTCTCTCTCCCCCTGGGGCTGGGGGGACACTCTCTCTCTCCCCCTGGGGCTGGGGGGGACACACACTCTCTCTCCCCCTGGGGCTGGGGGGACACACTCTCTCTCCCCCTGGGGCTGGGGGGACACTCTCTCTCTCCCCCTGGGGCTGGGGGGGACACACTCCCCCTCCCTTAGGGAGGGTCTCTCTCCCCCTGGGGCTGGGGGGACACACTCTCTCCCCCTGGGGCTGGGGACACTCTCTCCCCCTGGGGCTGGGGGGACACACTCTCTCCCCCTGGGGCTGGGGGGACACACTCCCCCTCCCTTAGGGAGGGTCTCTCTCCTCCTGGGGCTGGGGGGACACACTCTCTCTCCCCCTGGGGCTGGGGGGACACACTCTCTCTCCCCCTGGGGCTGGGGGGACACACTCTCTCTCCCCCTGGGGCTGGGGGGACACACTCTCTCTCCCTCTGGGGCTGGGGGGACACACTCTCTCTCCCCCTGGGGCTGGGGGGACACTCTCTCTCCCCCTGGGGCTGGGGACACACTCTCTCCCCCTGGGGCTGGGGACACACACTCTCTCTCCCCCTGGGGCTGGGGGGACACACACTCTCTCTCCCCCTGGGGCTGGGGGGACACACACTCTCTCTCCCCCTGGGGCTGGGGGGACACTCTCTCTCTCCCCCTGGGGCTGGGGACACACACACTCTCTCTCCCCCTGGGGCTGGGGGGACACACTCTCTCTCCCCCTGGGGCTGGGGGGACACTCTCTCTCTCCCCCTGGGGCTGGGGGACACACACACTCTCTCTCCCCCTGGGGCTGGGGGGACACACACTCTCTCTCCCCCTGGGGCTGGGGACACACACACTCTCTCTCCCCCTGGGGCTGGGGGGACACACTCCCCCTCCCTTAGGGAGGGTCTCTCTCCCCCTGGGGCTGGGGACACACTCTCTCTCCCCCCGGGGCTGGGGGGACACTCTCTCTCTCCCCCTGGGGCTGGGGGGACACTCTCTCTCTCCCCCTGGGGCTGGGGGGACACACACTCTCTCTCCCCCTGGGGCTGGGGACACACACTCTCTCTCCCCCTGGGGCTGGGGACACACACTCTCTCTCCCCCTGGGGCTGGGGACACACTCTCTCTCTCCCCCCGGGGCTGGGGGGACACGCTCTCTCCCCCTGGGGCTGGGGGGACACACTCTCTCTCCCCCTGGGGCTGGGGGGACACACTCTCTCTCCCCCTGGGGCTGGGGACACACACACTCTCTCTCCCCCTGGGGCTGGGGGGACACACTCCCCCTCCCTTAGGGAGGGTCTCTCTCCCCCTGGGGCTGGGGACACACTCTCTCTCCCCCCGGGGCTGGGGGGACACTCTCTCTCTCCCCCTGGGGCTGGGGGACACTCTCTCTCTCCCCCTGGGGCTGGGGGGACACACACTCTCTCTCCCCCTGGGGCTGGGGACACACACTCTCTCTCCCCCTGGGGCTGGGGACACACACTCTCTCTCCCCCTGGGGCTGGGGACACACTCTCTCTCTCCCCCCGGGGCTGGGGGTACACGCTCTCTCCCCCTGGGGCTGGGGGGACACACTCTCTCTCCCCCTGGGGCTGGGGGGACACACTCTCTCTCCCCCTGGGGCTGGGGGGACACACTCTCTCTCCCCCTGGGGCTGGGGGGACACACTCTCTCTCCCCCTGGGGCTGGGGGGACACACTCTCTCTCCCCCTGGGGCTGGGGGGGACACACTCCCCCTCCCTTAGGGAGGGTCTCTCTCCCCCTGGGGCTGGGGGGACACACTCTCTCCCCCTGGGGCTGGGGACACTCTCTCCCCCTGGGGCTGGGGGGACACACTCTCTCCCCCTGGGGCTGGGGGGACACACTCTCTCCCCCTGGGGCTGGGGGTCACACTCCCCCTCCCTTAGGGAGGGTCTCTCTCCCCCTGGGGCTGGGGGGGACACACTCTCTCCCCCTGGGGCTGGGGGGACACACTCCCCCTCCCTTAGGGAGGGTCTCTCTCCTCCTGGGGCTGGGGGGACACACTCTCTCTCCCCCTGGGGCTGGGGGGACACACTCTCTCTCCCCCTGGGGCTGGGGGGACACACTCTCTCTCCCCCTGGGGCTGGGGGGACACACTCTCTCTCCCCCTGGGGCTGGGGGGACACACTCTCTCTCCCCCTGGGGCTGGGGGGACACTCTCTCTCCCCCTGGGGCTGGGGACACACACTCTCTCTCCCCCTGGGGCTGGGGGGACACACACTCTCTCTCCCCCTGGGGCTGGGGGGACACACACTCTCTCTCCCCCTGGGGCTGGGGGGACACTCTCTCTCTCCCCCTGGGGCTGGGGACACACACACTCTCTCTCCCCCTGGGGCTGGGGGGACACACTCTCTCTCCCCCTGGGGCTGGGGGGACACTCTCTCTCTCCCCCTGGGGCTGGGGGGGACACACACTCTCTCTCCCCCTGGGGCTGGGGGGACACACACTCTCTCTCCCCCTGGGGCTGGGGACACACACACTCTCTCTCCCCCTGGGGCTGGGGGGACACACTCCCCCTCCCTTAGGGAGGGTCTCTCTCCCCCTGGGGCTGGGGACACACTCTCTCTCCCCCCGGGGCTGGGGGGACACTCTCTCTCTCCCCCTGGGGCTGGGGGGACACTCTCTCTCTCCCCCTGGGGCTGGGGGGACACACACTCTCTCTCCCCCTGGGGCTGGGGACACACACTCTCTCTCCCCCTGGGGCTGGGGACACACACTCTCTCTCCCCCTGGGGCTGGGGACACACTCTCTCTCTCCCCCCGGGGCTGGGGGGACACGCTCTCTCCCCCTGGGGCTGGGGGGACACACTCTCTCTCCCCCTGGGGCTGGGGGGACACACTCTCTCTCCCCCTGGGGCTGGGGACACACACACTCTCTCTCCCCCTGGGGCTGGGGGGACACACTCCCCCTCCCTTAGGGAGGGTCTCTCTCCCCCTGGGGCTGGGGACACACTCTCTCTCCCCCCGGGGCTGGGGGGACACTCTCTCTCTCCCCCTGGGGCTGGGGGGACACTCTCTCTCTCCCCCTGGGGCTGGGGGGACACACACTCTCTCTCCCCCTGGGGCTGGGGACACACACTCTCTCTCCCCCTGGGGCTGGGGACACACACTCTCTCTCCCCCTGGGGCTGGGGACACACTCTCTCTCTCCCCCCGGGGCTGGGGGGACACGCTCTCTCCCCCTGGGGCTGGGGGGACACACTCTCTCTCCCCCTGGGGCTGGGGGGACACACTCTCTCTCCCCCTGGGGCTGGGGGGACACACTCTCTCTCCCCCTGGGGCTGGGGGGACACACTCTCTCTCCCCCTGGGGCTGGGGGGGACACACTCCCCCTCCCTTAGGGAGGGTCTCTCTCCCCCTGGGGCTGGGGGGACACACTCTCTCCCCCTGGGGCTGGGGACACTCTCTCCCCCTGGGGCTGGGGGGACACACTCTCTCCCCCTGGGGCTGGGGGGACACACTCTCTCCCCCTGGGGCTGGGGGGACACACTCCCCCTCCCTTAGGGAGGGTCTCTCTCCCCCTGGGGCTGGGGGGGACACACTCTCTCTCCCCCTGGGGCTGGGGGGACACACACTCTCTCTCCCCCTGGGGCTGGGGACACACACACTCTCTCTCCCCCTGGGGCTGGGGGGACACTCTCTCTCTCCCCCTGGGGCTGGGGGGACACACACTCTCTCTCCCCCTGGGGCTGGGGACACACACTCTCTCTCCCCCTGGGGCTGGGGACACACACTCTCTCTCCCCCTGGGGCTGGGGACACACTCTCTCTCTCCCCCCGGGGCTGGGGGGACACGCTCTCTCCCCCTGGGGCTGGGGGGACACACTCTCTCTCCCCCTGGGGCTGGGGGGACACACTCTCTCTCCCCCTGGGGCTGGGGGGACACACTCTCTCTCCCCCTGGGGCTGGGGGGACACTCTCTCTCTCCCCCTGGGGCTGGGGGGACACACTCTCTCTCCCCCCGGGGCTGGGGGGACACACTCTCTCTCCCCCTGGGGCTGGGGACACACTCTCCCCCCGGGGCTGGGGGGACACTCTCTCTCTCCCCCTGGGGCTGGGGGGACACACTCTCTCGCCCCCTGGGGCTGGGGGGACACACTCTCTCGCCCCCTGGGGCTGGGGGGACACACTCTCTCGCCCCCTGGGGCTGGGGACACACTCTCTCTCCCCCTGGGGCTGGGGGGACACTCTCTCTCTCCCCCTGGGGCTGGGGGGACACTCTCTCTCTCCCCCTGGGGCTGGGGGGACACTCTCTCTCTCCCCCCGGGGCTGGGGGGACACACTCTCTCTCCCCCTGGGGCTGGGGGGACACTCTCTCTCCCCCCGGGGCTGGGGGGACACTCTCTCCCCCCGGGGCTGGGGGGACACACTCTCTCTCCCCCTGGGGCTGGGGGGACACACTCCCCCCCTGGGGCTGGGGGGACACACTCCCCCCCCTGGGGCTGGGGGGACACTCTCTCCCCCCTGGGGCTGGGGGGACACACTCTCTCCCCCCGGGGCTGGGGGGACACACTCTCTCCCCCTGGGGCTGGGGGGATACTCTCTCTCCCCCCGGGGCTGGGGGGACACACTCCCCCTCCCCCTCCCCCCCGGGGCTGGGGGGACACTCTCTCTCTCCCCCTGGGGCTGGGGGGACACACTCCCCCTCCCCCTCCCCCCCGGGGCTGGGGGGACACACTCTCTCTCCCCCTGGGGCTGGGGGGACACACTCCCCCTCCCCCTCCCCCCGGTCACTCACATCAGGTCAGGGCGGTGCCGGTGGATGATCGCACAAAAGGCCAGTCCGTCCCTGAAGCTCGAGCTCATGTTGGTCACCTCGACCCCCGGGTAACCGACCACCTGGAGCCGGGCCCATTCCTGCAGCGCTCGGGTCGCCATGGGAGCGGCTCCGGACACCCGCCACTTCCGGCCCCTCCACACCACTCTGCCGCCCCCTACCCCCGGCAGCGGAACTGCATCCCGACACGGCGCGCCCTCTCCGGCCACCAGCGGAACTGCATCCCGACACGGCGCGCCCTCTCCGGCCACCAGCGGAACTGCATCCTGACACGGCGCGCCCTCTCCGGTCACCAGCGGAACTGCATCTTGACAGGGCGCGCCCTCTCCGGCCACCAGCGGAACTGCATCCTGACACGGCGCGCCCTCTCCGGCCACCAGCGGAACTGCATCCCGACACGGCGCGCCCTCTCCGGCCACCAGCGGAACTGCATCCCGACACGGCGCGCCCTCTCCGGCCACCAGCGGAACTGCATCCTGACACGGCGCGCCCTCTCCGGCCACCAGCGGAACTGCATCCCGACACGGCGCGCCCTCTCCGGCCACCAGCGGAACTGCATCCCGACACGGCGCGCCCTCTCCGGCCACCAGCGGAACTGCATCCCGACACTGCGCGCCCTCTCCGGTCACCAGCGGAACTGCATCTTGACAGGGCGCGCCCTCTCCGGCCATCAGCGGAACTGCATCCCGACACGGCGCGCCCTCTCCGGTCACCAGCGGAACTGCATCCCGACACGGCGCGCCCTCTCCGGCCACCAGCGGAACTGCATCCTGACACGGCGCGCCCTCTCCGGTCACCAGCGGAACTGCATCCCAACACGGCGCGCCCTCTCCGGTCACCAGCGGAACTGCAGCCTGAAGGGGCGCGCCCTCTCCGGTCACCAGCGGAACTACAGCCTGAAGGGGCGCGCCCTCTCCGGTCACCAGCGGAACTGCAGCCTGAAGGGGCGCGCCCTCTCCGGTCACCAGCGGAACTGCAGCCTGAAGGGGCGCGCCCTCTCCGGTCAACAAGGTTCTCGAGTCATAGGGATGTACAGCATGAAAACAGACCCTTCAGTCCAACCCATCCATGCTGACCAGATATCCCAACCCAATCTATTCCCACCTGCCAGCACCCGGCCCATATCCCTCCAAACCCTTCCTATTCATATACCCATCCAAATGCCTTTTAAATGTTGCAATTGTATCAGCCTCCACCACATCCTCTGGCAGCTCATTCCATACACGTACCACCCTCTGTGTGAAAACGTTGCCCCATCTTTCCCCTCTCACCCTAAACCTATGCCCTCTAGTTCTGGACTCCCCCACCCAAGGGACAAGACTTTATCTATTTATCCTATCCACCCCTCTCATGATTTTATAAACCTCTTTAAGGTCACCCCTCAGCCTCCGACACTCCAGGGAAAACAGCCCCAGCCTGTTCAGCCTCTCCCTGTAGCTCAGATCCTCCAACCCTGGCAACATCCTTGTAAATCTTTTCTGAACCCTTTCAAATTTCACAACATCCTTCCCATAGGAAGGAGACCAGAATTGCACACAATATTCCAACAGTGGCCAAACCAATGTCATGTACAGCCATAACATGACCTCCCAACTCCTGTACTCAATACCCCGACCAGTAAAGGAAAGCATACCAAACGCCTTCTTCACTATCCTATCTGCCAGTGACTCCACTTTCACGGAGCTCTGAACCTGCACTCCAAGGTCTCTTTGTTCAGCAACACTCACTAGGACCTTACCATTAACTGTATAAGTCCTGCTCTGATTTGCTTTCCCAAAATGCAGCACCTCACATTTATCTGAATTAAACTCCATCTGCCACTTCTCATCCCATTGGCCCATCTGATCAAGATCCTGTTGTAATCTGAGGTAACCTTCTTCGTTGTCCACTACACCTTCAATTTTGGTGTCATCTGCAAACTTACTAACTATACCTCTTATGTTCACATCCAAAACATTTATATAAATGACAAAAAGCAGTGGACCCAGCACTGATCCTTGTGGCACTCCACTTGCCACAGGTCTCCAGCCTGAAAAACAATCCCCCAGCATCACCCACCTTCGAGCCAGTTATGTATCCAAATGGTTACTTCTCCCTGTATTCCATGAGATCTAACCTTGCTAACCAGTCTCCCAAAGGGAACCTTGTCGAACACGTTACCTAAGCCCATATAGATCACGTCCACCAGTCTGGCCTCATCAATCCTCATTGTTACTTCTTCAAAAAGCTCAATCATGATTTCCCATACACAAAGCCATGCTAACTATCCTAATCAGTTCTTGCCTTTCCAAATACATGTGCATCCTGTCCCTCAGGATTCCTTCCAACAACTTGCCCACCACCAAAGTCAGGCTCTATCGTTCCCTTGCTTGTCCTTACCACCCTTCTTAAACAATGGCACCACATTTGCCAACCTCCAGTGTTGCCAGCACCTCACCTGTGACTATCGATGATGCAAGGGGCCCAGTAATCACTTCCCTAGCTTCCCACAGAGTTCTAGGGTACACTTGAGCAGGTCCTTGATGCATTTCAAAGACATCCAGCACTTCCTTCTCTGTAATATAGACATTTCTCAAGATGTCACCATCTATTTCCCAACAGTCTATATCTTCCATATCCTTTTCCACAGTAAATACTGTTGCAAAATACTGGTTTAGTATCTCCCCCATCTCCTGCGGCTCCACACAAAGGCCACCTTGCTGATCTTTGAGGGGCCCTATTCTCTCCCTAGTTATCCTTTTGTCCTTAATGTATTTGTAAAAGCCCTTTGGATTCTCCTTAACCCTATTTGCCAATGCTATCCCCTTTTTGCCCTCCTGATTTCCCTCTTGTATACTCCTACTGCCTTTATACTCTTCGAAGGATTCATTCGATCTATCCTGTCTATACCTGACATATGCTTCTTTCTTTTTCTTAATGAAACCCTCAATTTCTCTCATTATCGAGCCATTCCTTTCACCCTAACAGGAATATACTTTCTCTGGATTCTTGTTATCTCTTTTCTGAAGGCTTCCCATTTTCCAGCCGTCCCTTTACCTGCGAACATCTGCCTCCAATCAGCTTTTGAAAATTTTTGCCTAATACCATCAAAATTGGCCTTTCTTCAATTCAGAATTTCAACTTTTAGATCTGCTCTAACCTTTTCCATCGCTATCTTAAAACTAATAGAACTTTGGTCGCTGGTCCCAAAGTGCTCCCCCACTGACACCTCAGTCTCCTGCCCTGCCTTATTTCCCAAGAGTGGGTCAAGTTTTGCACTTTCTCTAGTAGGTACATCCACATATTGAATCAGAAAATTTTCTTGTACACACTTAACAAATTCCTCTCCATCTCAACCCTTAACACTATGGCAGTCCCAGTCTATGTTTGGAAAGTTAAAATCTCCTACTATAACCACCCTATTATTCTTACAGATAACTGAGATCTCCTTACAAATTTGCTTCTCAATTTCCCTCGACTATTAGGAGGTCTATAATACAATCCCAATAAGGTGATTATCCCTTTCTTATTTCTCAGTTCAACCCAAATAACTTCCTGGATGTATGTCCAGGAAAGTCCTCCCTCAGCACAGCTGTAATGCTATCCCTTATCAAAAACACCACTCCCCCTCCTCTCTTGCCTCCCTTTCTATCCTTCCCATAGCATTTGTATCCTGGAACATTAAGCTGCCATTGCTGCCCATCCTGAGCCATGTTTCTGTAATTGCTATGAGATCCCAGTCCCATGTTCCTAACCATGCCCTGAGTTCATCTGCCTTCCCTGTTAAGCCTCTTGCATTGAAATAAATGCAGTATAATTTAGCAGTCCTACCTTGTTCTCTGCTTTATCCCTGCCTGCTCTGACTGTTTGACTCGACTTTATTCCCATCTGTACCAGTCTCAGATTGATCTTTTTCCTCACTATCTCCCTGGGTCTTCTTCACCCCTCCGCCCCCCCCCCACCCCCCACTCCCACACTAGATTAGATCCTTCCGAGCAGCTCTAGCAAATCTCCCTGCCAGTATATTTGTCCCCTTCCAATTCAGGTG
Organism: Chiloscyllium plagiosum; assembly: GCF_037043375.1. Lineage (NCBI taxonomy): Eukaryota > Metazoa > Chordata > Chondrichthyes > Orectolobiformes > Hemiscylliidae > Chiloscyllium > Chiloscyllium plagiosum. The sequence goes on from NW_028270171.1 coordinate 29,357,137, forward strand.
CAATCCATCCTTCTCATACAGGTCAGAGTTCCTCAAGATGGTGTCCTCTTCAGCTGCTTCATCAATGACTTTCCCTCCATCATACAGTCAGAAGTGGGGATGTTCCCTGATTATTGCACAACATTCAGCACCATTTCTGATTCCTGATAATGAAGCAGTCCATGTTCAAATGCAACAATATGCAGGCTTGGGCACAAATGCCAGTAACCATCTCCAATCAGAAAAAAAAATAACCCTTGACTCTTGACATTCTACTGCATTACCATCACTGAATCCACCACTATTTGCATCCTGGGGGTTACCATTGATCAAAAACTGAACTGGACGAGCCATATAAATACTGGTACCCCAAGATCAGGTCAGAGGTGAGGAATGATGCAACAAGATCCAAGATGGCAGCAATCTCGGAGGATCGCGTTGTAGAGCTCTGCACTGCAGCACACGCGGGGTGAACTGTTCACCCGCCCAACCTGGACCATCTTGATATCCTGGGACTCTGGAAATGTTGAGGAGTCCCAGGAAAATGTAGAAAATCAAGATACCTGGGTTTTCGCTGTCCAGGGATACTGAGGAAGGGAGGAGGAGGGTCTGAGGCCGGGCCCACAGCTCAGCCTGCAGGATCCTCTGACTCGATTACCTGCCAGGGCCCGGTGAAGGAGCTCGCGAGATGTTGGAGAAGCAGATCGAGGAGAAGCTGGCCCCGATCTCTATCATGCTGCAGAAGTATGAACAGCACTGGAAGACATGGAAAGGAGGACGGATGAGGTTGAACACAGAGTCACAGCGGTGGAAGCTAATACTAGTTCCTCCAAGGATAGGATCCAAGTCCTGGAGACACAGGTCAGTAATTTGCGTGACCAAGTGGATGATCTTGAGAACAGGGGCAGGAGAAAAAATATTCGGATCATTGGCCTGCCTTAGGATAAGGAAGCTAAACAGCTGGCAGAATTTATTAAGGACTGGTTACCGAAATTCCTTAACTTGGAGGCTGGAATGAGAGGCTTGAACATTGAGAGAGCTCACCAGGTTGTGGCGTAGAGATCAGGTCTGGGTCAACGTCCTCATCCTCTCCTGGTGCGGTTTCATCATTATGGAGATCAGAAGAGATTTGTGGAAGCTTCCAGAATCCAGGGAAAGATCCAAAGGCCCTAATCTATGAGGGCTATAAGATCATGTTCTTCCAGGACTTCTCAGCGGTGGTGATCCAGAAAAGAAAATCCTATGACAGTGTCAAGAGAAGACTGAGGGAGCTTGAGATCCAGTTCTCTCCGAGGTATCCGGCAGTGCTTCAGATCACCTTAGATGGATCTGTACGTCTCTTTGACCCGTCGGAGGAGAAGGCAAGAGACTTTGTGGACAAAATAATCTAATCTGAACGATTTAGTATCTACAAATAGTAGCATTGTTTGGGTACGTCTTTGTTTTTTTTCTTTTAAAAAAAAGAGGAAGTCCAGTTGGGGCTTTCTTTTTCTATTTATTTTTGGTAATAATCTGGTTTAAACTCGGTTCACCAGCGGTTCAGATGTGTACTTTCAATTTCTAAGTTCAGTTATACCAAAGGATAGGTGGGATATTTACTCCTTTTTTTTAAAAAAAGTCTTTATTCACATTTCTATTCCATGGTGTATTTTCTTTCTTTTCTGCTTGTGATTGCAGTGCGGTTCTAGCTGGGAGGAGGGAAAATGGTTGGGATGGCGAGATGCCTACTTACGGGCATTTTATACCCAGTTCAGGGATTTAAATGCCCCGGCTGCAGTCTTGACAGCGGGATGGGAAATTGGGTTTGGGGATGGGTAGTTGTCCCCTTTGGGCAGGGGGTGAGTTCTCCTATTCAGTGCCATTGCCACTTTATATGTTGGTTTGCTTTTTGGTTTTTGTTGTATATAATCTTTGATAGCTTTGTAGGTTTGTTAACTGTAGTGGTTTTAGTTTATGTTGTTTTTATGTTTGATGGATCTTGACACTAAGGCTCAGCGATTTGTGGTTTGAGTTCCTCCTCTCTGGAATTTAAATGTTACTGTAGAAGGTTTTGATTAAATGGTGTACCTGGAACATCAAGGGGAGTCACTCATCAATTGAGAGGAAGAAGGTACTTCAGAGTCTGAGAAAGGAGAAGGTGGATATTGCTTTGTTACAGGAGACACACTTGGATGATCGGAAGCACTTGAAACTACAGCAGAATGGCTTTAATCGGGTTTACTTTACATCTTTTAATACCTAGGAACACTGCAACAAGTAACTCACTGCCTGATTCCTCAGCACCTGTCTCCCATTGACAAGGCACAAGTCAGGAGTGGGATGCACTTGTCTGGAAGAGCGCAGCTCCAACTTCACTCAGAAAGCTTAACACCATTCAGGAAAAGCTGTTGCTTGTTCAGCAGTACATCCATAAACATCCACTCCCTCCAACACAAATCTCAGTAGCATCAGTGTGTACCATCTACAAGTTGTACTGCAGAAATTCACTGACACTCCCCCGATAACATCTACCAAACCCACAACCACCACCCTCTGGAAGAGCAGTGATGCATCAGAACACTACCACCTGAAAGCTCCCCCGCTGAACCACACACCACCTTGAATTTGATTTATATCACTTTACTGTGGGCTGATCTACAGTAAAGAGTCTACAATGTTTAAGTAGGTAGCTCACTATCCCATTCTCAAGAGCAAATAATGACTGCAATAAATGTTTGTCAAAACAGTGATTCCCATTTTCCATAACTGAATGATAAAAATAATCAAAGTTAAAAACAAGGTCCTCCATCTCTGATATATTGTACTTTGTCAGCAAAATCTGAAGATTCACATGTGGATGAATTAATGATTTTATATTGTCACGTGTATTTGGGAAAATACAGTGAAAAATGCTTTGTCACCATAATCTGGCACCATTTTGAATTATAAAATGTATGAAAATAAATTACTTAAATAGTGCTTCATCTTCTGTTCAATTGACAGAAAAATATAAAGGCAAAAAAGTAAGTAATAATATTTAACTAGACAGTCCTTGTCAAGCATGGTTCTGGGTTTCCTTAAGGTCTTCGGGTTTTCTGGGACATGTTCTGGTTTCCGGGGTGCAAGCAGCTCTGTTTCAGGTCCAGCCGATGTCCGAGGACTGCTTGACTCCCCTGCTGCTACCTCATCAACATCACTGATCCCGGCCCAGCACGTTACCAAAACTGGAGCTGCCACCTTGATGCCTTTGCCGTGAGTCCCTCTCCAGGCCAAAGTGAGACTGCAGATGCTGGAGGTCAGAGTCGCGAGTGTGGTGCTGGAAAAGCATAGCCGGTCAGGCAGCATCTGAGGAGCAGGAGAGTCAACGTTTCAGGGAAAAGCCCTTCATCAGGGATGAGGCTGGGAGCCTCGGGGGTGGAGAGATAAATGGGAGGGGGGGGGGGGGTGGGACTGGGGAGAAGGTAGCTGAGAGTGAAATAGGTGGATGGAGGTGAGGTTAATGGTGATAGGTCGGAGAGGAGGGTGGAGCGGATAGGTGGGAAGGAAGATTGACAGGTGGGACAGGTCATGAGGACAGTGCTGAGCTGGAAGGTTGGAACTGGGATAAGGTGGGGGGAGGTCAAGTGAGAAAACTGGAGAAGTCTGCATTGATGCCCTGGGGTTGGACGATCCTGAGGCAGAAGATGAGGCATTCTTCCTCTATGCGTCAGCTGGTAAGGGAGTGGTGATGGAGGAGGCCCAGGACCTGCATGTCTTCAGCAGAGTGGGAGGGGGAGTTGAAGTGTTTGGCCATGGGGCGGTGTGGTTGATTGGTGCGGGTGTCCTGGAAATGTTCCCTGAAGCGCTCTGCGAGGAGGCATCCAGTCTCCCCAATGTAGAGGAGACCACATCGGGAGCAACGGATGCAATAAATGACATTGGTGGATGTGCAGGTAAAACTTTGATGGATGTGGAAGGTGAGGACCAGGTGAGGGAGGAGGGGGGGGGGGGGTTCTGTCCTTGTTGAGGTTGGAGAGGTGGGGTTCAGTGGCGGAGGTGTGGGAAGTGGATAAGATGTGCTGGAGGGCATCAACCAAGTTTGGAGGGGAAATTGCGGTCTTTAAAGAAGGAGGCCATCTGGTGTGTTCTGTGGTGGAACTGGTCCTCTTGGGAGCAGATACGGCAGAGGCAGAGCAATTGGGAATAATCCCTCTCCAGCCTCCTCCATGATGACACCACCTCCGCCACCAATATAGACAGCAGCTCAGAGGTAAGATGGTGCAGACAGAGCTCCTCTGCTCGCCAGCTCCTTTTCCTTTCTTTCTCTTCCTCCTTGCAGCAGCTATTCTTTGCCCTCTCCTACCCCAACTTTTAACTTCTTAAACTAATGGAGGTGAGATGAAGGGAGACGAGTCATGGGCTGGGACCCAGAGCAGGGAGGAGAGAGAGAGGAGGCCGAGTCCCACAGCAGGGAGGAGCGAGAGAGGGGGGGGCCGAGTCCCAGAGTAGGGAGGAGAGAGAGAGGGGGCTGGGACCCAGAGCAGGGAGGAGAGAGAGAGAGGGGGGCCGAGTCCCAGAGCAGGGAGCAGGAGCCAGCCTGGGCTGGCTGAGGTGCAGGGGGTGGAGTGTGAGTGTTCTGGAAGCGAGACCAGGACAGAGGGGAGGACCCATGTTCTGAAGTCCAGCGAGCACAGACTCAGCAGAAAAGGGCTGTAACTTGAGTACTCTGAAGACACTTTTATTCTGATGCTCGACTTTAAAACTCTGTATTCGCATTGCTAGTCCTGCTTTTTACTATTTCAATTCTGTAACAACACAGAAAGTATTTGTATCTACATAGCCTGTACCTAATATGGCACTGAAAGGCGCCGTTACAAACTTTTCAACGTACTCATTCGAATGCACGCAGAAGATGAAGGAAAATAAAGAGGGCCCCCTGGTGATGGGGGGAGGGGCAAATGAAGGACAGGGACGCCTGGCGATGGGGGTGTGGTGTGAGGGACAGGGCCTCCTGTGTTGGACGGGGGTGGGTGAGGGGCGCAGGTGCAGCACATGTCTGCTGGCAGCCACCCCAGCACTAAAACTCGACTCGTCACACCCTGCCAACTTGAAAATGCCCCTATTATCCTACTCTCTACTTCCTGTCCATTCACCATCCATCCTAACATATCACCCTCAACTCCATGAGCTCTTATTATGTATATTAACATTTTGGATAACACCTTATCAAGTGGCTTTTGGTAATCCATGGACACAATATCTGCTGGTTTCCCCTATATCTATTCTAACCTTTACTTCTTCAAACAAAAACTTGACCATATTTTGCAAACATGATTTTCCTTTCATAAAACTCTACTAACTTTGGTTTTCTATATGCATTAAGACTTCCTTAATTATGGATTTTAGCATCCCCGACAGCTGATGTTGAATTAGCTGGCTTATAGTTCCCCTCTTACCTTTCTTTCCCTCCTGTTTTGAATGCAGTGTTACATTTGCTCATTGCCAATCTGCTGGGACCATTCTAAACACAGAGCCAGCTAACCCTTCCCTCAAGCACAGAGCAATGCAGTTGGATTAGGTTTGGCTGATCTAGTAAACAATTAATATAATAACCAAAGGTGAAATGATCTTAAACGCTGTTTAGGCTTCCCTATATGGTTCTACCCTCTCCTATACAACTGGCCAATCAATCTTCCACTATGGTCTTTGTTTGATTGGTTCCTACATGTAGTTTGCAATGACCTTTCTATCTCTGCAACGTGACTACGTCTACAAGCACCATCTGGATTTCCATTTTTCCTGATAGCGATATAATTTACTGACATGGGACAGGTCCCATATGTACACCAATGACACAGTTTCATCACCCACCTTGACTCCAAACTCCCATCTGTGTTTTCAAGTTACCTGTCCGATGTCAAATCCCGGGTGAGATACTGTATTTTCCAAATAAATATTGGGAGACTAATGCCTCAAAAGTTTTGTCCCACTGCCTCAGACTCCCTTCTTGTCCAACTAATCAATGTGAACCATGCACTGCAACTCATTGTTCTGTTTGATCAAATTCACCTTAGAACATAGAACATAGAAGAATACAACACAGTACAGACCCTTTGGCCCTCGATGTTGCGCCGATCCAAGCCCACCTAACCTACACTAGCCCACTATCCTCTCAATGCCTTTCCAATGCCCACTTAAATGTCCATAATGAGGGATAGTCCACCACTGCTACTGGCAGGGCATTCCATGAACTCACGACTCGCTGAGTAAAGAACCTACCCCTAACATCTGTCCTATACCTACCACCCCTTAATTTAAAGCTATGCCCCCTCGTAATAGCTGACTCCATACGTGGAAAAAGGTTCTCACGGTCAACCCTATCTAAACCCCTAATCATCTTGTACACCTCTATCAAGTCACCCCTAAACCTTCTTTTCTCCAGTGAAAACAACCCCAAGTGCCTCAGCCTTTCCTCATACGATCTTCCTACCATACCAGGCAACATCCTGGTAAACCTCCTCTGCACCCGTTCCAGTGCCTCCACATCCTTCCGATAGTATGGCGACCAAAACTGCACACAATACTCCAGATGCGGCCGCACCAGAGTCTTATGCAACTGCAACATGACCTCAGGGCTCCGGAACTCAATTCCTCTACCAATAAAAGCCAGTACGCCATATGCCTTCTTCACCGCACTATTTACCTGGGTGGCAACTTTCAAAGATCTGTGTACATGGACACCAAGATCCCTCTGCTCATCCACACTACCAAGTATCCGACCATTAGCCCAGTACCCCATCTTTTTGCTACTCTTACCAAAGTGAATCACCTCACACTTAGCTCCATTGAACTCCATTTGCCACCTTTCTGCCCAGCTCTGCAGCTTATCTATATCCCGCTGTAACCTGACACATCCTTCCTCACTGTCTACCACTCCTCCGACTTTCGTATCATCCGCAAACTTGCTCACCCAACTTTCTAGCCCCTCCTCCAGGTCATTTATAAAAATGACAAACAGCAATGGTCCCAAAACAGATCCTTGCGGAACACCGCTAGTAACTGCACTCCAAGATGAACCTTTACCATCAACTACTACCCTCTGTCTTCTTCCAGCCAGCCAATTCCTAATCCAAACCTCCAACTCACCCTCAATACCATACCTCCGTATTTTCTGAAGTAGCCTACCATGGGGAACCTTATCAAACGCCTTACTAAAATCCATATACACCACATCTACCACTTACCCTCGTCCACCTCCTTAGTGACCTTCTCAAAGAATTCAATAAGGTTTGTGAGGCACGACCTGCCTTTCACAAAACCATGCTGACTATCCTTGTTCACATTATTCCTATCCAGATAAATCCTATCCCTTACAATTCTCTCTAAGACTTTGCCCACAACAGAAGTGAGACTCACCGGCCTATAGTTACTAGGGTTATCCCTACTCCCCTTCTTGAACAAGGGAACCACATTTGCTATCCTCCAGTCTTCTGGCACTATTCCTGTAGACAACGAGGACATAAAAATCAAGGCCAATGGCTCTGCAATCTCCTCCCTTGCTTCCCAGAGAATCCTAGGATAAATGCCAACAGGCCCAGGGGACTTATCTATTTTCACCCTTTCCAGAATTTCCAACACCTCTTCCTTACATACCTCAAAGCCATTCATTCCACTTAATTGTGACTCAGTACTCACATCGGCAACAATGTCCTGTTCCTGAGTGAATACTGACGAAAAGTATTCATTCAGTGTCTCCCCAATCTCTTCAGCCTCCACATGCAACTTCCCACTACTATCCTTGACTGGACCTATTCCTACCCTAGTCATTCTTTTATTCCTGACATACCTATAGAAAGCCTTAGGGTTTTCCCTAATCCTACCAACTAAGGACCTTTCATGTCCCCTCCTTGCTGCTCTTAGCTCTCTCTTCAGATCCTTCCTAGCTACCTTATAACTCTCAATCGCCCCGATTGAACCTTCATGCCTCATCTTTACATAGGCCGCCCTCTTCCATTTAACAAGGGATTCCAATTCCTTATTAAATCACGGCTCCCTCACACGACCCTTTCCTCCCTGCCTGACAGGTACATACTTATCAAGGACACTCAATAGTTGCTCCTTGAACAAGCTCCACATATCAATTACGCCCTTGCCTTGAAGCCTACTTTTCCAAGCCACGCATCCTAAGTCATGCCTCACCGCATCATAATTTCCCTGCCCCCAGCTATAACTCTTGCCCTGCAGTGCACACTTATCCCTCTCCATCACTGTCCCCAAAGTGCTCACCTACCTCTAATTCTAACACCTGGCCTGGTTCGTTACCCAGAACCAAATCTAGTATGGCCTCACCTCTTGTTGGCCTGTCTACATATTGTGTCAGGAAACCCTCCTGCACACATTGGACAAACACCGACCCATCTAACGAACTAGAGCTATAGCTTTCCCAATCAATATCAGGAAATTTAAAGTCCCCCATAACAACCACCCTATTACTTTCACTCTTCTCCTGAATCATCCTCGCAATCCTTTCTTCTACATTTCTAGGACTATTAGGAGGCCTGTAAAAAACTCCTAACAGGGTGACCTCACCTTTCCTATTCCTAACCTCAGTCCAAACTACCTCAGATGGCGAGTCTTCATCCATCGTCCTTTCCACCGCCGTAATACTATCTTTGACAAGCAATGCCACACCTCCCCCTCTTTTATCCCCACCTCTGACCCTACTAAAACATTTAAACCCTGGAACCTGCAACAGCCAATCCTGTCCCTGTTCTACCCATGTCTCCGTAATAGCCACAACATCGAAGTCCCAGGTACCAACCCATGCTGCAAGTTCAAAATCTCTCACCCGTACTTGCCTTATGCCAAAGCTCAATGGTCCAAATATTCTCTTTGCTAAACTTTCTGTATTGCTGAATATGAACTCCAAACTGACCAAAGACTTGCCGCCCATGATCATCCCACACAGTTGTGCTTATCCATCTTCACCCACTGTCACTGATTCCATCTCCAAAAGCATCAAATCCAGTTTGCTTCCCCGTAGTTTAGAGTCATTAAGATGTACAGCATGGAAACAGACCTTTCGGTCCAACTCGTTCATGCCAAGTAGATATCCTAACCAAATCTCGTCCCGTTTGCCAGCACCCGGCCCATATCCCTCCAAACCCTTCCTATTCATATACCCATCCAGATGCCTTTTAAATGTTGCAATTATATTAGCCGCCACCACTTCTTCTGGCAGCTCATTCCATAAACGCACCACCCTCTGCGTGAAAATATTGCCCCTTAGGTCTCATATCTTTCCACTCTCATCTAAACCTATGCCCTCTAGTTCTGGATTCCCCCACCCCAGGGAAAAGACCTTGTCTATTTGGATGTAGGATTGCTCACTGAGTGGAAGGTTTGTTTTCAGACATTTCATCACCCTACTCCGGAGGCTCATTAAGATGTTACCTAGTACGGTGACAAAACATCTGAAAGTGAACCTTCCAGCTCAACGAGCAAACCTACATCCAGAACCTCAACCTGAGCTACAAATCTTCGCAAAACCCGCTAACCTTGTCTATTTATCCTATCCATGCCCCTCATGATTTTATAAACATCTACAGCCACAATATGACCTCTCAACTCTATACTCAATGCTCTGACCAATAAAGGAAGGCATACCAAATGTCTTCTTCACTATCCTACCTACCTGTGACTCTACTTTCAACGAGTTATGAACCTGCACTCCAAGGTCTCTTTGTTCAGCAACACTCCCTACGACCTTACCATTAAGTGTATAAGTCCTGCTAAGATTTGCTTTTCCAAAATGAAGCACCTCACATTTATCTAAATTAAACTCCACTTGCCACTCCTCAGCCCATTGGCCCATCTGATCAAGATCCTGTTGTAAACTGAGGTAACCTTCTTCGCTGTCCACTACACCTCCAATTTTGGTGTTATTTGCAAACTTACGAACTACACCTCCTTTGTTTGCATCCAAATCATTTATATAAATGATGAAAATTAGTGGACCCAGCACCTATCCTTGTGGCACTCCACTGGTCACAGGCCTCCAGTCTGAAACACAACCCTCCACCACCAATGTCTGTCTTCTACCTTTGAGCCAGTCCTGTATCCAAATGGCTAGTTCTCCCTGTATCCCCTGGGATCTAACCTTGCTAATCAGTCTCCCATACTTAAGTCCATATAGATTATGTCCACTGCTCTGCCCTCATCAATCCTCTTTGTTACTTCTTCACAAAACTCAATCAAATTTGTGAGACATGATTTCCCACGCACAAAGCTATGCTAACTATCCCTAACCAGTCCTTGCCTTTCCAAATACATGCAAGTCCTGTCCCTCAGGATTCCCTCCAACAACTTGCCCACCATCGATGTCAGGCTCACTGGTCTATACTTCCCCGGTTTGTCCTGAGCACCTTCCTTAAACAGTGGCACCATGTTAGCCAACCTCCAGCCTTTCAGCACGTTACCTGTGACTATCGATGATACAAATATCTCAGTAAGAGGTCCAGCAATCACTTCCCTAGCTTCCCAAGAGATCTAGGGTACACCTGATCAGATCCTGGGGATTTATCCACTTTTTAATGCATTTCAAGACATGCACCTCCTTCTCTGTAATATGGATATTTTCAACATGTCACCATCTATTTCCCCACATTTTATATCTTCCATGTTCTTCAGAAAATTTCCAAAAGTATTTACAACATGCAATTTGAAACTTATAGAAGGTGCAATAAAATTTAACTTTTACCTCCACAAACTGAGTTGTTTTCTAATGCCTCAATACGTCTTGATATTCCATGTCATGCATACAGTCTGAGGACAAATCATCTCAAATTGAAAATTACAGGAAGCGCAATAGAATTAAACATTTTGTTATGCAACATGTTTCACTTTGGGGTGTCTCAACGTAATTTCAGAACACTTCATTCAATTTACATTCCTTCAAAGGCGCACAATCTGACAGGCTGTACAGTGTCCAGCCCCTCAGAATACCATAGCTGACAGGTCTTAGGAAGAGAACTTTCCCCATTGTGTTTATTATGTCCCAAGCTTCCATGCTTCCCTCAGCACGTAGTCCTGGACTTTGGAATGTGCCATGCTGCAACATTCAGCTGAGAACAAATCTTTGCAGTGTAAGATCAGCAAGGACCAAACAGCATCTTCCACTGAGTTAATGGACCTCCAATCAGAGGGGATGGTTATCGCTGTGCACACTATTCCTAAAGCATAGACGCTTACAGCACGCAGCCACTTGAGATAAACCTCAACTAAAAACTTTCATGGTTTTGTTCCATCTTTTATTCAGAGTTTCCTTTAACCTTATATCCCATCATGTGTCTTACAGTCTGGAACTCTAGTAACAATGTAACCCTTTAGTCCAACCTATCCTTACTGACCATGTTTCCCAAACGAATCTAGTCCCATTTGCCTCAGATCCCTCTAAACCTTTCCAGTACAACCTCAACATAATGTCCCAACTCCCATACTCATTGGTCTGAGCAATGTACCTGCCCAAATGTCTTTAAATGTTGTAATTGTACCTACATCTACCACTTCCTCTGACATTTTATTCCACGCACAAACCACAACCTGTGTGAAAAGCTTGCCCTTCAAGACCCTTTTAAATCTTTCTCCTCCTACCTTAAAAATATGCCCTCTAGTTTTGAACTCACCCACCCTTGGAAAAGGACATTTGCTATTCACCTTATTACACCCCTCATGGTTTTATAAACCTCTACAAGGTCATCCCTCAACCTTCTATGCTCCACTGAAACAAAGTCCCAGTCTATCTAGTAACTCAAAGCCTTCAGTCCTGGCAACATCCTGAGAAATCTTTTCTGAATCTTCACCAATTTAATAATATCCTTCCTATAGCAAGGAGACCAGATCTGTACACAGAAGTCCAAAAATGGCCTCACCAATATCCTGTACAACCTCAACTTAATGTCCCAACTCCCATACTCATTGGTCTGAGCAATGAAGGCAAGTATGTTACATGCCTTTTTCACTATCCTGTTGACCTCTTAATATAATTTTCAAAGAACTATGTACTTGAACCCTTGCGTCTCTCTGTTCTACAACAGTACCTGGGGCACTATCATTAATGGTATAAGTTCTGCCTTAATTTGTTTTACTAAAAATACAATACATAATATTTATCCAAATTAAACTCCATCTTGTCACTCCTCAATCTATTGGCCCAACTGATCAAAATTCCTTTGTAACCTTCTTCACTGTGCCACCAATTTTGGTGTCATCCATAAACTCACTAACCATGCCTGCTAAACTCTCAACCAAACAGTTGATATAAATGACACACAACAGTGGATCCAGCAATGCTCCCGCTGGTCACAGGCCTCTGGTCTGAGAAACAACACTCCACCACCAACCTTCATCTCCTACTGTAAGGATGTGGAGGTGCCGGTGGACTGGGGTAGACAAAGTCAGAAGTCGCACAACACCAGGTTGTAGTCCAACAGGTTTATTTGAAATCCCAAGCCATCAGAGCGCAGCTCCTTTGTCAGGTGAAGTGCTTCAAGATTAATTCTACTACAGGGACATTGTGTGTTTTTTTTTAAAATAAGGACTAACTTCTCAAGCCAGAATTCAGAAAGGAAGAATTATCATTTGTTCATAGCTAATGCATTTGTCTTGAGACACAAACCTCTAGAAAGTCAAGAAATATAAGCATATGGCGAAACATTTTCCAAAATAGCAGCTTTCCACTATCTTAAGTATCTAGGTACAATCTAGCAATTACCCATTCTTTCTCTATATCCTCAATTAACACAGTATAGTGAAAAAGAAATCATGGAAACAGACACTCCAAAATAATTTCAGAATCAGCCGTAAGAAGAGATACAGCTGTCTTTCATGTAAGGAGTGGAATTACTTAGTGCTCTTTGAATGCATGTTTGTCTTTTATTGACCTACTTATAACAAGCTACACTTCAGAACAAATCAAAATCAATGCATACAACCGACTGTTCAAAAGGGTCACCTCATTCATGGTTCCCGAAACCATTAAAGCAATCTGAAAGAGGATGAAAATTTAATGACGAGTTTTGAAATAAAGATTTTGTTTCAAAACACAATCTGAAATCGTTTTGCTTTATCTTTTATTACAGCTCTAACCCTTGTGGCCCAGCATGAAACACCAAGAGCGCTCACTGTAATTGAAATTTGCTGCTTTGAACCCAGGAAGAAATTGCTAAAATTTCAAGTGATACTCAGCATTATTTGGTGCAGTATTTGTTTTTGCATTTGTTCATCAGACGAATTTACTGGTCTTCCCTAATTGATAAGGTTGTGGTGGTAAGCTGCCTTCTTGAAGTGCTGCAACCCTTGGAGTGTAGAAGCTGCCCCCAGTGTTGTTTGGAAGGGCGTTCCAGAATTTTGACCCAGCAACAATGAAGGAATGACGATATAGTTCAAAGTCAGTATAATGTACAACTTGGAAAGAAACTGGGGTTTGGACTTAGCTGGCAAAGAAGCCTGGATGAATTACTACAGTGTGGAGTCAGTGAAGAAGATAAATGGGGCGGATGGTGGATGAGTGCCGACCAAGCAGTGTCAAACTTTGGATGATGGTCGAGTGTGGTGCTGGAAAAGCACAGCATCCAAGGTGCAGGAGAATCGAGCACAAGCCCTTTCTGGTGAAATTCCAAGATAGCGATGACTTCCCCACAATTGTGGGAGTCCATTTTTTGATTACTTTGTTGCAGGTGGAGCATAACAATTAAAAATATGTTCTAGCACCAATCATCAGGTGTCATTACTTCACTGAATAAACACAAAGCACTAATGTATTTATGGAACTTTATATACCAACATTTGCAAAGAAACTTCCATAGAACGAAATTATTACCTATTTTCCCAACACATGTAGAAGACCCTACAGTAGCTCCCTGTATCTCAACCCCTGGAATTTAATGATTGATCTGTGATGGATGTGAACATGATCTTCACTTTGATGACAGCATGCATGGTCATCAATTCTTTATTCTCCCATCTCCCCCTGAAAAAAGGCAATGTATGCTGGCACACTCTCAGTTTGAATCTGGATGCTTCTTTTTCCAATACCTATCCAATTTATTTTCAATCTGTGGACCAGCACTGCCATCATTGACTTACTGTCATCCATAGGGCACTTCCAAGGGCATAATGGGGTCAACCATATTAGAGTGGGACTAAAGTCACACACAGGTCAAGCTCAATGGAAGAAGGGAGAAATTAATGCCCATTCATAGAAGTCTTAGAATGTGGAAGCAGGCCATTCAGCGCATCTGACCCACACACTGACCCTCTGAAAAGCATCCCACCAAATCTCACCCTGTCACCCTACATTTCCCATGACCAACCCACCTAGCCTACACAGCCCTGGACACGATGGACAATTTAGCACGGCCAAGCCACCCTGCCCTGCACATCTTTGGATTTGAACAAGCTTATTTTAGTTCAATAATGCTAAATGAAAATACAGATCAAAATGACATGATTCAGTGATAGACAGAGAATGCGGGAGAGTCATGGCATCCTTTATCTCAATGCTAGTACTGGGTGCACTTTCAGGAGATGGGGAGCTCCCAACGCCAGTCGGGGAACCCTGAGGTAAGAAACGTATATCTGCATGCCTGAGAAATACTGAAGAAAGTAGTCAGTTTTTTAATATTAGCGGGCATGGATGAATTTGTTCACTGGGTCTGTTTCTGCGCTACATAACTCTATGACACTATTTAAAGTGTTTAAAAAAAAGCTCAATTCACCTTTTCCAGCTAGTGGAGTTGGTCATTCAAACTAACAAATTGGTAATTCAATTGTAAGGGAGAGGGAGACACATTCTAGTTTGCAGCCAAGATCATGAGTCCCTCATGGTAGGTTGCCTCCCAGGTTTGAGGGTTTGGGTCATAATGAAACATCTGAGTAAACTTCAAGTGTCATAGAATCCCTACAGTGTGGAAACAGACTCTCCCATCCAATGAGTCCACACCTACCCTCCAAAATGTAACCCACCCAGACCCATTCCACTCCCCTATTGTTCAATATTTACTTCTGACTAATGCATCTAACCCATACATCCCTGAGCACGATGGACAATTTAGCATGGCCAATTCACCTAAGCTGCAAATCTTTGGCTTGTGAGGGGAAATCAGAGCACCCAGAGGAATCCCACACAGACACGGGGAGAATGTGCAAACTCCACACAGACAGTTGCCCGTGGTTGGAATCAAACCCGGGTCCCTGGTGCTGCAAGGCAGCAGTGCTAATCACTGAGCCCCCGTGGTGCTGTAAAGTATGATTCCAACCTGGTGACCACATTGAGCTATTCAAAATTATGAACCATTTTGAATGTAAAGGATATTCTGATCCCACTGGTTGGTACTTCAGTGAACAGCGTTCACAAATTTTAAGGCTGAGCTTAGGAGTGAGCGAAGAGAAACTGCTTTACTTCGAATTGTTCGGATTTGGAATCTACCGCCTGGGAGAATGGTGGAGACAGATTCCATAGGAAATTTAAAGTGAGAGCTGGATGTGTACTTGAAAGTGATGCATTTAGAGGGCCACAGAGATGGGGCTGGGAATGGGACTGACTGGGTCTGACTTACTTTGAGGAGTCAGTATAAGGCAGGTCAAATGGCCTCCTTCTGTACTGTAAATTTCTATAATTCTATAAACACAGCCCCACCTCATACACCATTTGCAACAGACAGCAATCATCATCACTGGGTAACCAACACCAGTGAATTTAACACCCACACGTTCCTTTCACAACCAGACCCAGCAAGATCAGTGGTTGTTACTGAGTGCATACAATAGGTGTTAATAAATGAATATTGTATTTATTGCAGGCTGAAGTGTACATTACTGCGTACTGTTACTGAATAATGTACGCAGAGTACCAATTACATTAATAAATGAAAGCAGAAAATAAGACAAGTACAAGTCTGATAGCATATGGAAGAAAACAGTGAGAATGTTGAGTCCTGCATATATTGCTGTGTATCGTATTCAGTGCTTATTTCGGATTCAAAATATATCAGTAATAAATGCTGGCTTTGTCAGCAATACTAACATCTTATTTTTAAAATCGACTCATGAGATGAGGGCGACACTGGCTTTGCCAGCATTTATTACACATCTCCAATTGCCCTGGAGAACGTGATTGTGAGCTTTCATGAACTGTAGTCTGTGGGGTATAAGTATATGCACAGCACTATTAGGAAGGGAACTTCAGGATCTTGACCCAGTGACAGTGAATAAATGGCAATATATTTCCAAGTCAGGATGGTGAGTGGCTTGAAAGGGAACTTGCAGGTGGGTATGCTCTCATGCATCTACTGACCTAGTCCTTCTATAAAATTCCAAAGCCCTGGCCATGGTGGGCAAGCATTATGTAAGCCAAAGTGATTTTTTTTGGCCACATAATTCCTAGCCTCTTGTAGCCACAGCTTTTATATAGCTAGTTCAATTCATTTTCTGGTCAGTATCAATCCCAGGATGGTGGTAGTAGTAGATTCAGCACACTGAACATCAAGGGACAACAACTGGATTCTTTTTGGAGGTAGTTAGTGTCTGATACTCAAGGGGCAAGTAATACTGTGGCAACTGCCACATCATCAGCCCAAACCTGAAAATGGTCTACGTTTTGCTGAATTTGAACATGGACTACTTTCGTACCTGAGGAGTCACAAATGGTGAACATTGTGCAATCATAGTCATATAGCATGGAAACAGGGCCTTTTGTCCAATGTGTTCATGCTGACCAAGTTTCCCAAACTAAACCAGTACCATTTGCCATCATTGGCAAATATCCCCATTTCTGACCCGATGATGGTTACTCATTGATGAAGTAGTTGAAGGTGGTTGGAGGAACTGCAACAACTATATCACCTTCCTTCGTGCAAGGTACAACTCCAAGGGAAGAGATTTTGTCTGATTCCCATTAACTCTAGTTTGCTAATGCTCCTTCATGCCACACCTGATCAAATGCTACCAAAGGCTGTCGCTCACCTCACCTCTGGAATTTAGCCCTTATGTCTATGTTTTGACCAAGGCTGTAACAAGATCAGGAAGAGAGGCCTTGGAAAAATCCAAACTGTGGGTGAGTTAACAAGTGCTGCTTGATAGCACCAATATCACCTCCCATCACTGATTGAGCGTAGACCGATGGGGCAGTAAATGTCTGGGACGATTTTGTCTTGCTTTTTGTGCGCAGGACATACCTGGGCATTTTTCAACATCGGCAGGTAGATGCTAGTATTGTGGCTGTGCTGGAACTGATTGGCAAGTGGTGCAGCAAGTTCTGGAGCCACAATGTTGTCAAGGGCCCACAGCCATTGCAGAATCCAGTACCTCCAACTTTTTGTTGATATCACAGAGTGAATCATATTGCTGAATACTGGCATCATGAAGCTGGAGACCACTGGAGGTGGGCAAGACAGATCCGATTGTTCAGAATGTTTCAGTCTTGTGGACTGCAATGCAGGCCTCACTATCACTGAGCTTCCCCCTCCAGTGAGTTATTTAATTGTCCACTACCATTTACAAATGGATCTGCCAAGACTGCAGACCTTAGATCTGATCTATTGGTTGTGGGATTGCTGCTTGACAATAAAAAGCAGTCCCGTTTCGGAACTTTACCAAGTTGACACCTCATTCTTAGGCATACCTGCTACTGCTGTTCCTCATTGAGCCAGGGTTGACCCCCTTACTTGATGCTGAAACTTTATTGCTGGAACAGCACAGCAGGTCAGGCAGCATCTAGGGAACAGAAGATTCGACGTTTCGGGCACATGCCCTTCTTCAGGAATGAGCAGAGTGTGTTCAGCAGGAGAAGATAAAAGGTAGGGAGGAGGGACTTGGAGGAGGGGCGTTGGAAATGTGATAGGTGGAAAGAGGTCAAGGTGAGGGTGATAGGTCGGAGTAGGGTGGAGGCGGAGAGGTCAAGAAGACGACTGCAGGTCAGGAAGGCGGTGCCGGGCTGGAGGGATTCGGCTGAGACAAGGTGGGGGGAGGAGGGATGAAGAAACTGGTGAAGTCCAAGTTCATCCCTTGTGGTTGGAGGGTTCCCAGTCGGAAGATAAGACGCTCCTCCTCCGACCGTCGCGTTGTTGTGGTTTGGCGGTGGATGAGTACTTGATGGTAATGGTAGAGTTGGGGGGGGGGGGGGGGGGTTGGGGGCGGAAGTATGCCATGAGGCTGTACATTGTGTTGAAGTATGATTTTGCTGATTAACATAAAGCCTCATGGATAGATTTGTTTGCGTCTGTCTCATTTAGCAGTAATTGTGCCACTGGAGGGCATGTGAGGACAGGAATTTGTCTCCAAAAGATTGGGCAGTGGCGACATTACAATTATGGAGCAACACATCTACAACAGGGAAGTTGATGAGGACAAGGACAGTCGTATTGCTTTCCTCACCAACTGCCAGAGACCCACTCTCACAGTTAAACCTCGCCGCCTTCTCCCCATCACAGTATATGTTGTGCCTTTGCCATCCTCAGTGCTTCTTCCAGTTGATGAATAACATGTAATATCAATTCATTAGTCAAGAGATGGCAGAAGTCTCCTTGCCTATTTTTGACTTGATGCCTCAAGACATCTTGAATTGATATTGAAGAGTCCTTTAAATCAGTCCCACCCACTGCCGCACAGATGAGACTGGTGATGGTGGTAACTAAGACATAGCCCTAGCTGTAGAATCAAAACACACATAGACAGACAGACAGACAATGTCAGGCTGCTTTGTTGCTTGACTGGTCTGTGAAATGCTTCCCTACTTTTGGAACTAGGCCCTTGCTGGTGGTGAGGAAGACGTTATAGGGTCAACACAGTTGTTGGTGCCTGCGACGTTTCCAGTGGGGGGGGGGGGGGTGTGTCGATGCCAGATCTTGGTTCATCCAGTTTCACTGCTTTTCGACCCTGTAATGGTTTGATACAACAGAGTGCCATGCTCAGCCACCATCAGATGGTAGTTAAACAGAACAGATATAGATGGCAGAAGATTAGTGAAGGAAATAACATTTTGTTTATTGTAAAATTCTAAATAGTCATCAGTACTAAGACTGACAACTCTGGCTTTATTAAATGAATTTAAAGTTCACCAACAACCTTGGTGGAATTTGAAGCTATGACTACAGATCACTTGCCTGGACCTTTGTGTTACATCCGTTATATCAGCTGCTCCTTTGAAGTATATTAAAACAGAAATGGTCAGCACCACTCATTTGCAACATACAGCTCTGACTGTAGATTATGTTTCTGAATGATATTCGAATGGTCAATGAGGCCTTTGCTTCAAGTAGGTCGGATAGATAGGGTCATGCATGACAAAGATACAATTCGATCATTTGGACACAAGATCATGGCTGGCCTTTGCTACTTTCCTACCCACTCCCTCCACACATCAATACTCTGTTAGAAATGGAGCCAATCTCAAACTACAGACAGTTATACAGCTATGACTCAACAAAGTCTGATATCATGGCAACAAGACATTTTTATTCTTAAACTGCATTAAAAGTTAACATATTCTATGGCATGCTAACTGCTTGCATGTTAGCCTCCTGTACATATTAGCTTATTCATCTTGCCTATCTTAAAATAATTCTGTCTGTCCAAGCTTTCCCCCAATTACAGTCTATCTTGCCTAGTCACTACCTTGTGTTGGGAATTTATATTCAAGAACTAAGAGAAACTAGAAGGTATTGAACTATTTGGATGCTTTCTCAATTAAACCAGGTTTTACAAGGAAAGGAGGTCAATAAGTTAATGTGAGCTGCAAACCATCTGATTACAAAAAGTCAAACAAAAATTATTAACCAGTTTTGCCACTTGTTATAACACATTCATTTCTAAAACATGTCAATTTCTTTAACTCAAAAGTAATCTGGTGATAGTCTCTTACTCTGGATAGCAGTACACAAGAGCAATAACTGGGCATTGTGCTGATTGAATTAAAACATTTCCACTAATGGCATAGAAGAGGGATACATTGCTTATGCTACAGTCATAAGAACACAAACATCCTGTATTATTTTGCAGCTTCTTTATGTCCTCCCAGTCTTTCCCACCAACCATGGTGAATTTTGTATTTGACTTGGATGAAGTATCAAGTTCTTGCTGGAATGTCAGCTATTTGAAGCATCTATATCATCAACTAGTTACATCCTGTCATTTCAAAAGAAAACCAATTCCTTCTGCTTTCTGTCCAGTTGGTGCAAACAGCAAGGAGCTGATATAGAACGAAGGAGCGCTTGAAGATCTCATGGCAGAAAGAATGACTTGTAATCTACAAGCTGAAAAATCTTGTTATGGCCCTGTCAGGCAATGAGTTCCTGATCCCAACCACCTTTTGGGGAAAATGTTTCTCTCTCCCCACCACTTTTACCTGGCAGAAAGATGAGAGAGCAGTTGCTTTAAATCAATGTCTGTAGTCATTATCCCTTTGCTGAAGTAAATAGACCCCTCACTATTGTTTACATCCCCATTGATCACCTCCCAATGTCCTCTATCCCTGGCAGAACAACCCCAAGCTGTGCAATCTTTCCTCATAGCTGCATTTTCCCAGTCCCAGCAATATCCTTCCAAATCTCCAATGTCCTCAAATGCAATTATATCCTGTGTACAGTTCTAGCATTACCTCCCAGCTTGTCTACTCAGAATCTGCACAATTTAAAAAAAAGGGTTCCTTATTCCTTAACCACCTCCCCAACCTGTCCTACTAACCTCACTTCCTCTTCACCTCTCAGTGCTCTCCAATAATTGCAGATACGTTTTGCCTTGTTTGACTTCCCCAAATGCATTGACTCACTTCTCCCAGTTGGAAAACAATTGACATTTTCTGCACACTTGACCCATCCATTGATATGGCACTGCTTCCTGCACACGATAGCTGGAACACGATGAACAGTTTTGGGCCCCGAATCTAAAGGAGAGAAACACACACCAGCATTGGTGTTGGGGGTGGGGGAGTCAATATCCAGAAAAGGCTCACTGGGGTGATGCGGAGGTGTTGTTGTTGGACTGGGTAGACAAAGTCGGAAGTCACATGACATTAAGTTATTGTTTAACAGGTTTATTGAAAGTCACAAGCTTTTGGAGCTTGATTTTGTTACCCTCCCATAACTGTTAAAGTTCACTTAAGAATGTAACTTTAAAAAAGTTCTGTGATTTACATATGAAAGAACTGAAACCAATATGGTCATTCTAAAAGATGAGACACTGAACAATCCGGGTCCTTTTCGAAATATAATTTCAGTTACATCACACTGTAAACTTTTGCTATAAATTCTGTCTTACGATCTTATACTCCACAACCACCTAATGAAGGAGCAACATTCCAAAAGCTCGTGGTTCCAAATAAACCTGTTGGATTATTACCTGGTGTTGTGATTTTTAACTTTGTACCTCCCACAACTCCTTTGCCATGACTTCTGACCTCTGCTGATTCCAGGTACAGGGTGACAATCTTATGGAGGAGAGATTGAGCAGATTGGACCTGTACTTGGAGATGTTTTCCCTTGTGGTAAAAGTCTAGAAGTAGAGGGCATAAATATGCTTCCCTTACTCTGAGATTAAGTCAGATGAAGGGGAATTTATTCTCAGAGGCTTGCAAATCTGTGAAATTCTTTACTAGAGGGCAATTGAGGCTGGGTCATTAACAATTTATAGGAGAAAGTGAAGCCTGCAGATGCTGGACGTCAGAGTGGAAGAGTGCGGTGCTGGAAAAACACAGCTGGTCAGGCAGCATCCAAGGAAAGATGAAGAGCTTATGCTCAAAATATCGACTCTCCCGTGCCTCAGATGCTGCCTAACTGGCTGTGCTTTTCCAGCACCACACTCTTCAACTCATTAACAATCTATCACAACCTTGAATGTACTTAATCACTAAAGGAGTCAAGGGTTGTAGAGAAAAGACAGGAAAGTAGAATGGAGGATGATCAGATCAGCCATTACCTCATTGAATGGCAGAGCAGACTCATTAGGCTGATCAGAGCTGAAAAATGCGTTGCTGGAAAAGCGCAGGTCAGGCAGCATCCAAGGAACAGGAGAATCTACGTTTCAGGCATAAGCCCTTCCAAAACGTCGATTCTCCTGTTCCCTGGATGCTGCCTGACCTGCTGCGCTTTTCCAGCAACACATTTTCAGTTCTGATCTCCAGCATCTGCAGTCCTCACTTTCTCCATTAGGCTGAACATCCTACTTGTGCTCGTCTTACGTCCCCCTCACCAACCCCACAGTCAATTTCCATGTTGACCATCCCGGTATTTACATCTGTAAAATTAATACGTAATACAAAAAAAAACAGAGGACCTTAGATTGCTTCCTGTAGAAAGCCACTGGAAACAGCCGTCCTGTCGCAAGAACACCCGTCAACAATTACCTGATTTCTTGTCATTGAGCCAAGATACTTAGTTAATATTATCATGTCGCATGGGATTTCATTGTTTTTGAAAAACATTCCACTTGATGAAGGAGCAGTGCTCCAAAAGGTAGTGCTTCCAAATAAACCTGTTGGACTACAACCAAGTGTTGTAATTTTTAACATTATCAAATGTCTTATCGAAATCCATGTAGATCATATCAACTCCACTGCTCTAATATATCATTTTCACTACGTCCTCACAAAATTCAATCAAGTTAATGAGACCTGATCTTTCCTTAACAAATCCACACTGATTATTTTTGATTAATCAGCACCTTGCTATGAGAAAACCTATGGCTCAAATTGATTCAAATAATTTTCTTGAGGTTAGACTGACCGGCTTATAATTGTTCAGTTTGTTTTCAAACCTGGGGGGCGAGGGCCAAAGTGGTAAAACATTCATAATGCTCTAATATTCCAGCATGGGTATACAGAGAGATTCAGAAAATGACTGACTGCAATTAGAACCCCTCCTACCCGGATTCAGAACGTGTTTGTTTGAGGTTGGATTAACTTACCAATCAATTCCTTGCATAGCCACTTGCTGTTCCCTTCTCTACTGAAAAGAAATCCTCAAACCTAAACCCTCTCACTTTAAACCCGAGTCATGTACCACAACACTGACAAACAAACACATGGCTAGACTTTAGTCTCAGTCAGAAAACAAAAAATCAATAACTTTATTCCATCCTTTACGCCTTTTCCTTACAATAAACCCCTCCCCCACCCAATTCTGATTCAGTCTGCATTTTCATTCCCTCAAACTGGCAGAGTTGAGCTGAATGTTGAATTTGGACTGTCCAGATATGGCAGAGATTTTGGGGCCCCTTGTTCCCCTGCCGAAAAACACCTGGCCTTGAACCCCCAGCTCAAGTTGGACACTCAGATCGTGAAACTCAGGCAGCAGCCCACTGCCTCAGTACACTGTTGTGGGAGTGTAACAAAATCATTCACTCACCTCTAAACAAAACAGTTCACCCTGGAAGTGCAGAGAATTTTGAAGGAGACCACACCTCCCCAACACCACCACCCCCTCCCCCTCCCCTCCCCGCCCTCATACAAACAGTATCCAAAACGGTATACTTGTTTTTGAGGGGAATAGCCACAGGGGATTCCTGTACTCTCTGCCTACTTCCCAGCTCTCATTGTTTGGGAGTCTCAACACCCAGGCGTGTGGGGCATATCTGTCAGAGCACCTGGGTTTGCTAAGCCTCTGTTTATTCACTGAAGGCAGGCACAAGATCAAAGTGAGATTAAACCTCAGGGGTGAAGCAAGTTAACCTGAGAGTGAGCACAGTCCTCCTTTAGCTGGGTAGCTTTCACCTCTCCCTCCAGAGATAAACGAAACCTGGACCAACAGATTACTACACACATTTTAATTAAACATATTGGTAAGTGCTTAAAGCATTTTTTTTATTAAAGGTACAGTTAGGATTTAATGAATTCAGCAACACCACATGTTCTGCATCCACAAAGGCCTCCTTTCTGTCTGCCCTCAAGTGGGAGAGATTGCCTGGGCTTTGGTGGGTGGAGGGAGGGAAGAGAAAGAGAGACAGACTATACAGGCGTCGGAAAGGGCTAGTGGGCATCTGGAAGGGCCGGGTGGCAGCAGTGCTATCAGGACATAGGGTGGACATTTACTGAGTCACAATCTGATGTCTAGGTTAGCTTTCCTATTCAGTACAACAGGAGATAGGTTTTGATTTCAAGCTGCTAGCTACTTCAGAAACCAAGGCTACAGAAAGTGAGCCCACCCATATCTGACAGGCAGATTCAGTGAACTTGGAATGGCACAAGACGGCAAAGCTTCAGGAGCTGCTCAGGGAGTCAAGTTCCCAACTCAGATTAGTGCAACTGCCATCGGTTATTACAAAGGCCTTCCCCACATCCTGCCATCTCACAGCTTTGCAGCACGACTTTTAGACCATGCCTACAGAGGAGGGTCTGAGGGACCAAACACTGCCAAGCTTGGTCAGACTCCATTCTCTTCCGCTGTCCAGTGTACTGAGTGAGAGAACATGGACCAAGTGTTGCAGCCTGTGCCAGGATGTGTTATAGGGAGGGCAGCTGGGTCAGTGGTTAGTTCCTTCAGTGCAGGAAAAATGGACAAACCAGGATAAAGTATTTGCATCGTCTTTGTGAACTGAATGCCAGTGGTTAATTCCAGAACAGTTAAAACAGAGTTTCACAGAAACTTCAATCTCCAAGACATTACACAGAGGAGAAAACTGCGAAAAAAAACACCTCCCCATTCAAAACACAGCAAAAATCAGCTGCAGTATACAACACTTCCAAACAAACCCAACAGACAAACTCCAGAAATCCAACGGTCGGAGCAAGTGGAAATGTGCACCCTCCTGGGGCACACCAAAGTGAGCAGGATTTTATCCTTTAAATAATTTACAAAAAAAGGGAGTGTCTAGATTTGTTCAGCTTCCTCCTGTTGGGAGGAGCCTTCCCTGGAGATAACTCCTTGGCCCGGGGATCAGCTCCTATCTGGACTCCAGTGCTGCATGCCTATGTCTCTGCGCTATTACCTCTATGTACTTGGCTCACCGTGGTCTTGCTCTGTGTTGACCAGTGAGAGACAGTCACTTGGCAGCTCATCACTGGTGCCACAGGGCGACCGAATGAGGAATAGCTGCAAGCACAGCCCTCAGCACAACGGCCCTCACTATCCTTACTAGTGATTGAAGAGCAAAACGTGGTTGAGATTTGAAAGGAGGTCTGGCCGATCCCAAACAGCTCCTGGCCACAAATGCTTTCATCAAGGCAAGGAGGTGCATCTCTCCAACACACCTCAACTTAGGATCAAGGGAGCTCTTGGCGACAGCAAGGACAAATCACAAATGGATGTCTACCTAGGGGAGGGCAGGGCAGCAGGCATGTGAATGCACCCCTGTCCTCCCATTTCCCTCTCACCCCATGTAGAAACACACTTCAGCAGGCTTGTGCAATCCAAGTGTAAGAGCCTTTGATCAGTGAGGTGGTTTCAGCGGGAACAAGCCACAGTGTGCCCCCACTCCTCACCAGTGAGTATTTCACACCCCTCTCTAACCCAGCAGCAATTGTATATACAACAAACAGACATTTGATTCCTTCACATGACACAGGGGCCAAGGTGCAGGTCAGTCGATCCAAACCCACCGACTGTCATTGGTCTCCACCTCAGCAGTGGACAGTTGGGGGTTCACACAGCCCTGCCAAACAGTGCACTGCACTTCATTCTCACAACTCCGTAGGAGGCAGGGAAGAGAACAGGAGTGAGTTTAGTACTCGAAAGAAATCTTAAAATCAGAATCCAAATAGAAACCATTTTTGCCCCAAACTGAAAATTCTGCAAGAAAAGAAAATCAAAATGGCAAATGGGGTGAGGAAAGGGGTGCTGGTGTCATAGCTGACTCAGTCAGAAACACAGCATGAGGGGTGCCAGTAGTGGTGACATCCCAGACAGTAGATGCTGCACACAGTCGCTCAGCCCCCCTGCTGGGCAGGTGGGGGGAATCACTGTCAGTGGTCACTATGTAATCTTCCCAGTCTGATTATACATCACAGCTCCCTGATCCCAGCTCTCCTTCCTGTACGGATTCTCCAACATGTATCGATACTTGTTAAGGTTTTGCAGCAGGTATTTGGGAGCATACATGTGTTCTTTGGGGTCTGCAGGAGGGTATTCTTGCTCAGTGCCATCAAACCAGCCACCCGTCTGGATTAATTCTCGAATGTAGCTCAGATCTCTTTTTTCTTGGTAATTCCCCCAGCGAGGGAAGTCTCCGTTCTGTGCAGACAGCAGCTTGTAGCGGATGCCTTCAGGTTTAAAGCACCAAGAACAGTGCCAGCCTGCAAAGTGAAGAGGACTACCTACCGCCCAGGGCACCAGGATGTGTCCCGTGCTGTTCTCATACAGCCGGAAGTTTGGCATCAGATAGTACTCCCTCCGCCGCAGTTTAATCCCATCTCCATTGTAAACCATGAACAGCATGGCCACAGTACAGCCCGATATCACTTCCAGGCTCCCTGGCTGCTTCCAGAAAAAGCCGTACAGTGACTTCCGCAGATGGAAGGCAAAGGGCTCGGTCCAACCATCAAAGAGTTTGAGGAACAGCACACCATCGTGAGCTGGGATTTCATCAGCGTCGTTGATGAGGAAGATATCATCATCCCGCAAGTTGATAATCCGGCTCATACCATTCTGGGTCAGGAAAGTCCGTAGGTAATCATCGGCGATCCAGCCATCCTGCCTCCCTCCGCTGGGGAAGTGGTCCAGGAAAACGTACAGGATCTTGTTTCCCATGTAACTGTATGTTCCATTCAGGAGCATCTCGATGAATTTTAAGGGCTTGGGCTCCCCAAAGGCAGTAAAGTTTGACTCACAGATAACGAAGACATCGACCACATCGCCCAGCTCGTGAAACCGGACGTCCAACAGATCAAACTCGTGGTTGATGTTAACGGCGTTGATCACTCTACGAGGCATTGGTCGTGGGCTCAGACGCTCTTTTGTTGGCAGATTGGAATACTGGACCATGGTTGGCACCCCACAATATGACCCATGCCATCCTGGGAGGCAAGGGCATCCCACCCACCTGCGCCTAGGCCTTCCACTGAAACCCTTGTTTGCCACCTTCTGCACCGACGGCTTGTCCATCACACTGCGGTCCCAGTCGACTGCACCCTCCACAGAGGGTGCTGCCATCTTGGTGCCCTGCTTAAAACAAATGGCTCCAGCCTTGGTTTGTATGAAGTACTTTGCCTCGTCATCCTTCAGCTCAAACAGGGCTCGGTGTAATGGTGGGCGGGCTCCGTTCTGAACTTTCACAGTGACCTGTAGCCCAGAGCCAGTATTTACATCCTCTGCTGCATTCTGCTTCCAGAAGAACTGCGAATCGACAAAGATGGACCGGAGGGAAGGGCTGAAGGCAGACAGCTCATGGGAAAACGTGATGTAGGACAGGGCTTTGAGGAAGTGCATGAAGGAAATGAGACACAGTCCTGCCATACACAGAACCAGAACCAAACGGCGTCGGCGCATCTTCATCCTAAACCAGAGAGAAAACATCAGTCATTAAAAACCCTCCAAGAAACTGCCTTACTATAGCACCTTACACAAACAAACTACCTTTGAATGACAGGCACTCTTGGAATGTAGCTGACAAAATACACGCACTGTAAAGGTTCCAGATATTCTCTCTTTTGGAAGTAAAAACTAAAACGGAAGTCAGACTGCTATATAGCAGAATACCTGGGGAGTTTTGCAGCTTGGTAAAATCACATGGTACACATTTTTAGCTGTGAAAAACAAATGTTGCTTTTTGAAGTGTGGAATTGTTACTTTCAGACTGTGGCACAGAGTGTCTGAGTTAAGGAAATACTGCCAAACAGCCTCAAATTTGTAGCAAACTGCAGGTGCAAGACAGCCAGAGTCTCCAAAGTCAGCAACCTGATTAATCTCTCATTCTCTTTCAACCTTCCCTGTCTCTCCTCCTCCTGGCACAAATGAAAAGATTTAAAAAAGAAAATCTTAAAAAAGGTAGATTCACAACTCAACTATCAGTGAAGAATGACCAACACTGTACAGACAACAGCATGCCATCATTACTTAAATCAAAAGGAGCTGAGAGACAATTTAACTCTTCTCATCCACTCCTGCCAACATCTGCACTAGATCTTCCAAATTTTCTTCAGTCAATATTTTTTCACCCATTGTAATGGGTGTCAAGCTGTCTGTGATCCATCATAATCATGAAAGTTTGTATTTGAGGTAGAGGTTTCTAAAAAAAAAAGGTATATAGTTTAAGTCATCATTGATATGTACAGCACAGAAACAGGCCCTTCAGTCCAACTCATCTGTGCCGACCAGATATCCGAAACTGATCGAGTCCCATTTGCCAACATATGGCCCATATCCCTCTAAACCTTTCCTATATTCATATACCTATCCAGATGCCTTTTAATTGTTGTAATTGTCCTAGCCTCCACCACTTCCTCTGGCTGTTCATTCCATATACGCACCACCCTCTGCGTGAAAAAGTTACTCATTAGTCCCTTTTAAATCTTGCCTCTCACCATAAACCTATGCTCTATAGTTTTGGACTCCTCGACTCTGGGGAAAAGACCTGACTATTTACCCTCACCATGCCCACCATGATTTAATAAACCTCTACGAAAGGTCACAACTCAGTCTCTGAGGCGCTAAGGAAAAAAGACCAATCATACTCAGCCTCTCGCTATAGCTCAAACCCTCCAATTCCAGCAACATCCTTGGAATGTTTTTCTGAACCCTTTCAAGTTTGCCACCACCTTTCCAATAGCAGTACTTCTAACCTGGTCTGCCAACTCTCCAACAACTTGTCAAATGTTTTTCTGGGGTTTCACACTGTCCTCCTTGCAGTATACAATGCTTCCACATTTTATGTCTCCTGTAAACTCTGAAATTACCCTCTCCACACCAAAATTCTGATCATTAATATGTATCAGGAAAAGCAAGGGTCCCAATACTGCCCCCTGGTAGTTTAGTAATCCTCTCTTATCTCTGCCATTTATAAAAAAGTGTTAAAATGAATAGTTGTTTTCCGTTAAGGATGGAACGCAGTGTGCGCTGCTTTAGTTGGAGTCAGATATACACCACAGAAACAGACCCTTTGGTCCAACTCATCCATGCTGACCAGATACCCTAAATTAATCTTGTTCCATTTGCCAGCACTTGGCCCACATCCCTCTAAACCCTTCCTATTCATATACCCATCCAGATGCCTTTTAAATGTACCAGCCACCACCACTTCTGGCAGCTCATTCCATACACGCACCATCCTCTGTGTGAAAAGGTTACTCAAGGTTCCTTTTAACTCAGTGGTTAGCACTGCTGCCTCACAGTACCAGGGACCAGAGTTCAATTCCAGCCTCAGGCAACTGTCTGTGTGGAGTTTGCACATTCTTCCTGTGTCTGCGTGGGTTTCCTCCCACAGTCCAGAGATGCGCAGGTTAGGTGAATTGACCATGCTAAATTGCCCATAGTGTTCAAGGCTGAGAGAGTTAGGTGCACTAGTCTGGGGTAAGTATAGGGGAGGGTAATGGATCTGGGTGGGTTCCTCTTCAGAGGGTTGGTGTGGACTTGTTGGGCCAAATGGCCTGTTTGCTCCCTGTAGGGATTCTATGATTCAAAACCTACTTCCTCGAGTTTTGGACTTTCCCATCCCAGGGAAAAGACCTTGTCTATTTAGGTAAAAACAAGGACTGCAGATGCTGGAAACCAGAGTCTAGATCAGAGTGGTGCTATAAAAGCAAAGCAGATCAGACAGCATCCAAGGAGCAGGAAAACCGACGTTTCGGGCAAAAGCCCTTCATCAGGAATAGAGGTAGGGTGCCTGCAGAGTGGAGCTTATCTATTTACCCTATCCATGCCTCTCATGATTTTATTAACTTCTAAGGTCAACCCTCAGCCTCTCTGATGCTCCAGGGAAAACAGCCCCAACCTATTCAGCCTCTCCCTGTAGGCCAAATCCTCCAACCCTGGTAACATTGTTGTAAATCTTTTCTGAAGATGGGAGCTGGGAGACCAGCTGGGAGACCAGAATTGCACACAGTATTCCAAAAGTGGCCTCACCAATATCCTGTACAACTGCAACATGACCTCCCAACTCCTACACTCAATGCACCGACCAATAAAAAACCATACTAAACATCATTTTCACTATCCTGTCTACCTGCGACTCCACTTTCAAGAGGCACTCTTGATCGAAACTTAATCTCCACATTGTACTAAACTACATGATTTCAGCGAGAGCTCCTTCATGCAATAAGTTGGATGAGGGAACAGGAGCAAAGATCAGATAAAGTTTAAAATTACAAGTGAAAGATTCAATAGGGAGAAACCGTTTCAAAGGAATTAATGGTCAGGAACCAGAGGATTCTGATTGAAGATAACTGGCAAAACAAAGAAGCTGGAAGCAGCATCACAGAAGTGTTCCAGCATCGCTGTCACCATGAATAATTTTGAACTTCAACATTATCTACTAGTGATCCCAGCTGGAATTCAAGTGGAGACTAGTTGATTGTAATGGCTATGGGGCAGTTTGGCCAAGCCCAGACCTACCCAATGGAGGGTTCGATGGGAACCTACCAAACAGCAAGCTCAAACACAAACACAAAGCCTCCACACCAAAAGACACACTAACATGAACCAGAAACTTAGCTCCACAACCCCACTCCTGAAGCCACTGTGAGAAGACAACGCCAATCCCGAGCTACACATCAGTCTGCATGTGAATGCGTCAAACAAACCAGTGCTGGAGTCTGCAGAGCTGAGCCAATGCAGACTCTCTAAGAACAAGCCAACTAGTCCCACTCATTGATCTTTTCATCAAACCAGGGTGGAACGGTGGCTCAGTGGTTAGCACTGTTGCTTCACAGCACCAGGGTCCCAGGTTCGATTCCAGCCTTGGGTGACTGTCTGTGTGGAGTTTGCACATTCTCCCTGTGTCTGCGTGGGTTTCCTCAGAGTGCTCTGGTTTCCTCCCAGAGTCCAAAGATGTGCAGGGCAGGTGAATTGGCCATGCTAAATTGCCCATAGTGTTAGGTGCATCATTCAGTGGGGAAATGGGTCTGGATGGGTTGCACTTCGGAGGGTCTGTGTGTACTGGTTGGGCTGAAGGGCCTGTTTCCACACTGTAGGGAATCTAATCAAAGAGTCACCAAGACGCCGTGTTAACACTGCTTTCTTGTTACAGATGCTGCTAGACTTGCTGAGTTCTGCTAGCAATTTGTGTTTTTTTTTCTCCTCACTCCCTGTACCTTGAATGTATTATTAAAGGATTTGTCATCATCATCCCAGCTGTGCTCTGGCAATGGGCAAACACACCAAATTACTAAAGCTGACTCTGTAAGATGAAAACTAAAAGACACCTTCATTTCATAGATAATCCAACTAGGGCTACATGTAAATCTAGGGAAGGAAAGAAAGCTTTTCTCCTAACTTTCATACTGTAATTCCAGAAATATGGATTGGATCGTATCAGCTTTGCAGGCTTCAGGAATAATCCCTGACACACTCACGCTTGGCTCATGTTTGGTGTCGTCCCCTCAGTTTTTGCTGGGGTATGGGCGTCGCTGGCTGGCTAGCATTTTTTACCTGTCCCTAATTGTCCTTGAAAAGGTGATGATGATGATAGTGGCCTCAGGAACAAGCACACAGAGATACAAATCCAGCCCACCCACAAATCTCCCACCTGTGCAGATACACCCACGTTCAGAGCCACTGTCCAGTGAAGCCTCCAGCAGCCCCCCCACCTAGGAGACATCAGGAGCAGGACCACTCACACTCACTTCAACATGGATGATAAGCAAACAATCTGATCTGCAGCTGAGGTATTTAAGGAGTAATGATGACTGCCAGTGTCTCTGGGGCTAGCAGCCAGAGATGAAGCACTCTTGTGGAACCTGGAGAATTTTTAAAAAGCAGGAAAATTAAAATTGCACGGCAAATCTCAATCAAAAACTTGCTCACCTTAGTTTAATTGTTGTTATATACATTTTGTGAAGTCTGTTTTAAAAAAACCTCCCAGACAATAGATCAGGCTTCCCGTTTCATCCATTTAGAGAGTCATAGAGACGTACAGCATGGAAACAGACCCTTCGGTCCAACTTGGCCATACCGACCAGATATCCCAACCCAATCTAGTTCCACCTGCCAGCACCCGGCCCATATCCCTCCAAACCCTTCCTATTCATATATGCATCCAAATGTTGCAATTGTACCAGCCTCCACTTCCTCTGGCAGCTCATTCCATACCCATAACACCTTCTGAGTGAAAAGGTTACCCCTTGGGTCTCTTTTATATCTTTCCCCTCTCACCCTAAACCTATGCTCTCTTGCTCTGGACTCCCCGACCCCAGGAAAAAGACTGTGCCTCACCCCTCAGCCTCCGACGCTCCAGGGAAAACAGCCCCAGCCTGTTCAGCCGCTCCCCTTAGCGCAGATCCTCCAACCCTGGCAACATCCTTGTAAATCTTTTCTGAACCCTTTCAAGTTTCACAACATCTTTCCAACAGGAAGGAGACCAGAAATGCATGCAATATTCCAACAGTAGCCTAACCAATGTCCTGTACAGCAGCAACATGACCTCCCAACTCCTGTACTCAATACTCTGACCACTCCCTAGGACATTACCATTAAGTGTATAAGTCCTGCTAAGATTTGCTTTCCCAAAATGCAGCACCTCACATTTATCTGAATTAAATTCCATCTGCCTCTTCTCAGCCCATTGGTCCATCTGGTTGGGCAGCTCCCTGATGTGAATCCAACACCCTTAGCGAGGGGCGCCTGGGAGCTGACGTTACATCAATGCTAACACAGTAAGAACACTTTATAAATGTGTGTGGGTCATCCTTGTGCAGGAGCCATGCTAACCTTCTCTATATCATTCCAACTTTAGTATACGTGCTGCTGTAGCAAGCACAAGCTGATAGAACGGGAATGTTGCACTCAAAACATCTTCAAATGTTTAAATGCTTCAATACAGTACAACACAGCACAACAACAGGCCCCTCAGTCCACCAAGCATGCACAAAATCTCACCCTTATTTAGACACACTACTTATTGCCCGTGCATGATATCCATCCCTCTGTTTGTCTCCCTTTCACCTGTCTACGAAAATACACCCTAAATGTTGCTAATGTGCCTGCTTCCACCACCTCCACGGACAGTGCATACCAGGCATCCACCACCCTCTGAGCAACACTTTTCCTCACTTCCCTTAAACCTGTGCCCCCTTATTGTTGACCTTTCCATCCTGGGAAAAAGCCTCTCTGTGCCTTTCAGTTTTGTAGACTCTCTAGGTCACCCCTCAGTCTCTGTCTTGCCACTGAAAACAAAATCAGAGTTTATCCAACCTCTCCTCATAACTAAAGCCCTCCAGAGCAGTCAACATCCTGGTACTCCTTCTCTGCACCCTCTTCAAAACATCCACATTCTCCTGGTAGTGCAGCCACCAGAACTGCATGTAATAGTCCAAATGTGGCCTTACTGAAGTTTTGTACAACTGGTACATAACTTTCCAACTTTTATCCTCTATGCCCTGGCCAATGAAGGTATGCATTCTTGACCACCTTATCTACCTGTATTGCCACTTGCAGCGCTATGCGAACCTGCACATCCGGATCCTTGCACAACATGAGTTACTGATCTTCATTCTGAAGAGCACTCTAACACCGCTGCTCTGTCTTATACTGCCAAGGTAGTTTTGTAACCATCTAGCTAGCTCACCCCAGTTCCCATGAGACTCTATCTTCTGTATCAATCTGCCATGAGGTGCCTTATCAAATGCATTACTAAAGTGTATGTAGACCACATTCACTGCCCTCCCTTCAAATCATTCTTGTAACTCTTCAAAACAAAAGTCAATGAAGATGGCAAGACATGATCTTTCTGCACAAACTCATGCTGCCTATCACCAACAAGTCCATTTGCTTCCAAATAAGAATAAATCCTCCTAACTTTGCCAATAGCTTCCCCAACCACTGATATCAGGCTCACCAGTCTGTAATTACCTCGATTATCTCTGTTTCCTTTCCTAAACAAAGGAACAATCGGTCATGTTCTAGCCCTCTGAAATCTCACTGAAGCCAAAGGATACAAAGATATCTGTTCAGGCCCAGCTAATTTCTTCTTTGTCTCCCACAGTATCCTGTGAGAGATCCCATCTGGCCCTGGGAACTTGTTAATCTTGTATTTCAAGTTCCCCAACACTTTCTCCTTGATTATGTTGACCTGCCTGAGTATGTACACACCTTTCCCTAACCTCAATGTCCTACACATCACGCTCTTTGGTGAATTACCAAAGTAAAGTATTCTTTAAGGATCTTACCCAATCCCTCTGGCTCCACATATAACCTCTCTCCTTTATCTCTGAGTGGACCTACTCTTTCCTTAGCTTCCCCTTGCTCCTAATACATGTATAAAATGTCTTGGGATTCTCCTTAAAACTACTAGCCAGGGACATTTCACAGTCCCTTTTAGCCCTCCTAACTTCTCATTTGAACTCTTTCCTACATTCTCTATATTCTTCAAGGATTTCATCTGTTTTTAGTTGTCTAGACCTTCAAAATGCTTCTTTGTTTTTGACTAAGCTGATCATTTCTCCTGTCAAATAAAGGTTCCCGAATCCTGCCATTCCAGTCCTTCATTTTCACAGGAACGTGCCTGTCCTGCACTATAATCAACTGGTCCTTAAAAGACTTCCACGTCAAATGTGGCTTTACCTTCAAAATGCCACTCCCAATTCACATTCTCCAATTCTTGCCTAATTCTATTATAGTTGGCCTTCCCCTGATTTAACACCTTCATTTCAGGTCCACTTTTGGTGTTTCTCCATAAGTATATGAAAACATGTGGAAAGATGGTCACTACTCCCAAAACTCTCCCCCATTGAAACTTCAATCACCTGACCAGGCTCATTTCCCATACCAGGTCCAGTATGGCACCCTCCCTCGTTGGACTATCCACATACTATTTTTAAAAAAACTCTCCTGGACACATCTAACAAATTGCTCCCCACCCAAACCCCCAGCATGAAGGGAGTCCCAGTCAACATGGGGAAAAGTTAAAAATCACTCACCACAACCACCTTGTTATTTCACATCTTTCCAGAATCTGATGTATCCCTTCCTCGATCTCCCACTGGCAGCTGGGAGGTCCGTAGTACAATCCCAGCATTGTGATTGCATCCTTCACATTCCTAAGCTCTACCTATAACGCCTCACTGCAAGATTCCCCAGCAAGTCCTCGCTTAACACAGCTGTGATATGCACAATAACCAGTAATGCAACTCTTCCCCACCTCTTTTGTTGCTTCCAATCTCGGCTAAAACATCAATACCTTGGAATGTTAAGCTACCAATCCCGTCCTTCACTCATCTATGTCTCTGTGGTTGCAACATCATAATGTCAGGTGAGTCACCACAATAATAACTACCTCCAATGATGGCACATTTATGTATTCCACATTTTAAAGCTGAAGTCATATCTCCTTATTTTTTAAAGGAGAATCTTTCCTTGTCAGAAGCGGGATCTTTACACAGAGTTGTGAGAGCATGGAATGCGTTGCCAGCAGCAGTTGTGGAAGTGAGGTCATTGGGGACATTTAAGAGACTGCTGGACATGCATATGGTCACGGAAATTTGAGGGTGCATACATGAGGATTAATGGTCGGCACAATATCATGGGCTGAAGGGCCTGTTCTGTGCTGTACTGTTCTATGTTCTATGAATTCCTTTAATGGTGCTCCAATCTGACCACTAGATGCTGATAAACTGTAATAAAATTCCTGTAAATGACTGATCTACATTAAGGTGGTTTCAAACCTAAAAGAACATGGTAAGATTACAAGATTACAGGGTCAGAGTTTTCTAATTTACAATCGGCTTGAAAACGAACTGGTTATAGCAGAACAAACTAGAATCATAGAATTCCTACAGTGTGGAAACAAACCATTCGGCCTGACAAATCTGCACCAACCCTCTGAAGAGTATCCCACTCAGACCTATTACTCTACATTTACCCCTGACTAATGCACCTAACCTACACATCCCTGAACGCTATAGACAATTCTAGCATGGCCAATTCAACTAACCTGCACATCTTTGGATTGTGGGAGCAAGCGGGAGCACCCGGCAGAAACCCACACAGACACAGTCATCTGAGGCTGGAATTAAACCTGGGTCCCTGGTGCTGTGAGGATGCAGTACTAACCACTGAGCCACTGTGCTGTCCTAAATATATTAATCACAGTAGTGTACTTTACGTGGTTTATATGGACTTCAGTAAGGCCTCTGACAACAACTCACATGGAATACTAGACCAAAATGCTAACACTCCACAGGATCCAAGGCAAGTTGGCAAACTGAACCCAAAATGGACTTCCCTTATTAGACCTCCAAAACTACATCATCTTGCTCTTATCAGGATTAAATTTCATCTGCAGTTACTCTGCTCAATTTACTAGCTGATCTATAGACTGTAACCTGAGACCATTCTCCGCACTATCAACAGCACCAATTTACATGGCATCTGCAAACGTATGAATTATACTTCAACATTCACATCAAGCTGCTAAATGTACATAACATCAGCAAGGGTCCCAGCATCAATCCTTGTAGTACCCTGCTGATCATAGGCTTCTAATCACAACCATCCACCAACCTTCATTAGCCAGGAAGTAGAATTTAGGAGTAAATTAATAAATAACATTGCTTAGGCCCCAGATGGAATAGTTCTGATCACCATACTATCAGAAGGACATGATCACACTGGATAGGGGGCAGAGGAGATTCACCAGGATGTTGCTGGTGCAGCATTGAAATGCAGAAGTGTCCTGTAAGTGGATCAGAGATGTTCCACTTGCTGAAAGGATAGAAGATCTTTCTCCAGAGGTATGTGTCGTAACATACCTGGGCAGGCTAACTGAAAATGTTTACAAATTATAAGATGCTCCCGATATCCAAGATAGACCTCACTGGATTTTTTTTTTATAAATAGAATACTGCCACAAATCCCTCCTGAGGCCATGTCACTCAGATCCCTATTAGATTCCACCCGGTCTCCACAGCTCTCTGTCAAAACCCAGAGAGAGGAAGAAGAAAAAAGAAACTTCTCATTGTATTTTCAATCTCTGCCTGATACACCTTATCCTTGAGGAATTAAAAAACAAAGAACCAGAGTGAGATCAAACAACAGAATGCTTGAGAATCTCAGTAGTCTAAGTATCCATGGAGATAGGAACAAAATTAACAGTGAATCTGAAATTACCATTGTTTTTAAAAAGCCGTGTCCCTTTATCCAAGTCTCTCCAACAAGAGGAGTATCTGTCCTGCATCTACCCTGTCGAAGTCCAATCAGCACCATAAACCATAAAAGGATCACCTTTCATCTTCAATGATGAAAGGTTGAACAGGCTCAACCTTTAAGGAATTGGATGACAATTTTAGACAGTGGATTTGGATTGGCACTGGCTTGGAGGGCCTCAGGGCCTGTTCCTGGGCTGTAAATTTTCTTTGTTCTTTTGTCACATAATAAATCCATTATCTCAGGAGTGATAACAGCAGCACCAGAGCTTCCTAACAAAAGCCTGCAGCAAAACCCATATTGAGTAGCAGCTAAACCCTAACAGAAACCCCACCAAAAATTAATGAGGCTGAAGAAAGTGACAACAGTACCAAGCAGTGAACTCATTAGTATGTTGTGTTTGCCCACATGAAAGTTGCACTAAGAGTTACAGCTTCCTTTTAAAAGGACAGAATTTTCTACTCTACCTAAATTTCAGAAAAGAGATTTTTTTTTTGAAACAAAAGCTATGATATGCGTGCTCAGTCCCGTACGGCACTATGTCAGAAATCTTTGATTACTCCCAGCAGTCTGGATGACCACATCTGCAGGAAATGTCACCTGGCACTGCACTGTGTCTGCTAGGCAGAGTTACAAAGAGAAGGGCTAATGCCCTTCTCTTTGATTCCTGAAGAAGGGCTAATGCCCGAAACGTCGATTCTCCTGTTCCCTAGATGCTGCCTGACCTGCTGCGCTTTTCCAGCAACACATTTCCATCTCAGAGTTACAAAGAGAGCATGCTTTAAAGACGTGGTCACTTTGCAGTTAAAGGGACTGCAGTCAGGGAGAAAATAGGTGGAAGGTAAGCAAGCTGGTAATTGGGAAAGCCCAAGAGAGCATCTCATTTAGGAACAGAGACTGGAAGGTTTGAATTTAAAGTAGTGGCTGAATAGGCTGGGTTTTTTCCCTGGTGTGTATGAGGCTGAGGTTTATAAAATTATGCAGGGCATAGATAGGGTGAATAGCCAAGACCTTTTCCCAAGGGTATAGGAGCTCAAAACTAGAGGTTTTAGGTGAGGAGAAAAGGGACCCAAGGGACAATCTTTTCACAAAATAGGCAGTGAATGTACAGAATGAGCTGCCAGAGGAAGTGGTAGAGGAGAGTACAATTATAACATTTAAAAAACATTTGGACAAGTACACAGATAGAAATGTTTAGAGAAACATGGGCCAAACATAGGCAAACGGGACTAGTTCAGTTTAGGAAACCTGGTCGGAATGGACAAGTTAGGCCATACTAAGGGCTTACACCCGCAACATCGATTCTCCTGCTCCTCAGATGCTGCCTGACCAGCTGTACTTTTCCAGCACCATATTCTCAACTCTGTACACCATATTCTCAACTCTGTACACACTCTGAAAACATCTTTTGAAAACAGGAGAGCTACAGTTTCTCTAGAGAATGGAGATAGCCCCACTTCCTCATCTTTGAGGGGGTTGGGGAACACAGAGACACACAGGCAGACAGAGACATTGAGAATAGAAATGAATAGTAAATACAGCAGTAAGCAGGGAAAGGACAGACATTTCTCTGATTACAGACATGACCCTGGGTTGATGTGTTGGAGCCTGAGGCCAGAGTGAATGATGGCACTCTACAGCTGCAGGGCATACCCAATGTCAAACAAGCAAACAGTCAGGAGGTGTAGAACAAAACTTTAGGGAGTGAGGTTGCAGATTGAAAAGCTGGGTAAAAAGGTTGTAATCTCTGGACAGTAAATGTGGAGTAGGCCAATACAGCAGATGAATGCGTAACAGAAGAGTTGGAGTGGAATAGGAGTGAAGGCTTTAAATTCCTGGAGCACAGGTTCCGCTTCTGTTCAGGTCTCACTGTCCCAAGTCCAAAGGGTCGCAATGGAACCAGAAAGGGTGCATAGCATGCAAGAGCTGGTGACAGTATCAGGTAATTAATATGTTGGGAAATGGGATACAAAGAGAGGTACGATGACTAGTACAATAGTTGGCAATGCACAGATAAATGTAGATGAAAACAAAACTCAGTTGGGCCAGCAGTGTATATTATCAAGTTCAAGCATATGGGAGCTTGGCAAAGTTGGATGGAATTTATTTTAATGCAAGGAATACTGAGAGTATTGCAAAAGGGAGACACGCAGAGACAGATTTAAATAAGACAAGACAGGATCCGACCAAAGTGAACTGGGAGGAGGTACCTGCGGGAAAAAAAACTGAGTGGACATCTTTCAAAATAGAATCAGAGTGCAGAGCAGGTTTGCAAAGGTAAAGGCTGGGACCAAAAATTCTAGAGAACCTTCAATATTGAGGAATGTACAGGATTAGATAAAGGAAAATTTAAAAAAGAGAAACTTAAAAGTAGATACCAAGGCCTTCAAAACCCAGAAGCCCTTGAGGCATACTGAAATTGCAAGGGGTTGCTTTACAACTTGGGAAAGCAAACAGAGGTCATGAGAAAACATTAGCAGGTACAGAGCAAAATTCATAGGGCAGCTTGTTAGGAAGGAGTAAGAGGATAAGCCGAGAAAAAATGGGGCCCATGCAAGACAGCACAGCCCATCGGGTCCTTTGGCTAACCACATCCATACTGATCACAATGCCAATCTCAACTAATCCCCCCTGCCTGTTCATGAGTCTGTCTAAACACCTCTTAAACATTGCTATCATATCTGCTTCTACCAACTCTCCGGGCAATGCATTCTAGGCCACCTATCAACCTGTCAATCTCCGTTAAACTTGCCACTCACACAAACCTGCACCCCCTTAAATGTGTGACACTTTCGACCTGGGGAAAAAAAATGCTCCATGCATCCACCCTATCAGTTTTATATACTTCCATCACAAGATTGTCCCTCAGCCCTCCAACACTCTTGGATAAACTTGGTTTGTTTTTCCAAACTGTCCACTCCAATCAGGCCACATCCTGGTAAATCTCTTTTGCAACCTCTCCAAAGCCTCCATATCCTTCCACACTGTGGTGACCAGAACTGCACACAATACTCCAAATCTGGCCTAACTAAAATCTTAGTAAGCATGACATTATCAGAGGAGATCACATCTGACAGGTTTGATTGAATTTTGAGAGATGGTGACTAGTTTGGTGTATGGGTAGAGTGCAGTGGATGTAATTTTTTTTATGATTAGATTACTTACAACGTGGAAACAGGCCCTTTGGCCCAACAAGTCCACACCGACCCACCAAAGCGCAACCCACCCAGACCCATTCCCCTACATTTACCCATTCATCTAACACTATGGGCAACTTAGCATGGCCAATTCACCTAACTTGCACATTTTTGGACTGTGAGAGGAAACCGGAGCACCCAGAGGAAACCCACGCAGACATGGGGAGAATGTGCAAACTCCACACCGAGTATCGTTTGAAGTGGGAATTGAACCCGGGTCTCTGGCGCTGTGAGGCAGTAGTGCTAACCAATGTACCACTGCGCCGCCCAATCTACCTGGATCTTGGCAGGACTGCTGACAAGGTCTTGCATCG
This sequence comes from Chiloscyllium plagiosum, assembly GCF_037043375.1. Classification (NCBI taxonomy): domain Eukaryota; kingdom Metazoa; phylum Chordata; class Chondrichthyes; order Orectolobiformes; family Hemiscylliidae; genus Chiloscyllium; species Chiloscyllium plagiosum. The sequence continues at coordinate 29,397,859 of NW_028270171.1, forward strand.
GATATTGCTGAAGACAGTCCAACATTGGCTTAGTGGCTGATAGAGTGTGATGGTTGAAGGTTATTTTTGAGCCAAATGGCCTCTTTCTGCATCTTAACAATTCTGATTTTATGACATAGTTAGCCAGTCACAGCAAGGAACATGGACTATGTAGTGAAATAGTTATAAACCTCATCCCTACCTGGTATTCACCCCTGCCAAGGCATTGGCTCACGCCATCCTCAGGGTCCTTGCTCTCTTACATTTCCAGGGTGCTCCCCTGTCACTACCTCATGGATTCTGCCACTTCCCTGCTCCACCTCCCAACCAAACACCTCAAATGGTCAGTTAGATCCAGTCGATCACAGATGAAAGGAGAGTTCCCCATCTTGGGCTAATTGGGGAAATTTCTTTCCAATTGCCATCTCCCACAAGTAGTCTCTCCTCAAAATAACCAAAGCAGGTGAGCACCAAAGCTGATGGAAAGAGGTCACTAAGCCATCACACTTGTGCCATCTTCATCCTGACAGAGCTTTTGATTCAATCCTTACCAGACAGACATTGCCCAATTCTTTCCTTCTCCAAGTATTTATCCACCTTTGAGCTGTTTTGTACCTGCTTCCCTCCCTCCAAGATCATGACATCACGCTACATCATAATGTTCCTTCACTTCATCACATTCAGCCCGAGCCCTCTCATTATCAGCCACAGGGAAACCTTTCCTGCACTATGGAGCTTTTCAGGTGTCTCCACCATGTTTATAACATTAATTATCTGGACCATTCTAATAAATCTTTACATCGGCATGGTAGGGATTAAAAAAAATCTATTCAAACCCTGATCATTCTTCCTGGGCAGCAGAAATTAAAATGAGACAAACCAGCGAGATCCTTGGGTGGGATGGGGGCATTGATGAGCAGGGAGATTTCAAGTGAAAAGAAGCTAGGGTCAGGCCTCCCCGATTTTGGAGGCCCTAAATAAATCCATACTTTTCTGCCCATCTACAGACCTGAGGAAGGAGCAGTGGAGGGGCTCCAAAAGCCTGCAGTCTCAAACAAACCTGTTGGACCATAACTCTGGTGTCGTGTGGTTTATGATTTTGTCCACCCTAGTCCAACACCGGCACCACCACACCATGCCCACAGACTAAAATTCCAAAGATGTGTCACATTCAATATTTCACAAAGGATTTAAATTTAAGAATTGTGGAAAAAAATGATTTTAAATTTTTCTATAACTAGTAGGAATGTTTCTTTCAAAAAAGGTCACAATGGAAATTTTTGATATAACGAGACTTCTGATAATCACATGACTGATAAAAACTGCTAGCTTTACTATAGACCCATGCTGGGGCTATTTGAGACTAGTTGGAGTGTGTTTTGGTATCTAGGGATTAGTTGAGAGTCAAGGGGCCAGCCATGAAAGGCTGCCCAGTTGATCTCTCCTGTTTCCAAAAAAGTAAGGCCTAGAATTTATGAGGTGGTAGGGTGGCTCACTGGTTATCACTGTTGCTTCACCGCACCAGGGACCCGGGTTCAATACTATTCTCAGGTAACTGTGTGAAGGTTGCACATTCTCCCAGTGTCTGTGTGGGTTTCCTCTGGATGCTCCAGTTTCATCCCATAATCCAAAGATGCGTGGGCTAGGTGGACTGACCATGCTAAATTGCCCATCATGTCCAGGGATATATAGGTTAGGTAGATTAGCAATGAGAAATGTAAGATTACAGGAGGAGTGTGGGTGGGATGCTCTTCAAAGGGCCAGTGTGGACTCAGTGGACTAAATGGCCTGCTTCCATACTGTAGGGATTCTCTAATTCTTGTTCAAGCTGAAACTTCTGTTCTTCTGAAAGATTTGACCTTTATTATATTCCCTGAGCAGGCTGTGCCTGCAAAGCTGCCAGAGACCATTATGTGATTAGTGACTTGACCACATGCTGCAGAACATTAGTGACAGACTTCAGGACAATCCACATTTTATCTTTTGCCTTCTAGAATAACCTGTTGGCTTTTTGAAAAAAATAAACACTTTAGCCAATCTTTGCAGATAAATCAGAGTAGAGGTGCTCATTTACATGTATGGTTTGTGGATATTTAGAGGGATAAACACTTATGCTATATTACTAACTGTATGTAAACTGAATATTGTTTATTCATTGAACAAGTTTACTTTGATGATAAACCTACAATTGTGTTGATCAAGAAATCAGGTCGGTATGGACATGTGCTGCCTGCAAATACAGGGATTCTTGAAGGGTAACATCAAACCTGACAATAGGTGTGAATTCAGTCAGTCAGTCAGTCAGTCTAGTGATGACAACCAGGGTAATTAACAACCTTCAATATTAGGAGATACTGCACCTCTACTCCCCAGCCCATACCCAACTCTCAGATGCTGTCCAAGCTCTACCCCTGACACTAACCCAAATGTGCCACCCAGCCCTGTGTGACTCCAGTCCCACTGGAGTTGCCAACCCTACAGGACTGGCCAGGGTTTCTAAGTGTTGAAGGTCACCTCCATCGTACTGCTGAGTAACTCAAGGGAAACAAAATATCACAGGTATATTATCAAAAAAATACAAATACAAAATTCGCAGCTGGCAAGCTTTAGAGCCACTCCTTCCTAGCAGGAGGAAGCTGCAGCCACCCATATGCATGGCTGACTCAGCTGTGAGCAGGACGACAGGTTTCCAAGGTCAATGCCTCTTTCAGGCAACGACTGTATCACGACCTCTACCTAGGATTCTGAATAGCATTCTGTTAAAGACTCACCAGTTTGAAATAGTTTCAGAATCTTTGGCTCATTTTATTTTCAAACAGCAACAAATATCTACTCTTGACAAAATTAACTTTCCAAAGTGAGTGAACAGATTAAAAAAGCACAGTCAGAAGGTAACCAGTAGTTACGCTGTAAAAGGGGTGACCAAAGGACAAAAAAAAATCTCTAACAAGGACAGTATCCCAATTTAAGTAATATTTATGGGTTTAAATATTCAAACACATTCTACCTACTTAGTGAGATCCCTGAAACAACTCAGGCTAAAACACTATGCAGGAGCAAATTACTGCAGATGTTGGAACCTGTAATGAAAACAAATGCTGGATATCACAGCAGGTTGGACAGCATTCATGGAAGGAAAGCAAGCTCATGTTTCGCAACTAGATGGCTCAAATGGACTCTTGGTAGTGGCCATCTTATAACCCAAACTATTCTCTCAATCTGTGCTGAATTGCCCATTACAACCTCAATGTTTCTCTTATTGCTTACAATATTTGTTACGTTCCTCCCTTTCCCACAATGCACTGTAGATAACTCTCAAATTAGTTTCTACCTGGGCAGTTTCTTCTCGCTGTTCAACACTACACAACTCTCCCCATAGCTACAGCTGGCATCTCATGAACATCACCTGGGAGAAAGTGCAGAAGCTGGAGATCAGAGTCGAGAGTGTGGTGCTGGAAAAACACAGCCAGTCAGGCAGCATCTGAAGAGCAGGAGAATCAACGTTTCGAACATAAGCTCTTCAGGACCACACACTACTCTCATGAACATCACCCGCACCCTTCCCAAATTCCTCGTTAGCCAATGGCCTGTGCCAAATGCTGCCAAGTTACTGTATATACTTGACAGAACTAAACATGGGACAGAATGCTACAATCAAGTCATTTCAAGTCTGAGCAGCCTTTTGGCGAATGTTGATTAATACCAAACTAGCTTTAAAAATTTACCATGATCATGTGGAGTCTCACTCCCTCAGGCTTTAATTACAAATAAACAAATTAGGAGATGGAGTGGGATACTCAGTCCAACAAGCCTCTCCACCACCACCAACACACACAAAAATAAAATCACAGCTGACCTGATAACTCCAAATTTCTACCTAATCCCAAAAATCTTTCACCCTCTTGCTAATCAAAAAATCTACCTACCTCTGCCATAAAAAGATTCAAAGACACTCTTTTCCTCAAGACGGCAGAAGCATTGCTCCAAAGACTCATGACCATCTGAGGAAACAAAAACGGTTTCATCTGTTTTAAATAGACAATGCTGTGCTTTTAAAATAGTGACCCCTCATTATAGATACTCACATAAAATGAAACATTTTCTCCACATCTACCTCGCTCAGACCCCTCCAGGTCCTGTAGGTTTCAATTACTGTACATAGTCGAATAATCGCCAATTTTTTTGACTACTTTTTAAAAGGTTAAATTTATGGGATCAACCTCTACACGGGTATGACTTTTGAGGGACTGAAATTCATGCCTGTCAAAATTCTTACCTTACCAATTAGCAGAAAGCCAGTTGATCTTGAAAAGAAAAAAAATTTTGAATATGGTAATTCTGAAGACCAGGAGTGGAGTGAAGCAGGATGATCAGCACACACTGATTCATAAATGTTGATCTGTTATCTGTGAAGAACTAAGACCGACTTTTACACGAGATAATTGGAAAATTCCAGATCTTTTGGCCAAAATAGGGGTAGGTGAACACAGGTAGAGGGTACAATCTGGTTGGTCAACGGGAGGAATGGATCCGATTGGCAGCTGGGGGGTGGGGGTGCTGTATCCTGCACCCAGGTTGACCTGGAGCAGTTCATCAACTTCACCCACAACTTCCACCCAACCCTCACAATTCACTTGGCCCATTTAGGACAACTCCCTCCCCTTTCTTGACCTCTCCATTTCCATCTCCGGCAACAGTCGCCAGACGGAAGTTTTACTCACAGACTCCCATAACCACTTGGACTATACCTCCTCCCACCCAGTATCCTGCAAGAACTCCATCCCATTCTCCCAATCCTTCCACTCGGATGAGGAGACATTCCACTCCCAAACATCCCAGATGTCCACCTAATTTGAATGTTCTTCCCCATCCAGTCATCCCTCCACTGCACCACCTCCATTCCCCATTCCACTACTCTAAACTCCCCCTTCTCTAAACCCAAAGAAAGAGTCCCCCTTGTCCTCACCTACCACCCCACCAGTATCCGCGTACAATGCATCACCCTCAAACACTCTGCCAACTCCCACTAGACCCTACCCCAATAACATCTTCCCCTCCCCAACCCTCTCTGCCTTCCCCAAGGAAGTTCCCTCTGACAGTCCTTGGTTTGCATCACTCTCCCCACCAACATCCCCCCACCCTCCCAAACCCCAAGTTCCTTCCCCTGCAACCGGAAATGATGCAAAACCTGCCGGAACGCCAATCCCTTCACTTCCGTCCAGGGCCCCAAACGGTTCTTCCAGGTGAGACAGATGCCTCTCCTACACCGTGGGCAGCACAGTGGCAGTGGTTAGCACTGCTTCCTCACAGAGGCAGAGACCCAGGTTCAATTCCCCCCTCAGGTGACTGACTGTGTGGAGTTTGCACATTCTCCCCATGTCTGCGTGGGTTTCCTCCGGGTGCTCCGGTTTCCTCCCACAGTCGAAAGATGTGCAGGTCAGGTGAATTGGCCATGCTAAATTGCCCGTAGTGTTAGGTAAGGGGTAAATGTAGGGGTATGGGTGGGTTGTGCTTCGGCGGGGCGGTGTGGACTTGTTGTGCCGAAGGGCCTGTTTCCACACTGTAAGTAATCTAATCTAATCTAACCCAGTTTACTGCATCCCGATGTGGTCTTCGCCACATTGGGGAGACCAACGTAAACTTAGGGAACAGTTCACTGAGCATCTCAGCCAGGCCTGCAGGAGCTGACCTGACCTCCCAGTCACCATCCATTTCAATTCCCCCAACCACTCCCTTTCCGACATGACCATCCTTGGCCTCCTCCATTGCCACAGCAAATCAGACTGCAAATTGGAGTAACAAAGGCATGAGATCTTCAGATTGGGAGACCCACTCAAATAAGAAATCCAAGTATGACCTTCGCAGAGCTATTAAGACAGCCAAGGACCAATACCGATCCACACGAGATCCAGACAGACACCCGGTGACTATGGCAAGGATAGAATGACATCGCAGGTTCTAAAAAGAGACAGTGCAAGATAGTAGACAATGATACATCCCTCCCAGATCATCTCAATGCCTTCTATGCTCACTTTGAGCAGAATTTCAGCAGAGAAGTAACATCTATTCCGACAAGTTCTGATGAACCTATCCCAATAGTCACTGCATCAGAGGTCAGATCAGTTTTCCTTTGTGTGAATCCAAGGAAAGTGATAGGACCAGACAGAGTACCAGGCCGTGCACGCAGAGCATGCACAGATCAACTGGTAGAGGTCTTCTCGGACATCTTCAACCTCTCCCTGCAGCAGGCCACTGTCCCTGCCTGTTTCAAGAGGCCAACATCATCCCTATGCCTAAGGCGGCTCATGCAGCAGGTCTCAATGACTACCGTCCAGCGGCCCTAACGTCGGTGTTCATGAAGAGCTTTGAAAGGCTGGTCATGGCATTAACCAGCTCCAGCCTCCCACTACTCTTAACCCACTCCAATCTGCCTATCAGACAAACAGATCTATGTCAGATGCCATATCACTTTGCCTTTCACTCCTCCCTGGATCATCCTGACATCAAGAACAGCTATGTAAGAATCTTACTCATTGACTACAGTTCAGCTTTCAACACTATTATCCCCTAGAGACTGATCACTAAACTTAGTGATCTCGGACTAAGCCCCACTCTCTGTAACTGGATCCTCCGTTTCCTGACCTACAGGCCACAATCAGTGAAGACTGGGGACAATATTTCATCCTCACTAACACTCAACATTGGAGCCCTCCAGGGGTGGGTACTCAGCCCCCTATTTACTCACTGTATACCCATGACTGTGTCGCCAAAAATCCCACTTACAAGTTCACTGATGATACCACCATAGTCAGTTGAATCTCAGATGGCGACGAAACAGACTAGAGATGGGAGGTGGAAGACCTGGAAAAATGGTGCACTGAGAACAACCTGGCTCTCAATGCCGGCAAAACCAAGGAACTCATTATTGACTTTTGGCGGGATGTTACTCATGTCCCCCTACACATCAACAGCACAGAGGTGGAATGAGTGGAGAATGTCAAGCTCCTGGGAGTGGTCACCCACAAGCTATCTTGGATTCTTCAAGTGGATGCACTGGTTACAAAAGGCCCAACATCTCTCCTTCTTCAGGCAGCTGAGGAAATTTGCCATGACAGCAAATCCCCTTGCCAACTTTTATAGGTGCGCCATCGAGAGCATTCTGTCTGGACATATCACTACCTGGTATGACAACTCTACCATCCAAGATGTTACAGAGAGTGGTGAACTCGGCCCAGACAATCACAAAGGCCAATCTCCCATCTATAGAATCCATCTACCAGGCCCGCTGTCAAGGAAAGGCCGCCAGCATTCTCAAAGATCTATCCCACCCTGGCAATATTTTTCTATAACCTCTACCATCTGGGAGAAGGTACAGAAGCCTGAATACACGCACCAGCCGGTTATGAAAGTTTCTACCCTACTGTTGCTAGAATATGGAATGGACTCGCAAACTCTTAACATTCGCCTGTACCTGTGTTTTAGTTTTTGCCGCTGTTTATCTATTATTTATTATCCATACTACTTAACTCTGATTTGCCTGTATTGCTCACAAGACAAAGCTTTTCACTGCATCGCGGTACACGTGACAGTAAATTCAATATCTCATCTTCCGCCTGGGCGACCTGCAGTCTGGAGGACTCAACATTGAGTTCTCCAAATTCAAAAAATCTCCCTTTCCAGCCCTCCCCTTCCCTTCCCAACCCTCCCCTCCCTTCCATTCCATTCCAGCTACCAGCCGGGTTAATTTCTCCCATTGACCAACCAGGTCATATCCTCTACCTGCGTTCACTAAATCCTACCTCAAGTTCTCCTCCTTTCCCCACACCTACGCCCACATCTGACATCCGAAACGTCAACATCTCCATCTCCTGATGCTGCATGGCTTGCTGTGTTCTTCCAGCTTCCTGCCTGTCTACCTTGCAAAGTATTTACAGACAGTCCCAGGGTTGCGAATGGATTGTGTTCTGGAATACTTGCAAGTCCATTTGTATGCAAATCAGAACAACACAGGATAATAAAACAGAATCTCTCTGTAATTACAGGAAACATTCATTTTCCAGATCTTTAAAATTACATGCCTGTTTAAAACTGCATACATAGGTCAAACAGTCATAAGCTGGAGACCGCTGACACATTCTTCCTTTATTAAAAAGGTGATCATACTGTACACAGTACTCCAGGGTGTGGTCTCACTTGAATAGCAAACAGCTAAGGTAGTATTCAATTCTCCTGTTCAAAACAAAAGCTATTAACTTACCTAATTACTTGTTACATATGCAGCTGCAATTCGTGCACAAATTTCTCAGCAGCTCACGGTCTCTGCAATTGCTCTTTATTTAAATGATACACCTCAAGATAAAAATCACACAACACCAAGTTTTGTCCAACAAGTTTAATTGGAAGCACTAGCTTTCGGAGCTTCCAATTAAACCTGTTCAACTATAACCTGGTGTTGTGTGATTTTTAACTTTGTACACCCCAGTCCAACACTGGCATTTCCAAATCAACACATCAAGATAAATCTTTTTTTTAAAAAGTTTTAGCTTTTTTATTTAAAAAAAAGTCATCTTACCCCGATTTTTCTTTAAATTTCTCTCTGTTTTGGTACCCAGTCTAGTCAGTAGCCTCTCTAGTGTTTTGCTTTTAAGTTCCTGACCCCTTCAGCTGCTGTAGTGAGGGACAGGGTAATCAGCAGGCTGTTTTCCTTGCTGATGTCTAAACAGGAGCTCATGAGACCCAAGTCCAGAAACAATTGAGGTCTCCTGGGACAGCTTCCTCCTGACTGTACGCCACTGTGCAGGCACCTGCCGAATGGTACCCAAGCAGTCATTCCTATGCAGTAATACCTTCCAGACAGGATGTACAGATGGCACAAAATCCTGGAACTCTGACCCAAACAATATAAGAGGTCTGCCAGGAACTACTGAAGTTCAAGGCGCAGCTCACCATCGCCTTCGCCAGGGTTTATAGGGATGGGCAACAAATGTTGGCTTAGTCAGTGGCATCATCATCCCACAAACAAAGCTTAATATAACTTTTGCCTAACAGTATCGATCAAAAATCTGTTCACCATAGAATGATCATTAATTAAGTCTCTTACATTTTGAGAGGGTGATCTGTATTTCTGCCATATGGTAAATATGCCATATTTATCTTTTAAATTGTAAAGAAAAACTGCCTGGCCACTTACGTATATTCTTATGTCATTAGATTTTAGATTAGATTACAGTGTGGAAACAGGCCCTTCGGCCCAACAAGTCCACTCCGACCCGCCGAAGCGCAACCCACCCATACCCCTACATTTACCCCTTACCTAACATTACGGACAATTTAGCCAATTCACCTGACCTGCACATCTTTGGACTGTGGGAGGAAACCGGAGCACCCGGAGGAAACCCACGCAGACACGGGGAGAACGTGCAAACTCCACACAGTCAGTCGCCTGAGGCGGGAATTGAACCCGGGTCTCCGGCGCTGTGAGGCAGCAGTGCTAACCACTGTGCCACCGTGCCACCCACACGATGTCGTGTGCATGTAGGTACACCCTGTTTATTGTTAAGGAAGTGATTTCTGATTGGTTGACTGGTTGAGAATCGCCCGCAATTGGAATAGAGCCTGAAGCATCTGAGAGGTGTGTGCGTCATCGTGTCTCATCAGTAGAAAAACTTACTGCCCCATAATGATCCACATGTGCACACTATTGCAGTTACAAACTAACCAGGACCCTGTTATTTGTTGTGGAAATTCTGTCCCTCTTGATTCTGGCCCTCTACTTATTACCTTAGAATGTGGGGTTTTTTTGTACCCAACTGATGCATTGCAATGATCTGTCTACATGGACTTGAAGCTCCACAGTCCAACCTTTCCACTAGTTAATTAACACACCGATCAAAAGGATGACATCACATTTCTAAACAGGGATTTTTCATTTGGCACAGTTTCGACTTGTAATGAAGTCAGCAAATTCTTGACATTTTCTGCTCTCATTCTCACTGCTTATTGTATCACCAACCATCGTTATTGTTAATACATAGACCAAAATAAAGGTCTGACAAAGTCCAGAGTGAATATAGCCAAGCGCCAGCACAGACTGTTCTCGGGCATCCGTCACATCATTCCAGTGCAAACAAACAGAAACCTGTGACTCCTACAATATTCTAAAGTTTCACCAATCTCCAATAAGGACCTGAAGAAACCCAGACCAGCAGAAACTATCAAAAGTGAATCAGTGCATTATTGGTGAGATGACAGTCATTACAACAGCCCTTCAAAGGCCTGAACTCCAATGGAGCTGACATTCCTGCATGTCCATGCGCCTCTCACACACACACCTCTCAGATGCTTCAGGCTCTATTCCAATTGCGGGCGATTCTCAACCAGTCAACCAATCAGAAATCACTTCCTTAACAATAAACAGGGCGTACCTACACGCACACGACATGAGTGCTGGAAGAGAACAGGTAAAAGAAAAAAGTCAATAGGATGTAGAACAATAAACAGACAGCAGGTAAATATTGAATGGCTTTTGCCTGAAACGTCGATTTCAAAGTGCCTTGGATGCTGCCTGAACTGCTGTGCTTTTCCAGCACCATTAATCCAAAATATACATAGCATTCAGCTCTAAACAGATTCACCACAGTATCCGCTTTCCTGAGCTAAATCTAGCAAATTCCATAATTCTGACACTAACAACTTGCAATAAGATTGCTCTGTAAGCTATAGATGGAGACCAATACTAACTCAACAGCCTGCCTATTGCTGCAGCTTCAGTGACAATATCAAGCAGACTGTCTATTGGTGGCACCTGGAAAGCTGCACTCAATGCAAGTATTCAGATAGGCACACCTACTGAAAATACACAACACTGCAATTACATCTGCACTTAAAACCTTGTTTGGTGTTACTCTGGCTAAAATATTTGCAAGCAAAGAGTCCCAGCTCCAAGACACAGATTGTTCACAGCAGTTGAATGCCTGCCTCATCGTTTCCTATTTTTCTAATCAACCTGTTCAGAGGTATTACTACACATCTCTGGAACAGGTGAGACTCAAACTCAGGCCTCTTGATTCAGGTGCAGGAACATTACCACTGTGCCACAAGATGACAAAAAAAAGGATGGGAAGGCGAGTGCGAGGATGACAGAGTTGAGAGAAGGATACAGACAGATTACGTGAAGGGGAAAAACTTGGCAGAGAGAAGACAATGTGGGAAAACAGAAGATTGTGCACTTTGGCAGGAACAATAGTAGCTCTAAATATTATTTGAATGAAGACCACAAAAAGCTACAGCAAAGAAGGATTTGAGAGTCCTCATTCATGAATTAAAAAATGTTTGCATTCAAGTCAACGGGTAATGGGGAAAGCAAATCCAAAGGGAATGGAGTGTAAAAGTGGGGAACTTGCGTTATACAATTCACTGGGTCAGACCAGAGCTGGAATACAATGAACAGATTTCATCCTTAAATCCAGGAAATATCAGCATTGGAGGTAGTCCAGAGAAGGGTTCACTAGGCTAGTCCTGGGTATGGAGGGGCTGTCTTATGAGGAAGGGTTGAAGGTTGGGCCTGTATTTGTTGGCAGTTTAGAAGATGAGGAGCAAGCTTATTAAAACATACAAGATTCTTCAGGGACTTAACAGGATTGATGGAGAAATGTTTATTACTCTTGTACCAGACAGGGGGTCTCAGAGTCAGGGTCACAGATTTAAAACAGAAATGAGGACGAGTTTCTTCTGTGGACAGTGAACCACTGGAATTCTTTAAGAGTTTTCAGAGGAACAGCGAGATCTTGGAGCTTGTCCATAGATTCCTGAAGGCAGAACAAGCTAGAGTAGAGTAATTGAGGCAGAAAGGACACTTTGTCTTGACCAGTCATGGCATAGATTATACAGAGTAGGGAGGTTACACTGGAGCTGTACAGAACTTTGGGTTTGGCAACAGCTGGAGTACTGTGTGTAATTCTGGCCACCACACTATAGGTGACTTCACTGGAGGAGTTACAGAGGAGATTCACAAGAGTGTTGCCTGGGATGGGGCATTTTAGCTATGAAGAGAGGCTGAGCACAGAAGGTGGAGGAGGAGCCAATAGAGGTACAAGACGATCAGGGGCATGGACAGGGTGGATAGGAAGCAGCTGGTCTCTTTAGCCAAAGGGTCAATTACAAGGGGGCATAATTTTAAGATAAAAAGGCAGAGGTTGAGAGGATTTAAGGACATTTCCCCCCCAACCCACCCCCACCAAAAAAGGTGGATGGAGTCTGGAATACACTGTCTGGGAGAGTAGAGGCAGCAGAAAACTTCAACTTTTAAAAAGCTACATGGACAAGCAATTGAAATGTTGTAACCTTCAAGATCACAGGCCAAGTGCTTTAAAGTGAGAAAGGTCAGTGCAGTTTTGAAAGGGCAATGGGCCTCTTCAGTGGTGTATGACTATACAACTATGACCAAAGCGGGCTGTGTAGGCTAGGTATTTATAGGTAGGTTTTTAAACATCAGTAAGGAATTCAAGGGTTGTGGGGAAAAGGCAGGAAAATTAGGATTTTCGGATCATCGCAGTGGGTGTGGTGTTACATGCAGGACAGACTGGGTGAGGAAGGCGGTTTCCTTCCCCGAAGGAAATTGGTGAACCAAACAGAATTTTATAACAATGACAGATGCCATGGTAACCACCACTGATCCTAGCCTTTTATTTGAGATTTTATTAATTGAATTTCAATTCTACAATTGCTATTGTAGGATTTGAACCAACATTTCAAAAGAGAGCCTAGACCTCAGGATTTCTCATCCAGTGACATCACTACCTAAAGAATTATACTAGGCCCATGTAAGTGAAAGAAATACTAGAGTCATAGAATGCCTACAGTGCAGAACCAGGCCATTTGGCGTGACAAGTCCACACCAACCCTCTGAAGAGTATCCCACTCAGACCCATTACTCTACATTTACCCCCGACTAATGCACCTAACCTACACATCCCTGAATGCTATGGACAACTTCAGCATGGTCAATTCAACTAGCTTGCACAAGTTTGGATTGTGGGAGGAAACTGGAGCACCTGGAGGAAACCCACACAGACATGAAGAGAATGTGCAAATGCCACACAGTCACCTGAGGCTGGAATTGAACCTGGGTCCCTGGTGCTGTGAGGATGCAGTGCTAACCACTGTAAGGATTGATGATTACATTTGTGGATGAAATAAAAGTTGGTGGAGTAGTAAATAGGACAGCCTGGAATACAAGAGGCAATCAATGGCAAATAGAATTCAATTTGGATAAATGTGAGATGATGCACTTGGACAGGATAAGCAAGGCAAGCAAATATGAATGAAAGGACCATGGGAAGTACTGAGGGACTTTGTCCTGAGACCTTAAACGGCCTGGTGGACAGGTGGATAAAGTGCTTAAGGCATATGGTATATTTGCCTTTAGTAGTTGAGGCATAGAGTGTACAGGAAGGGAGGTTGTGCTGGAACTGTGTAAAGTGTTAGTTAGGGCCACAGATACAGTTTGTGTGCAATTCTGGAATCCCCATTGATGTGATAGCACTGGAGTGTATGTAGAGGAGATTAACCCAGCTAACATTCTAATGAGAGAGTCTGTTATAAGAGATTGGACAGACTGAGATTGGTTTTCTTAATGGAGTAGAGGAGATTGAGAGGTGACATGATTGTGATCTATAAAATTAGAAGGGACATAAGGTAAATGGGAAGAAACTTATTCCCCACCTTGATCAACGATCAGGGTGCAGAGATTTGAGGGAATGAGCAGAAGGCTTAGAGGAGATGTGAAGAAAATCTCTCTCATCCAGAGGATGAGAGAGTCTGAAGCTCACTGCCTACACAGGCAGAAGCCCTCAGTATTTGAGAGCAGAGAGAGTTCTTAAAGACACGAGGGGCAATATCTTTTACACACAGAGTGTGGATAAGTACGTAAAAAGGAAGGGTTTGGAGGGGTATGGGCAAGAAGCAGGCAGGTGGGTCTAGTTTGGTTTGGGATTGTGTTTGTCATGGATTGTTTGGACTGAAGGGTCTGTTTCCGTGCTGTGTGACTCTATCTATCCTGTCTATGTAAGTATTTAGATGTGTGCTTGTGATGTCATGGCAAACAAGGCCATGGGTCATACTGGCTGTCATCCAGCACCTTTCCTATGGCCAGACAAGCATCTCTACTATTGCCTCCGTTCTTCACTCAACAAGTTTCATCTAGCCCTTGAGATTTACCAACTTTGAAGCTTGCCAGACCATTCAGAACCTCCTATGAATTTCTTGAATTACATCACAGACCTTCTCCCCGATTTCTATTCACACGTTTCCCACCCTCTTTCCCCCCCCCCCCCCCCCCGACATGGAGGGGGGACAACAACACAAAGCATTCATTGAGAACCCTACCTACAATCTCAGGCTCCACACACAAATTACTGCTGTTGCCCTTAATAGGCTATACTCTTTACGTAGTTATCTTTTTACCCTTAAATGTACCTGAAAAACAAACTTAATTTCCCTTTGTTCTACCTACCATTATAGCTCTCCTAATCTCCCTTTTAAGTTCCCTCTTGCACATTCTTCTGTTTAAGCAACCTAGCCTACACATTCCCAGACACTACTGGCAATTTAGTATGGTCAAGCCACCCAACCTGCATATCTTTGGACTGTGGGAGGAAACTACAGTGCCCAGCTGAAACCCATGGCAGACACAGAGAATGTGTAAACTTTGAATAGGTCCTGGATCCCTGATGCTGTGAGGCATCAGTACTAACGACTGAGCCATCACGCCACTCCGATCCAATGGTTTGAGAGGGAAGGTATATAACAATAAAGCTGATCAGATGGACAACGTTGTAAGAAATGAATAGGTTGAAGTATTTACACAAAGGTTATTTAATATAATTGTTTTTACACTTTAAAATATAAAAAAAGTGAAGTGCGATTCTGAGAAATTAAGGCTAAAAAACCTCAGGGTCAGGTGGATGTCCCACCACCAGAAGCTGGAATCTCAAAGGGCCATTTCAGGCAGGAATAGGCTCCTGGGTTCAAAACGCTGCAGCGTTAACCTACGTGGAAACAGAGGAGTTGCCAACTCGGGTCCGTGGTTTCTGACGGGGTATGGAGTCGTTATTAGCAGCACAACAGCTTGGACGTGAAGGGCGCTATATCAACGCACGATCTTGCAGGCGGGAGGGTCCGCCCAGTGATTAATGGCGCAGTCCTCCTCCAGGCCTGGAGATCGCACGGATATCCGAGGGAAATGGCTAACTGAAGGAGGTTAGCCGTGTTCGTGTGGGTCGGGGCGCAGGGATGAACTGCTTCTTCGCTGGAATTCAACCGAACGATGCAGTGCTGTGGGTTGGGAAAAGACACAACAAGGAATTCCAATAAGACAGCAGCCAATGAGTGAAGAACACTCAGCCTCCATATCGCATTGCAGCAAGTCGCAGGAAAATGAAAAACAGAAAGCTTCCATCACAGGCACAAAGAATTCAGTTATTGTTCCTTCCGTGTTTTAACAGCGATTGGCTTCTCCGTCAAATTCAGTGCTACACACACACACAATGCAAGCTTTCACTCTGTCGGAGTTACACCCCTCACTTCTGCTGTGATTCCGTGTGAACACATACCCCCAAAACAAGTCAAACTCTAAACAACAGCACAGTGTGTAGCGAGTGAATCACTCACACACTGAGTGAGCAGGCTTGCTACAACGGGGGCGTAGAAATGTCGCCAAACGCGGCATTTGTACATATGTTAGAAAGCGCAGGGTGAACATGAAGTAGATTTCCAGTTAAAGAGGGAGGCACATTTCACCCTTCAGCTAGATAATAAGGCCCCAGCTTTACCTGAAAGGCGAGAGACAGTGAGAAGACTGCTGTGGGATATCAGAAACACAGCCACATTGCTAACAATCTATAAACGCGAATGCACAACTTAGGCAAGTGAAATATTGATTTAATTTTAAATCACTGACACCCCCCCCCCCCCCCCCCAAATGACAGGTACTGTGCAACGATCATTAAAGACAGCAGCTACTCACACAATTTTCCCCGGTGCCTCAGCCTGCGGAACTTGTCCAGCACATCTCACAACCGGCAGACTCAGCATCGCCTTATCTTCTCTATCAAACTTCACAAGTTTGGACTCGCTCTCAGTGGCCAGCCTCAAATCATCCCCATCGTCACCGTTTGGGCAGGGACAGGAACCATGTTGAAATGGTTACTGTGGTTCAAGATGGGTGATAGAATATCAGTTTAGATCTTGACTTAAAGGCATGTGTTTTTTTAAAATTGTGTATGGGTGTGGGGGTTTAAATGATTAATTCTCAATATTTCTGGAACCATGATTTTTTAAAGTAGTAGTATAAGAGAGCGCGCCCCTGGGGTGATACTGGAATTTGTTTGCATTGGCAGTGTCTTGAGCAGACAGTAAATACGGAGTATTGGCTTGCTTTCAGTTAGAAAACATCAGGAATTTATTTTTTTTGCTCTAGGGGGGAAAAAAAAAGCTTGGAATGCTCTTGTTCTCAGTCTGCAGATGTTCTGCCTGAAATAGGATATACAAAACAGTAACAAAAACAGAAACTGCTGGAAAAGCTCAGCAGGTCTGGCAGCATCTGTGAAAGAACTCAGTTAATGCTTCAGGTCGGGTGACCCTTCTTCAGAACACTCATATGGAACAGTTTTGTCTAAAGAAAGGAGTTAATTTTGAAAAGATGGGAAATAGATTATCTCCATGTAACAGCTTAGTCGAAAGTTCCAAACCAGAAGTGTTTGGGTAGAATCCTAAAGGGATTTTCTTTTAATTAGAAAGAACTTGGTTTTTTTAGATTAGATTCCCTACAGTGTGAAAACAGACCCTTTGGCCCAACACGTCCACACCGACCCTCCAAAGAGTAACCCACCCAGACCTATTCCCTTCTGACTAAAGGTGGTTTAAGCTCAGTTGTGAGACTAATCAAGAAAAAGGTTATCAATTTCAAGATGTGATAGAAAAGGAAGCCAACTCTGCTACTGCAGTATTGTAAATTAATATTATTGGGATAGATAGAATTGTATTTCAATTTTTAAATAGTGTCACATATAAATATTCTACTTTATCTACATTTCTTTTGGGAGAAACTTTTGTTTCATTGTTAAAACCAGATGTACAGCATTACAAGCTTACAGTTCAGTGGAAGACCACCACATTACATAACATACAGAAATATAAGACCCATCAAGCCAGGTTTCAGTCTGGGATCTGAGTTGTCGAGTCTAACATTAGATGGGATCGTAACAACACAGCCAGCACTCATTGAAGAGCAGGGAAGCCAAGCAAGTAGTTTCTGGATCCAGTTCACCTGCACAAGCAATTCCAAATTTTGTCACTCTCAGCTTGTACTCTCAATAAGAACATAAAAGACTCTGAAGCAGTACTATGCCTCCGACCATCAAGTTTGCTCTGCCATTTAATATGATTGTGATTGATCAGATGATGATCTCATCTCCAATTTTACATTTATCCTCCCATAAACCTTGACTCCCTTGTCTGTCATAAACCTAACTTAGCCTTGAATAAACTCTATGACACTTGGCTGAAACTCACGTTCTTTTAGTTAAGCTGGAGTTGTTTCAAACATTTTGAAAGGTTTGTTACTGAGGCCGAGCAAGTTCTCACCTTATCTTACCAAATTCACCTCATTAATTGGCCACTATGGCATCTCACACCAATTTCAGCCCCATCTTTCCAGGTGAAGTCACCTGACAAAGGAGCAGCACTCTGGAGCTTGCAACTTCATAAACCTGTTGTTGGAGTATAACCTGGAGTCTTGTGACTTCTGATTTTGTCCACTGCAGTCCAACACCAGCACCTCCACATCATGCCAGCCTGCTCTTTGGTTGGTGTAGTCTCAGCTCTCTGAAAGGCACGGACTTTCTTCCTTCAATGCTTGGTAATGTCCTTTTCCACTCTGCCTCACTCACCATCTCTGCTACAGTACACACTGGATCTAAAAATCTGTTCTGGAGGTTTGCTCCTGCTTTTAGGGAGGTTTTAGACTAATTTGGTGGTGGGGGGGTGGGGGCGGGGGCTAGTGCACAGAGTAGATGTAAAGTCAGGAGCAAGGTCCAATACTCGGAGAGTTCAGCAGGCAGAGGAGACATAGGCAGGATAAGGCAAATGAGGTGACTGGAAGACTAAAAAGTTGTACTTATTTTAAATGCAAAGAGCCTGACTGGTCAGGTGCATGAACTCAGCAATGTTGATCAGCATGTAAGAATACAACATTGCTCAATCATAGAGACATGTTTGAAGGGAGGGCAGGGCTGGCACTCCACATTCCAGTGTAATATATGTTTCAGGCATGATTTTGGAAGGGGTGGAGTGTAGAATGTGAGAGAGGTGGGGCATTACATGGAGAGATAGCCAGCAAATGAGGGAGGATGTCATTTGAAGAGCCTATATAGGTAGAAAAATATTAAAAAAAAAGGTCATGATATGGAGATGCCGGTGTTGGACTGGGGTGTACAAAGCTTAAAAAATCACAACACCAGGTTATAGTCTAACAGGTTTATTTGGAAGCACTAGCTTTCGGAGTGCTGCTCCTTCATCAGATGGTTGTGGAGTATAAGCTTGTAAGACACAGACAGGTCTTACAACCTTAACCTCCACAACTACCTGATGAAGGAGCAGCACTCCGAATGCTAGTGCTTCCAAATATACCTGTTGGACTATAACCTGGTGTTGTGTGATTTTTAACTAAAACAAAAGGTGATTACTTTGCTGGGATTACACCACAGACCTCCCAAAAGAGACAGTGATTGAGGAGCAGAAATATAGGCCAGTCACAGAGAGGGGAATAAGGTTCAGTAGGGGATTTCAACTTTGCTAACATTAACTCAGATCACCTTAGAATCAAAGGATTAAACAGATTTGAATTTTTATAAGTGCATCAGGAGAGCTTTTTGTGCCAGTGCATAGATAATCTGACTAGAGATGGGGGGCAGAGCTAGACCTAATCATAGGGAATGAATCTGGTCAAGTGGTTGAAGGGTAGGTGGGGAAGAGCATTTTGGGGATAGTGACCAAGTTTCAAAGGCATTATGGGAAGGGATAAGGACAGAGCAGAAATTAAAGTGGGGGGGGGAAAGGGGGAAAGAGAGGAGGGAAAGAAACCAATTTCGATATCATTAGACAAAATCTGGCAAACTGGAAGCAACGACTTGCAGGTAAGTCTATATTTGCAAGAGTGAAAGGGCAACAAGTCCTAGATGTCAAGATTTAGAAAGTGTGATGAAGAAAAAGGAGGAAGCATACATTAGTAAGTAGATCGTTCAGGAGTATAAAGTGTGTTAGGCGGCTTTAAAGAAATTAGGAAGAGTAGCCATAAAATATCTTCAACAGATAGGATTAAGGCAAGATCCATGCAGTCTAAACGTATGTTTAGAGCAAGAGGATTACCAGGAAAAGAGTGAAGCCTACGAGAAACCAAAGGGCAATGTGTGCATGGAGCCAGAGGATGCGGGGGAGATCTCAAGGGAATACTTCTCATCCAAATTTGACGGAGAAAGATACTGTAACTTGAGATTTCAGTTGGGATAGAGACAGCATGTTAAGATTAATAAAGGAGGAGGTACGATGTTTTAGTGGGCATACAGGTATATAAATCCCCAGACCCTGATGAGATGTATCCCATGCTGTAAGGAGGAGATTGCTGGGGCCCTGGCAGAGATATTTGATACCTTGCTGGTCACAGATGACAAAAGGAATAATTTTGTTCCTTTATTCCAAGAGGACAGCAGGAATAGGCGAGGTAAATCCAGTTAGTCTGGTATGGAAGTTATTGTAAAACAGCATTCTGAGGGACAGGATTAAACATTTGAAAAGGCAGGAATTGGTCAAGGATCAATAGTCAGCACTGATTTGTTTGGAGATCATATCCAACTCCGTGACTAGAATCATAGAATCCTTACAGTGCGGAAACAGGCCATTCGGCCCGACAAGTCCACACCGACCCTCCGAAGATGTATCCATCCCAAACCCATTCCCCTACCCTATTACTCTACATTTACCCCTGACTAATGCACCTAACCTACACATCCCTGGACACTCAGCAATTTAGCATCACCAATCCACCTAACTTTGCACATCTTTGGACTGAGGGAGGAAACCAAACACTCAGAGGAAACCCACACAGACTCAGAATGTGCAAACGCCACACAGACAGTTGCCAGAGGCTGGAATTGAACCCAGGTCCCTGGTGCTGTGAGGATGCTGTGCTAATCACTGTGCTGCCCTAAATATATTAATCACGGTAGTATAGTTTACATGGTTTATATGGACTTCAGTAAGGCCTCTGACAACATCTCACATGGAATACTAGACCAAAACACTAACAGTCCACAGGATCCAAGGCAAGTTGGCAAACTGAACCCAAAATGGTTCCCTTATTAGACCTCCAAAATTACATAATCTTGCACTTATCAGGATTAAATTTCATCTGCCATTACTCTGCCCAATTTACCAGCTGATCTATAGACTGTAACCTGAGACCATTCTCCACACTACCAACAGCACCAATTTACATGGCATCTGC
Organism: Chiloscyllium plagiosum; assembly: GCF_037043375.1. Taxonomy (NCBI): domain Eukaryota; kingdom Metazoa; phylum Chordata; class Chondrichthyes; order Orectolobiformes; family Hemiscylliidae; genus Chiloscyllium; species Chiloscyllium plagiosum. Next base: position 29,418,398 of record NW_028270171.1, read on the forward strand.
ATACGGACGAATTATACTTCAACATTCACTTCCAAGCTGTTAAATGTACACAACATGAACAACATCAAGGGTCCCAGCAGCAATCCCTGTGGTACCCTGCTGATCATAGGCTTCTAAATCACAACCATCCACCAACCTTCATTAGCCAGGGGGTAGAATTTAGGAGTAAATTGAAAACAACATTGCTTAGGCCCCAGATGGAATAGTGTGTGCAGTTCTGATCACCACACTATTGGAAGGACATGATCACACTGGATAGGGGGCAGAGGAGATTCACCAGGATGTTGCTGATGCAGCATTGAAATGCAGAAGTGTCCTGTAAGTGGATCAGAGATGTTCAACTTGCTGAAAGCATAGAAGACCTTTCTCCAGAGATATGTATCGTAACAGATCTGGGCAGGTTGACTGAAAATATTTACAAATTGTAAGACATTCCCAATGTCAAGTTTGACCTCACTGGATTTTTCATCAGATACTACCACAAATCCCTCCTGAGGCCATGTCACTCAGAATCTAATAGGGATCTACCTGGCCTCCACAGCTCTCTACCAAAACAGAATTACACAGAGACTGAAAACCCACAGAGGAAAAGAAACTTCTCATTGTATTTTCAATCTCTGCCTGATACACCTTATCCCTAAGGAATTTTGAAAAAAAGAGAACTGGAGTGAGCTCAAAGTCAAAATAACAACAGAATGTTTGAGAAACTCAGTAAGTCTGAGTATCCATGGAGATAGGAACAGATCAACAGTGAATCTGAAATGACCATTGTTTTTCAAAAGCCGTGTCCCCTTATCCATGTCTCTCTAACAAGAGGAGTATCTGTACTGCATCTACCCTGTCAAAGTCCAGTCAGGGTTTTATCAAAACCATAAAAAGATCACCTTTCATCTTAAATGAGTAAAGGTTACATAGAACATAGAACAGTACAGCACAGAACAGGCCCTTCAGCCCACGATGTTGTGCCGACCATTAATCCCCATGTATGCACCCTCAAATTTCTGTGACCATATGCATGTCCAGCAGTCTCTTAAATGTCCCCAATGACCTTGCTTCCACAACTGCTGCTGGCAACGCATTCCATGCTCTCACAACTCTCTGTGTAAAGAACCCACTTCTGACATCCCCTCTATACTTTCCTCCAACCAGCTTAAAACTATGACCCCTCGTATTAGTCATTTCTGCCCTGGGAAATAGTCTCTGGCTGTCGACTCTATCTATGCCTCTCATTATCTTGTGTTATGTTGTACAGGCTCAACCTTTTGTCACATAATAAGCCCATTATCTCAGGAGTGAGTCAAGAGAGTCTTCTTTCAACTGCTTCTAATGCAATTATATCCTTCTTCAAATATGGAGACCAAAACTGTACACCGTAGTGCAGATGTGGTCTCACCAAGGCCTTGTACAGTTACAATAAAACATCACTATTTTCATATTCCATTCATCTTACAATAAACAACCATCCCCATCGCATTCCCAATCATCTGCTGTTATCTGCAAAGGAACGTTTTGAGGTACACGTATTAGGAAACCCAGATCCTGAGTTCTGGGATCTGTGTTTTATTTTCATTCATGGAGTGAAGGTGTCACTGGCTATGCCAGCATTTATTGTGCATCCCTAATTGCCCAGACAGCAGTTAAAAGTCAACCACATTTGGGTCTGGGGTCACATTTTGGCCAGACCAGGTAGGGCAGTTTCATTCCTTAAAAAGGGCATTATCAGCCAGGTGGGTTTTTACAACATGATCACCTTTAGACTCAATTCCAGATTTTTATTAAATTCAACTTCCTCTATCTGCTGCAGAGGAGTTGAACCTGGGTCCCCACAGCATTACCTGGGTCTCTCGATAAGCCACTGAGCCGTTGCTTCCCCAACTCATACAAGATGTGGATAAACATGAAGCCTGAATGCCAAGGTCACTATTCCTGAAGAAGGGCTTATGCCCAAAACGTCGATTCTCCTGTTCCCTGGATGCTGCCTGACCTGCTGCGCTTTTCCAGCAACACATTTTCAGCACTATTTCATCAAGTCTAACAAGGATTGGATTGGAACCCAGGCATGTCGAACATGACGGATTAGCAGCCCATCACTGTAACCTCTCAGCCACTTCATCATGCAAATTCCATTTATAGAAACACACTGTCATTAGAAAAATACAATGTTCACACCTTATACTCCAGATGCCAAACGTTTCTCCACTCACTTAATCTGTTGAGATCCCTTTGAAGACTCAACCTCCTCTGGAGGACATATTTTCTCATCCACCTTGATCATTAGCAGTTAAGACAAATGCTGGGGACCACACTGGGAAACACACCATCCATGTAGAGTGTGCAAGCTAACATTGAATCTAGATGACTTTTCATCTTTAGCAACTGTATATTCCATCCCACATCTAAATCATCAACATTAGCCATTTGTCACCTGTCAAGGCCCCCAACCCCGATGACTGTGACCTTCCACTGGTTACAGCTGACCAACCTGGGCAGCACGGTGGCTAGCACTGCTGCCTCAGCACCAGGGAAGGGGATCAATTCCAGCCTCGGGTGACTGTTTGTGTGGAACCTGCAGAGTCTCCATGCTGGTGGGGTTTCCTCCTCCAACAAAGATGTGCAGGTTAGGTGGATTGGCCATGCTAAATTGCCCCGAAATGTTCAGCGATGTACACGTTAGGTGAGTTAACAATAGTAAATGTGGAGTTACGAGGATAGGGTGGCATGCCGTTTGGAGGATCAGTAGGCTAAAAGGTAGTCTATCTGAACTAAGGATTCTATGATTCAACCCAAAAGCTCTATTAAACAACCAATTTTTTATCCATGCAATGTTACCCTCCCCTCACGCCATATGTTCTACCTTGTATCACCTTTGATGTAGAACCTTATTGAATGAGTTTTAGAAATTCAAGTATACAATACCTACAGGCTATCCTTTCTCCACCTTTCTTGATGCTTCCTCCATAAATAAATAAGAACTACATAGTTTCTTGAAGGAGAAGTGGTGTTATGGTAATGCTTCCTGATCACAATGTTGATCTCTAAACGTCCTGCTACAACCTCTAAATCATGGGGGGGGGGGGAGAGGAGAAAGAGAGAGAGAGAGAGAAAGTGGCCAGACTGCTGACCGATGTTCTGGGAATGTGGGTTCAAATCCCACTGCCACAGACAATTAAATTGGAATTCAATTAAATTCTGGAACCAAAAAAAAACTAATGACAACCATGCAACTGCTATGGAATTGTTGTAAAAATCCATCTGGTTCAGTAACACCTTTTAAAAGAAAGGAAATTTACCAGTTTGGCCGAAATGTGACTCCATGTCGGTATCTCTTAGCTACCCCCTGGGCAATTAGGGATGGGTAATAAATACTGGCCTAGCCAGTGACACCCATAAGTTCATGTATCTGCCAAGAGGCCTAGGCTAATGTTAGTGTTAGTTTTCCACTTTCTAATTCATTTCTGCCTCACAGTGAGTCTGCTGAGATCTTTCCAGAATCCAAAACATTCAGGAGGACTTAACCAATGTATTCACTAGCTCAACAGACACTTCCTTTAAAATCCTAGAATGCAGGCCTATTAGTTTAATACTCACCTTATTGTAGATGATCCAGTTTCTGCCATTTCTACCACATCACTGTAATCTGAAATTCCTCACAAACCACACTGTGCTGCAATCCCAATATTATGTTCCAACTCAGTCCTCCATCTTGGCTGTTCTCCTTCCATCACATTTTTCCCCCGGTCCCCAATAGACCCTCCATCTCCCTCTTTGCATGCCACTGGAGGGCTCAAATCTCCAACTGCTATCAGCCAGAAGACAAGGGCAGAGTGTGGTGCTGGAAAAGCACAGCCGGTCAGGCAGCATCCGAGGAGCAGAGGAATCGATGTTTCGGGCATAAGCCCTTCATCCTGATGAAGACTCTCCTGCTGCTCAGACGCTGCCTGAGCGGCTGTGGTTTTCCAGCACCACACTCTCGACTCTGATCGCCAGCATCTGTAGTCCTTCTTTTTGCCTAGAAGACAAGAGCAGCAGATACATGGGAACACCACCACCTGCCAGCCATTCACCATCCTGACTTTGAAGCATATCACTACTCCTTCACGGTCACTGGGCCAAAATGCTGGAACTCTCTCCCAAACAGCAATATGGGTTTAATTACATCCCCTTGAACAGCAGTGGGGGCAACCTCACCTCAATGTTTGACATGTCCTCTGCCACTTGTGATATTAGAGGGTGAAATCATGCAGCACTCCCTGTGAACAACTCCACTTTTAATGTTTATAAACATATCTCAAAGACCCCTCCATTCCTTTATTTCTCTTCACACCTTTTGAAACAAGCTGGAACAGGAAAAAGGAGCACCACAATAAATCACTCCAGATTTTATGTTGCTCATAGGTGGGCAGGGGATTTTCATTCAGTAACTTTATTAATTAGTGCTTACATATTGGACTTTGACAACACCAAGTACAGTTGTAAATGTGGACATGTTATACTACACTAGAAATGGCAAATCACAGGATACTGTTCAACCATAAGCCAACTAGGCCAGTAGAATGGGCACATCCTCCTGCCTAATTATTTTCCCCAATCCCACACCACCCCAGTCAACCCCACAGCCCCATGCACTTGCCCTACACATTCCCCCAACCACTACAAAGACAAGACCAACTTAACTAAATCTTTGCAAAGCTGCTAGTTAATCATAGGGGATATGCACAATTCCTGATGTTTGACACTGCAGAATAAACAGTATGAACATTAGTGAATAGCCTAACACTTAGAATTGTTTGGCAGCATTTTGGACACACTCCCACCACCCTCCACAGCCCAACCAGCACGCTGCTGCCTGGTGGTTTTGGTGAGGATTCTAGGGCAGTAACCCACAATCCTTCAACGGCACATTGACAATCCGAGACACATGACACTCCATTCCACAGTTCAGTAACCCAACAAATCTGCTGGGGAGTAAATCCGCACTAACAGGTAAACCATTGCTCTCCTCAAAACAGAGCTGGAGTGACACAACATCCAACATGATACAAACCAAAACATAATGATTCAGTGAGTACCACTGCTGCCTCTCAGCACCAAGTTCAAGTACACCCTCGGGCAACTGTGTGGAGCTTGCACATTCTCCCTTTGTCTGCGTGGATTTTCTCTAGATACTCTGGTTTCCTCCCACAGTCCAAAGATGTGCAGGTTAGGGGGACTGGCCATGCCACGTTGTCCTTAGTGTCCAGGGATGTGTGCGCTAAGTGAGTTAGCCATGGGAAATGCAGGGTTACAGGGATGTAGTGGGTCTGGGTGGACTCAATGGGGTGAACAGCCTCCTTCCACACTGTAGGGATTTTATGATTTATGTAGGGTAGTCCACCTGCAGTTTCCTCAATCCAGTCTCAAGGGCTTTGATTGTAAGAAAGCCACAATAGTCATAGTATTACTGACAATCACCAGCGTACTCCTCAAAATACATTCTGTTCATACATCAAGAATCAAGCAGACAGGACCATGCAGATCAGCTTACTGTTCCAAGGTCAGCTCTTCAACAAGATGTAATTGCTCTGTGCTGAGATGGCGCAGGCCCAGGAATCACAGATCCACAGGACAATTCAAATTTGTGTTATCTAAAATGTCAGGCACTAAAACAATTTAAAATATAAGCAACATCAAAAATTCACCCAGGGTGAGAGGAAATAATCATTCCAGGTTAGAACATCTGTACGAAAGACAAAATAAGGGGGTAAATAAAACAGGAAAGTAAAGGAGCATTCCTGATTAAAAGAGATTCCAGAATGATGAAGTCTTTTAGACCAAAGAATCAACGGTTTTGTCACAATCTTCTTCCACTTTCCTTAGTCTAGCATGGGGCTGTCCAGCTTTCCCTGCAATACATCAACACTACTCCTTGTAACCACTTCCAAGGGGCGCAAGTTCCACATTCTCACCAATTCCCGAGCAAAGACAGACTTCCCTCTGATTGGATTTACTGCTCATAATTTTGGTCCCTCGTCTGGCTTCCTTCACTTCTCTAGATTACCACATCAAGGGACAGCCCTCTCTTAGCTGGAGAAAGAAGTATATGCCACACTTCTTGGAAGATTCAACTTCACTGTTCTGCTATCATTCCAGGCAATTTTTCTGGACCTTCTCTAATATATCATTAGCTGTTTATTAAAAAATACATGAGAACTGTACATTGCAGAATTAATCAAGCGTCTGCACATCAGATACAACCTGTTTAGGTCCCAAGTCTCACTTTAGAAATACGTGGCTTAAATTTTGTTATGACACCTCAGAGCTTTGTGATTTGAGAAGGGAATTAATATGCTGGCAGGGAGATTTGCTAGAGCTGCTCAAAAGGATTTAAACTATTAAGATGGGGTGGTGGGACTCAAGGAGAAAGTGAGGAAAGAGCTCAGTCTGAGACTGGTACAGTTGGGAAAACAGAACAGTACAGCACAGTACAGGCCCTTTGGCCCTCAATGTTGTACCAGCCTTTTTACCCTACTCTAATATCAGACTAACCTACATACCCTTCATTGTACTATCTTCCATGTGTCAATCCAAGACTCGCTTAAATGTCCCTAATGTATCTGACTCTGCTACCACTGCTGGCAGTGCATTCCAAGAAGCAAGTCAAACAAAGTCAAGGCAGACAGGAACAAAGCAGAGAACAAGGTAGGACTGCTAAATTATACTGCATTTATTTCAATGCAAGAGGCCTAACAGGGAAAGCAGGTGAACTCCAGATATGGTTGGAAACATGGGACTGGGATAACACAGCAATTACAGAAACGTGGCTAAGAAATGGACAGGACTGGCAGCTTAATGTTCCAGGATACAAATGCTACAGGAAGGATAAAAAGGAAGGCAAGAGAGGAGGGGAACTGGCGTTTTTGACAAGGGATAACATTACAGGGAAGTTATTTGGGTTGAATTGAGAAGAAAGAAAGGGATGATCGGGAGGAAGCATAGATCAAGTATATACAGCAGAGATAGAGTAAATCCTTAGAAGAGTATAAAGGCAGGAGGAGTATACTTAAGAGGGAAATCAGGAGGGGAAAAAAGGGGACAACTTTGGCAAACAGGGTTAAGGAGAATCCAAAGGGTTTTAAAAAATATATTAAAGGACAAAAGGGTAACTCGGGAGAGAACAGACCCCTCAAAAATCAGCAAGGCAGTGTGTGTGTGGAACTGCAGGAGATGGGGGAAGTTAATAAACGAGTATTTTGCATCAGTGTTTACTGTGGGAAAGGTCATGGAATATATAGAATGTGGGGAAATAGATGGTGACATCTTGAAAAATGTCCATATTACAGAGGTGGTGGGGCCGAATATCTTGAAATGCATAAAAGTGGATGAATCCTCAGGACCTGATCAGGTGTACCCTAGAACTCTGTGGAAAGCTAGAGAAGTGATTGCTGGGCCCCTTGCTGAGATATTTATATCATTGATAGTCACAGGTGAGGTGCTGGAAGACTGGAGGTTGACTAAGAAAGGTGGTAAGGAAAAGCATGGGAATGAAAGACCAGTGAACCAGACATCTGTGGTGGGCAGGTTGTTGGAGGGAATCCTGAGGGACAGGGTTTACATGTATTTGGAAAGGCAAAGACTGATTAGGGATAGTCAGCGTGGCTTTGTGCATGGGAAATCATGTCTCACAAACTTGATTAAGTTTTCTGAAGTAACAGAGTGGATTGATGAGAACGGAGCAATGAATGTGATCTATATGGACTTCAGTAAAGCGTTCGACAAGGTTCCCCCATGGGAGACTGATTAGCAAGGTTAGATCTCATGAAATATAGGGCGATATAGCCATTTGGATACAGATTACTGCAGGAACTTGATCAAATGGGCTGAGGAGTGGCAGATGGAGTTTAATTTAGATAAATGCGAGGTGTTGCATTTTGGAAAGGCAAATCAGGGCAGGACTTATACAATTAATGGTGAGGTCTTAGGGAATGTTGCTGAACAAAGAGACGTTGGAGTGCAGGTTCACAGCTCCTTGAAAGTGGAGTCTCAGGTAGATAGGATAGTGAAGCCAGCATTTGGTATGCTTGCCTTTATTAGTCAGAACATTATAGGAGTTGGGAGGTCATGTTACGGCTGTGCAGGACATTGATTAGCCCACTTTTGTCATAGTGTGCAATTCCAATCTCCCTCCTATAAGGATGTTGTAAATCTTTTCTGAAGCCTTTCAAGGATGTTGCCAGGGTTTGACGTTTAGGGAGAGGGTGAATAGTCTGGGGTTATTTTTCCTGCAATGTCAGAGGCTGAGGGGTGACCTTATAGAGGTTTATAAAATCATGTGTGCAATGGATAGGGTAAATAGACAAGATCTTTTACCGGGGGTGGGGGAGTTCAGAATGAGAGGACACAGGTTTAGGGTGAGAGGAGAAAGATTTTAAAGAGACCTAAGAGGCAACCTTTTCACACAAAGGGTGGTACATGAGCTGCCAGGGGAAATGGAGGAGGCTGGTATAATTACAGGGATCTGGATGGGTACATGAATACCAAGGGTTTAGAGGGATATGGGCCAAGTGCTGCCAAATGGGATTAGATTAATTTTGAATATCTGGTTGGCATGGATGAGTTGGACTGAAGGGTCTGTTTCTGTGCTGTACATCTCTATGACTATAAATGTACCTCTCGACCCCATTTTAGACTCACATTACAAGGAACAGGTACTATTTCTCCTAGTAGAGCACACCGCCTCACACTTCCCTTCAGTAAATTATATTTTCACACTGATTTTGCATTTGCATTCCATGTAGTTTTGCATCATGGTGCAGTCCTCCTCTGTATGAACGAGAACAGCCAATAGGATGTCATTTGCATTCTGAAACTGTATTTTGATTTGTCATTAATATAAACAGTCAACAGTGGTCCCAACACCAATGGCCTGTACAACACGAATTCCTAGATTATAGAGTGGTGCTGGAATAGCACAGCAGGTCAGGCAGCATCCAAGGAGCAGGAAAATTGACGTTTCGGGCAAAAGCCCTTCATCAGGAATGAGATCTCTCCAATGCCAGAGGCTCCCTGCCTCCTCAGATGCTGCCTGACGTGCTGTGCTTTTCCAGCACTACTCTAATCTTGACTCTAATCTCCAGCATTTGCAGTACCCACTTTCACCAACAAAGACTTCCCAACCAAGTAACAAACTTCAAACCATTTTGTTTTGTAGCCAGATTGCAAACATTCTCCAACTTGCCCCCTACCTCCCATTCGCCCATTGGAGAGAGGTTGTCAGGCTATTCAAGCATTTATGTTAGGCCAGATTATATCTACATCATCCTTAACTACTCGGACAGTGCTTTAAAAGGATTCAATAAATTTGAGCAATCGTGAACCTCCTTTTTTGTAATTCACACTATTACATTTGCCATTTCTTGATGAGTTTCTGCTATGCCTTTGAATAAAGAATATCCTTCCACCAGTGTTTGGCATAATCCACACTTTTAACTCCCTTTTTAAATACATGAACTTCATTCCTCATTCATCTTGCACCATTCTCTTTCCTAATGAATTCTCATATCACAGTGACATCAGCATCTATTTTATTTTTCAATAGACACACATTACAAAAATGGGTGGGGGGGGGGGAAATAGGTGGTTTTGAAGAAGTAGAAAGGCTGCACAAGGACTTGGACAGGCTAGGAGGTTGTATTCCATCTACCACTTCTTTGTCTAATGAGACAAGTTTGAGGGTATGCACTTTGGCAGGAAAATAGAGGCATAGACTATGTTCTAAATGGGGAATGGCTTTGGAATTATGAAGCACAAAAGGATTTGAGAGTCTTGGTTCACAATTCTCAGTGAGCACACGGGGGAGGTGATGGCCTACAGGTATTACTGCTGGTCTGTTAATCCAGAGATGCAAGTAATGTGCTGGGGACCTGGGTTGGAGCTCTGCCAATGGCAGACGGTGAAACCGGAATTCAACAAAAGAAAGTGATGATCATGAAACCATTGTTGATTGTTATGAAAGTCCCATCGGGTTCACTAACGTCCATTCTTGCCTGATCTGGCCTACATGTAACTCCAGATTCTCAGCAATATGGTTGACTCTCAACTACCCCCGGGACAGGCAATAAATGTTGGCTTAGCCAGCGACGCCCATGAATGAGATTTTAAAAAAAGGTTTCAGTTGACAATTTAAGAAGGTAAATGCAATGTTGGTCTTCTAGCCCCCTTGAAATGAATGCAAGAGCAGGAATGTATTGCAGAGGCTGTTCAAGGCTCTAGATGGACTGTATTTGGAATACTGTGAGCAGTTTTAGCTCAATTTATTGAAGTTACATAGATCATTGCTTGAAGGTAGCAGCAATGCGTAGCTAAATGAGAGCCATTGCAAAGTGATGCAAAAAGTTACAGCAGCTGAGTGAGGAGATGGCACATGTATAACACCACAGCAGCCGTTCTCTGTCAAAATCTCTAAGTTGCAGCATGACCTGTTATCATACTCTCTCAAATATACTGATACCCTTTCTGGTCTCTCCAAGTATCATGTTTTTTTTTAAGTTTTACTGGCAAATGGTGAAATAATATTCTTTAGTATTTGTCATTTCACCACTATTCCCCTTGAGTTTAATATTGGAACCAATTCACTGCCCTAGTCACTTTTTCATTTGTTTTTGTGCCTACAACAGTACAGATGATAAGTGAACAGGGTTTAGGTGGGTGTTTGGAGTGAAGTGTCGATGAAACAAATTGAGCATAGGGGTTGGTGTTTATGCAGGACCAGTCACTTTGGGAAAGACACTCACTGCCCATTATTTCTCTAAGGTTTCAAAGGCAGGTGGGACTTCTTGTG